>NC_137802.1:17326157-17461157 GCF_963383645.1 Muscardinus avellanarius | reverse complement strand
CCAAATGTTAAGTTAGCCTTACCAAGTGACCCAGACATTGCATTGCTAGCTAGGAGTGCAAGAGAAGTGAAACTTCCCACAGGAAAACTTGTACACAAAGGCTCACAGCAGCCTTATTCATAAAAGTCCAAAAGTTGAGATAAGTCACATTTAGACAACACATCTAACTCAGGGATATATTATTTTATTTGGCCATTAAAAAGAAACTAGGTACTAATACATATTACTACCAACATGGATGGCCTTTGAAAACATGTTAAGTAAAAGAAACAAGACACAAAGACCACATATTGTAAGATTCTATTTACATGAACTGTTCAGATTAAGCAAATCCGTACAAACAGGAAGTAGATTAGTGGTTGGCAGCAACCAGAGAAAAAGAGACATTGGGGAGTGAGCCCTAATGGGTACAAAGTTTCTTTGGGGGTGATGGGAATGTTATGAAGTAGTTGTGAGCCGGGCGTGGTGGCGCACGATTGTCATCCCAGCATTTAGGAGGCTGAGACTGGAGGATCGCGCTTTGTGGACAGTCTCAGCTACTTACCAAGGCCCTTCGCAACTCAGTGAGACCCTGTTTCCAAATAAAATATGAAAAAAAAAAGGTCTGGGAATGTGGCCTGAGGGTGGAAAGCCCCTAGTACCACTAAAAAAAATAAAATAAAGAATGAAGAGTAAAAAATAGGGCCGGGAGTGGTGGCGCATGCTTGTGATCCCACACCTTGGGAGGCTGAGACAGGAGAATCGCACGAGTTCTAAGCCAGCCTCAGCTACTTAGGCTCTCAGCAACTTAGACCCTGTTTCCAAATAAAATATAAAAAAATAGATCTGGGAGTATAGCCTGGAGATAGATAGCCTCTGGATTCCACCCCCAGTACCACCAAAAATAAAATAAAAAAAAAATATATGTATATATGGGGGTGTAGCTCAGAGGTAAAATGCCCCTGGGTTCAATCCCCAGGACCACACACACACAAAGTAGTTGCGATTGTTGTACAACTTTGAATAAAGTAAAACCCACTGAATTGTATATTTTATTTTGTTTGTTTTGTTTTTTGCCATGCTGAGGGCCTTGCTACTGAGCTGCATGCCTAGCCCTTAAATGCATATTTTTCTATGTATTTATTTATTTACTTACTTTAGTGGTACTGGAGATTGAACCCAGAAGCGTTCTACTTCTGAGCTACACCTCCAGCCCTTTTTATTTTTTGCTTTGAAATAGGGTCTAGTGAGGCTGCTGAGAGCCTCTACTCTGCTGAGGCTGCCCTTGAACTTGGTGATCCTTCTGTCTCAGCCTCCCAAGTACTGGGATTACAAGCATAGCCGGGCTTGGATGAACTGTTTAAGAGTTAATTTTAGCCGGGCATGGTGGCGCACGCTTGTAATCCCCGCGCTTGGGAGGCGGAGACAGGAGGATCGCGCAGGTTCGAAGCCAGCCGCGCGCGCTGGTTTAGGAGACCCTGTTTCCAAAATGAAAATGTAAAAATAGGTCTGGGAGTGTAGCCCGGAGGTAGAAGGGCTTCCAGGAACCCCAGTACCACCAAAAAAAAAAAAAAAAGAGTTAATTTTATGGTATGTGAAATATATTTCAGTGAAGTCATAAACCACACAACTATTACTACATACAACGGAGATGAATTTCAAAACCATTATGATGCAAGAAGCCAGACACAAAAGAGTGATATCATAGGATCCCACTGACATGAGGTTCTAACACAGGAAAACCAATCAATGGTAATAGAAATCTGATTAACAGTTGCTTATGGCAGGGTGTGAGTAAAGACTGCCTTAGTCCAGGTGTGGTACTGCACCCTTGTAACCTTGGGAGACAAGAGGATTGCAGGTTCAAAGCCATCTTCAGAAATGTAGTGAGGCTCTCAGCAACTTAATGAGACCCTGTTTCCAAATAAAACATAAAATAGATCTGGAGGTGTAGCCTGGAGGTAGAAAGCCCATGGGTTCTATCCTTAGTACCCACCCACCCCAAAAAACGCCTTATTATTACGTTTTTATTTTCCCTTTTTTTTTTTTTCGGGTCTGGGGGTGGAACCCAGGGGCATTCGACCTCCGAGCTACACCCCCTGCCTTATTTTTGATTCTTTATTTTGAAACTGGGTCTCACTGAGTTGTGGAGGGCCTCACTAGGTAGCTGAGGCTGTCCGTGAACCGCGATCCTCCGGTCTCAGCCTCCCGAATGCTGGGATGACAAGCGTGCGCCACCACGCCCGGCTCCTTTTTTTTTTTTTTTTTTTTTTTTTAATAGTACTAGAGATTGTATCCAGGGATATTCTATCTGAGTCCACTGCCAGTCTGCCTGCCTGCCTTCATTCCTTCCTTCCTCCTTCCCTCCCTTTCCCCTCCTCTTCTTCCTCTTTCCTTTGTACTAGGGATTCAACCCAGAGGCATTTTACCTCCAAGTTCTACCCCAGCCTGATTTTATTTCTTATTTAGAAACAGGATCTCATTAAATTGCAGAGGGTCCTGCTAAGTTGTAGAGGCTGGCTTCAAACCTGCCATCCTCCTGTCTCAGCCTCCCCGCCACCAGTACTGGGATTACAAGGGTGCGCCACCAAGCACAACAAGGACTGATATATAAAGAGAATTTGGTTTTCCCTGTGGTAGTGGGGATGAAACCCAGGGGCCTTCTATCTCCAGGCTCTACTCCCAGACCTATTTTATATTTTATTTGGAAACAGGATCTCATTAAGCTGCTGAGAATCTCACTAAGCAGCTGAGGCTGGTTTCAAACATGTGCAATCCTCCTGTCTCAGCCTCCCAAGTACTGGGATTACAAGCATGTACCACCACACCTGGCTATAAAGAGTATTTTTATGCCAGGAATGGTGGCACATGCCTGTAATCCCAGTACTTGGGAGGCTGAGACAGGAGGATCACAGGTTTAAGAACAGCCTCAGCAATTGACCCAGTTTCAAAATGAAACAAAACAAAATAAAAGGCTGGGAGCCAGGCACAGCGATGCACGCTTATCTGGGAAGCTGATAGGAGGATCGCAGGTTCAAATCTTGGCAAGGCTGGAGGTGTAGCTTGGAGGTAGAATGCCCCTGGGTTCAATCCCTAGTACTATAAATAAATAAATAAAGAAAGAAAGAAAGAAAGAAAGAAAGAAAGAAAGAAAGAGAGTTACAGGTCAATCAATATCCTCGTGCTATCACCACCGGAATACAATAGAGACCAATCCAAAGCACATACAATACAGGTAGGTTAATCAGTACCTTCGTGCCATCACCACCTGATCTGAACATCACCACCTGATCTTCTCTCAGACCTTTTACTTTGAACCTTCTATGACCCCAAAGCTTATTGAGTCTGAGCAAAGGACAGTCAGCTGAGTCAGAAATATTTTAGGGGAAAACCTTAATGGCTCCTCACATAGGATTACAAGTGTGTGCCACCACGCCTGGCCTTTTTTTTTTTTTTTTTTTTTTTTTTTTTTTGCGGGGCTGGGGATGGAACCCAGGGGCATTCGACCTCAGAGCTACACCCCCTGCCCTATTTTTTTATTCTTTGAAACTGGGTCTCACTGAGTTGCAGAGGGCCTCACTAAGTAGCTGAGGCTGGCCGCGGACCGCAATCCTCTGGTCTCAGCCTCCCAAGCATGTGCCACCACGCCCGGCTACACCTGGCCATTTTATGCTTTATTTTTTTTTTTATTTTTTATTTTTTTTGGTGGTACTGGGGTTCCTGGAAGCCCTTCTACTTCCGGGCTACACTCCCAGACCTATTTTTACATTTTCATTTGGAAACAGGGTCTCCTAAGCCAGCGCGCGCGGCTGGCTTCGAACCTGCGCGATCCTCCTGTCTCTGCCTCCCAAGCGCGGGGATTACAAGCGTGCGCCACCACGCCCGGAATTTTATGCTTTATTTTGAAACAGGGTCTCACTAAGCTGCAGGGATCCTCACAAATTGCTGAGGTTGGCCATAAACCTGCAATCCTTGTGTCTCAGCCTCCCACGTACTGGGATTACAGGTGTGTGCTACTACGCCCGGCTTAAAGGGAATCTTCGTAAGGAAACCTCTTAGGATGATAAAAATGACTCATATAATCGGGCATGGTGGCACATGCTTGTACTAAATGAAAACAAAGGGAATTTTCTCCCCCTCCCCCCAGTGCTGGCCTTGTTCATGCCAGGCAAGTGCTTAATCACTGAGCTACACCCTCAGCCCCTAAAGGGAGTCAGTCAATTTCTTTCGTTCTTTTCCTTTCTTTCTTTCTTCCTTCCTTCCTTCCTTTCTTTTGTTCATTCATTCTTTCTTTCTTGGCTGAGACAGGAGGATTATAGATTCGAAGCCAGCCTCAGCTACTTAGTGAGGCGCTCTGCAACTTAGTGAGACCTGGTTTCAAAATAAGGAATTAAAAATGTGTTTGGGGGGTGTAGCTCAGAGGTAGAATGTCCCTGGGTTCAATTCTCAGTTCTGGGGGTGGGGGGAAAGGAATGACTCATATTAGCTAGGAATGATGGCACAAGCCTCTAATCCTGGTACTTGGGAGACTGAAACAGGAGGATCACAGATTTGAGGCCAGAGCTCAGTAATTTAGCAGGCCTTCCTAATATTTCCCACATCCTGGTGCCCTTAGGGAACGGTTACCCAGTGTTTGCCCAGGTTTACTGTAGGGCACTGGGCGTCTGGGCTAGGTAGGGTTCTCTGGACCTGAAGCTTTGGCCACCCTAGACTTGCCTGAGGGCATCTCTGTCTGTGGACACGCTCAGAGAGCTCAGAGTGTTAGTTAATGGAGTATTCTCAAGTTAGAATGACTTGGGGTGGGGTTGGGGAAGCCTGGTTTCTGCTTTGCAATAACTGCCTGTGTGACCTTCGACAAATTATCTTATCCTTCAGTGCGTCCCTCCCCTCATCTGTAAAACCAGGGTAGTATAATACCTCAAAAGGTCACTGAGGGCTAGGGTGTGGCTCTGTGGTAGAGCATGTGCTTGAGGCCCTGAGTTTGCACCCTGGCACCCCCAAACACAAATCATTGACATATCATTGATATGATTGAGAGGAAATAGCATGTAAAAGTCAGGAACAGCCTAATTAAATCCCATAAAAACAGATAGGAAACCGGGTATTGTGGCACACGCTGTAATCCCAGTACTTGGGAGGCTAAGACAGGAAGATCCCAGGCTCCAGGACAGTCTCAGCAAGTAGTGGGACTCTCATCAACCTAGCAAGACCCTGTTTCCAAATCTAAATAAAATAGGGCTGGGGGTATGGCTCAGAGGGAGAATGCCCTGAGTTCAATCCCCAGTGACAGACAGACAGACAGACACACACACACACACACACACACACACACATAAAAGAACACAAAGTTAGCTGGGTGTGGTGGCGCACGCTTGTAATCCCTGTGCTTGGGAGGCTGAGACAGGAGGATCGCATGGGTTCGAAGCCAGCCTCAGCAACTTAGTGAGACCCTGTGTCCAAATAAAATATAAAATAGGTCTGGGAGTATAGCCCAGAGGTAGAAAGCCTCTGGGTTCCACCCCCAGTACCACCACCAAAAAAAAAAAAAAAGAAGAACACAAAGTTGTCTTTGCATATTTCTGTTTATTTGCTTAAACAAGGTAGATTTCTAGAGCTAGCTGCTGAGTGATTGTTTTTCTGAAAAGGGATCAGTGAGTGAAATAAACTTGTGAATCTGCAGCACATACAGTGGCATGTGCCCAGTGCTTTTGCCTGTTTTTTTTTTTTTTTTTTTGTGTGTGTGTGTGTGTGTGTGTGTGTGAAGCACCCAGGGGCATTCAACCTCTGAGCTACAACCCCAGCCCTATTTTTTAATTTTTTATTTGGAAACAGAAGTCTCACTAAAGTGCTGAGAGTCTTGCTAAGTTGCTAAGGCTGACTTTGAACTTGCAATTCTCCTGTCTCAGTCTCCCAAGTGTGTGCGCCGCCACATCACAGGTCTGTTGTCCAGCCCCACTCCCCAGGGGCGGTATCACCCACTTGGGAATCATAGTTCTAGTGAGTTCAAGACCAGCCTGGAGCAGGGAATGCAATGTCTGTAGTCTCGGAGACTCAGTTTGGGAGGCTGAAACAGGAGGATAACAGCCTGGACAACTGAGACCCTGTCTCAAAATAAAAATATAAAAAGGAAGCTAGGGGGTGTAAGTCAGTGGTAGAGCCCTCATAGGTCCAATCTTCAGTTCAGCAAAACAAAAACAAAAACAAAAGAACAGCCAGGCGTAGTGGCACATTCTTGTAACAGGAGGACCACAGTTTTGAGACCAGCCTCACAACTTAGACCCTCCTTCTTTCCTTCCTTCCTTCCTTCCTTCCTTCCTTCCTTCCTTCCTTCCTTCCTTTTTCTTTTTTTTTATTTTTATTTGGTGGTACTGGGGATTGAACTCAGGAGTACATTCTACCTCTTAGCTACACCCCCAGTCCTATTTTTTATTCTTTTTTTTTTTTTTTTTTTTTTTTTTGGTGGTACTGGGGTTCCTGGAAGCCCTTCTACCTCCGGGCTACACTCCCATGGGCTACACTCCCAGACCTACTTTTTTATGTGGAAACAGGGTCTCTTAAGCCAGGGAGGCTGGCTCTGAACCAGGGCGATCCTCCTGTCTCCGCCTCCCAAGCGCCACCCCCCGGGTTTCAGGGATTTTTTTTTTTTTTTTTTTTTTTTTTTTTTTTGGTGGTACTGGGGATGGAACCCTTCTACCTCCGGGCTACACTCCCAGACCTATTTTTACATTTTCATTTGGAAACAGGGTCTCCTAAGACAGCGCGCGGAGCTAGCTTCGAACCTGCGCGATCCTCCTGTCTCTGCCTCCCAAGCGCGGGGATTACAAGCGTGCGCCACCACGCCCGGCTTTTTTTTTTTTTTTTTGGTCAGGTCTGGGGATGGGACCCAGGGGCATTGGACCTCCTAGCTATACCCCCTACCCTATTTTTTATTCTTTATTTTGAGACAGGATCTCACTGAGTTGCAGAGAGCCTCACTAAGTAGCTGAGGCTGTCTGCAAACCGCGATAATCTGGTCTCAGCCTCCCGAATACTGGGATTATAAGTGTGTACCACTATGCCCGGTTTTTATTTATTTATTTATTTATTTATTTATTTATTTATTTATTTATTTCTGTGATGCTGGGGGTGGAACCCAGGTACCGTTCTACCTCTGGGATATACTCCCAGATCTATTTTATACTTTATTTGGAAACAGGGTCTCACTAAGTTGCTGAGAGCCTCACTAATGTAACTGAGGCTGGCTTCGAACCTGTGCGATCCTCCTGTCTCAGCCTCCCAAGTGCTGGGATTACAAGCATGTGCCACCATGCCTGGCTTTAATCTTTAAGTTGTAAAGGGCCTCATTAAGTAGCTGAGGCTGGCTGTGAACCTCCAATCATCCTGTCTCAGTCTCCCAGGTACTGGGATTATATGCCTGTACCAACCACTACACCCAGCTCCTATTATTATTATTATTATTATTATTATTATTATTTGTGATATTGGGAATGGAACCAAAGGGCATTCGAGCTATACCCCAGCCCTATTTTTTGTTCTTTTTGTGTGTGTGTGTGGGTCTGGGGATGGAACCCTGAGGCATTTGACCTCCAAGCTACACCCCCTGCCCAGTTTTTTATTCTTTATTTTGAAACAGGGTCTCACTCAGTTGCAGAGGGCCTCAGTAAATAGCTGAGGCTGTCTGCAAACCGAGATCCTCTGTTCTCAGCCTCTCAAATGCTGGGATTACAAGCGTGCACCACCATGCCCAGCCTGTTCTTTATTTTGAAACAGGGTCTCATTGAGTTGCAAAGGGCCTCACTAAGTAGCTGAGACTGTTCGCAAACCGCGATCTTTTCTCAGCCTCCCAAATGCTGGGATTACAAGCGTGTACCATCATGCTCAGCTATTCTTTTTTTTTTTTTTTTGGTGGTACTGGGGTTTCTGGAAGCCCTTCTACCTCCGGGCTACACTCCCAGACCTATTTTTACATTTTTATTTGGAAACAGGGTCTCCTAAGCCAGCGCGCGCGGCTGGCTTCGAACCTGCGCGATCCTCCTGTTTCTGCCTCCCAAGCGCGGGGATTATAAGCGTGCGCCACCACGCCCGGCTCAGCTATTCTTTATTATTTATTTATTTATTTATTTATTTATTTATTTATTTATTTGCAGGTCTGGGCATGAAACCCAGAGGCATTTGACCTCCAAGCCACACCCCCTGCCCTATTTTTTATTCTTTATTTTGAAACAGGGTCTCACTAAGTTGCAGAGGGCCTCACTAAGTAGCTGAGGCTGGTTGTGAACCTGAAATCCTGTCTCAGCTTCTCATGTACTAGGATTACAAGTGTGTATCACCATGCCCAGCTGTGAGACTCTGTTTCAAAATAAAGGAATACGACCAGAGTGTGGTTGTACACACCTGTAATCCCAGTACTTGGGAGGCTGAGACAAGAGGATTTCAGGTTTAAGACCAGCCTTAGAGCTTAGTGAGACTGTGTTTCAACATAAAAAAATAATAAGGACTGGGGATATAGCTCAGAAGTTGAATGCCCCTGAGTTCAATTCTTTTTTTTTTTTTTTTTTTTTGTAGGTCTAGGGATGGAACCCCCAGGGGTATTCGACCTCTGAGCTACATCCCCTGCCCTATTTTTTATTCTTTATTTTGAGACAGGGTCTCACTAAGTTGGAGAGGGCCTCACTAAGTAGCTGAGGCTGTCTGCAAACCACGATCCTCTGGTCTCAGCCTCCCGGGGGTTTCTTGGGAGGAAACCCGGCATTTCCTCGAGATGGAAACGGAGTTCCCTAAGAAGGATCTCGATGTTCCTTCAATTACAGACTACTTTCTCCCAGAGTCCACGCGATCTGCCAGAAGAGAGGTGCAGGTCACCCCTAGGGGCCTGATCAGCCTTGATGTCCAGCAGAGGCCTTCAGGTCACTACTGGAGAGTCACCTGAGCCATGTGCCCTCAGATGTACTTTGCCTTCTCTCAGGGCCAGAGAGAGAGAGAGAGAGAGAGAAGGAGAGAGAGAACAGCTCCCCAAAAGGAGAGGGGGTCCCAAGAGGGAAAGCCCCAATTTGCAGTCCGCCTAAGGCGAAGTCCTGATCGTTTTTGACCTCTTTTGGTTAGGGTGACTTTGGGAATTCTGGGAAGCAGCTCTCAGGATTTGCATAGGGTATTTGCAAGTGCTTTGAAGAGTCTCCTTTCAGAAATGCCAGACATGCTCTGGCATTTGGTGATTAGTAAACAGATGGCTTTGTGAAGCTCTGGCCTTCTTATCTCTGAGCCTTTGGAATTTCAGGCATTTGTCGCTCCTCAGGAAACTCAGGGAACTCAGGAAATTAGCTTTTTTTCTACCGAGGCCTTTTCCCTACCTGCCTGTTTCCTTTCTATCTCCTCATTAGTACAAAAAAAAAAAAAGTTTCCCATTCTCAAAAAAGAATAATATTTCAATTTTTTATGGTATTGGGAATTGAACCCGGGTCAATCTACCTCTGAACTACACCCCCAGCTCTCTTTATTTATTTACCTTTTTGTTTGGAAACAAAGTCTCACCGTATTGCTGAAAGCCTCACTACATTGCTGAGGCTGTCCTTGAAACTGTGACCTTCCTGTTTCAGCCTTCCAAGTACTGGGATTACAGGCATGCAACACCAGGCCCAGATTTTCTTTCAAATTTTAGACCTTGGGTACTCCAAATTCGAATTCTAAAATGAAAGGAAGCCAGGTGTAGTGGCACACGCCTGTAATCCCTATACTTGGGAGGGTGAGACAGGAGGATTAGAGGTTCGAGGCCAGCCTCTGCAATTTATTTTATTTTTATTTTTTATTTTGGTGGTACTGGGGATGGAACCCAGCGGCCTTCTACCTCCAGGCTATATTCTCAGACCTATTTTGACCCCTTCCCCCAAAAAAGAAAAAAGAAAGCTGAGTGTGATGGGACACACTTGTAATCCCAGTACTTGGGAGGCTGAAATAGGAGAATTGCAGGTTTCAGACCAGCCTCAGCAATTTAGCCTCTGAAACATACTAAGAACTTGCTTTTTTTTTTTTTTTTCTTCTTTTTTTGTACTGGGGATTGACCCAGGGCCATTCTACCTCTCAGCTACACCCCCAGCCCTATTTTATTTTTTTAGTTTGAAACAGGTCTTAATTGCTGAGGTTGAGCTAGGCGTGGTGACAGTCTTATAATCCCAGTACTTGGGAGGCTGAAACAGGAGGATGGAAGGTTCATGGCCTGCTTCAGCTACTTAGTGAGGCCCTCTGCACTAAGGAATGAAAATAAATCAAAATAAAGAATGAAAAAAATTACATTCAGGAGACACAAAGTAGAGGATCACGGTTCACAGACAGCCTCAGCTACTTAGCAAGGCCCTTTGCAACTCAGTGAGACCGTTTCAAAATAAGAATAAAAAATAGGGCTGGGGGTGTAGCTTGAAGGTAAAATGCCCATGGGTTCCATCCTCACTACTGCAAAAAAAAAAAAAAAAAAAAAAAAAAAAAAAAGAATGAAAATAAAGCTGGGCGTCGTGGCCCATGCTTATAATCCCCACATTTGGGAGGTGGAGACAGGAGGATCGTGCAGGTTCAAAGCCAGCCATGCTTAAGAGACCCTGTTTCCAAAAATAAAAAAGTATAAAATAGGTCTGGCAGTGTAGCCCGGAGGTAGAAGGGCTTCCAGGAACCCCAGTACCACCAAAAAAAAAAAAAAAAAAAAAAAAAAAAAAAAAAAAAAAAAAAGAAAGAAAGAAAGAAAGAAAGTCAAAATAAAGAATGAAAAATCATTGGGGGTGTAGCTCAAAGGTAGAATGCCTCTGGGTTCAATCCCCAGTACTGCAAATAGAAATGCGATCCTTAGTTTGTTTTTTGTTTTTTGTGGGTTTGGGGATGGAACCCAGGGGCATTTGGCCTCTGAGCTACACTCCCTGCCCTATTTTTTATTCTTTATTCTGAAACCAGGTCTCACTGTGTTGCAAAGAGCCTCACGAAGTAGCTGAGGCTGTCTGCGAACTGAGATCCTCTGGTCTCAGCCTCCTGAATGCTGGGATTACAAGCGTGCGCCACCACGCCTGGCTGTGATCCTTAGTTTAAATAAGAAATAATATTGCCGGGCGTGGTGGCGCATGCTTGTAATCCCTGCACTTGGGAGGCTGAGACAGGAGGATCGCACGGGCTCGAAGCCAGCCTCAGCTACTTAGTGAGGCTCTCAGCAACTTAGTGAGACCCTGTTTCCAAATAGGTCTGGGAGTATAGCCCGGAGGTAGAAAGCCTCTGGGTTCCACCCCCAGTGCCACCAAAAAAAAAAAAAAAGAATAATATGCTTGGTATGTAAAATCATACCTTGATACATCTTAAACTGTACAATATTAAGAATTTGCCAGAGAATAGATTCGGACTTCCGGGAAGATGGCGACCGAGAAAAGCGGGGCTTAAGAGCCCCGCTAACAACCAATCTCCATTACCACAAAATCAGCACCTTTCATAGCCAGAAAACACCATCACCAGAGAAACAAAAAAATCACCAGGCTCCAGAGAAAAAGCGGACTGAGAACAGAGCTCAGAGCCACAGAGGAGATACACCGGCCTCACGCCCGAGACCGCGGCAGCAGCGTCATATTGCCGGCAGCAGCAGCGACTTCACCGGATGGCTACAGCAAGCCGAGGTGAGCCGCTGCGGAACAGCCCGGCAGGATTTCTCGCCGCAGGTAAAATCTAAAGCTCCCAGTGGCTGAGCTCAGCACACGCTGCAGGGATTCAGAGTGGAAATCAAAACCAAGAAGAAATACGCCAGCCTCACGGCCGAGGGCGTAGCAGCGGCGCCATATTGCCACCGGCGGCAGCAGCAGAGAATTCACCGAATCCAGTACAGCTACATCTGCGTACTCAAAACATTGAGTCAAATTGCGGGCCACAAAGGAGAAATCCCAGTACTGTACTCCCTGGGACTTGACCCAGTAGGGGAGGGGCGGTGGCAGAGATATCACACCATAGGAGAACGTGCAACCTGGCACCCCCCACAGTCTAAAGCAGCCTCTATCGACTCCCTGGGTTGGAGACTCTGTGATACAACCCAGTAAAGGAGTAGTGGGGTCTGAGATACTACAGACTCGAGATCCAGAACACCTTAAGTGAAGTCATAGTGACCCAAGGGAAGAACCCAGAGAAGGCACAAACTTCCAAAATCATAGGAAAGAGGAATAACACTGGAGCAATGAATGCCCACAACCCCACAACATCAGAACCCGATAAAACAGAAATTCAGAGATTTCTAGAAGATCAAATCAGGAAAATAACTGTAGAAATAATAGAGGTGCTTCGAAAAGAACTCAGAGAGAGCCAAAAAGAGATAAAGGATGCAATTAATGAAGTAAAGGCCTCAATTCAAAGCACAAACAACCGATTAGACCACATGGAGAACAGAATCTCGCTCTTAGAAGATGATCATTCCAAAAATGAACGCATAGTTTCTAATCTAGGAAAAAATATCCAACAGCAGGAATCTGACATTGAAGAAATATGGGCCCATTTTAAGAGAGCTAACCTAAGAATAATTGGAATAGAGGAGGGAAAAGAAAGTGATACCAAAGGGATCAACAATCTCTTCAAGGAAGTAATAGCAGAAAATTTTCCAAACATAGAGCAAGAGGTTGATACACAGATCCAGGAAACTTATAGAACTCCCTTTAGACAGGATCGGAGAAGAGGATCCCCACGCCACATAATTGTCAAAGTGACCAATGTGGAAGCCAAGCAGAGAATCTTAAAGGCAACAAAAACAAAGGGCCAAGTGACATTCAGAGGCAAACCAATTAGAATCACTCCAGACTTCCCAAACCAAGTCATGAGAGCCAGAAGGGCTTGGAGGAACATATTCCAAACTCTGAAAGAAAACAACTTCCAGCCAAAAATTTCCTACCCAGCAAAACTTTCTATCAAATTAGATGGAGAAATAAGAAGCTTCCATGACAAACAGAAACTGAAGGAATTTATGTCTTCAAAACCAGCGCTAGAGAAAATACTCAAAGAGATTAACTACAAAGAAGAAATAGGTAACACACACCAGAACCAGAGAAACAAGATTTTCCATCCAACAGACAACTAAGATTGGTTATCTGTGGAGATTCATTATTTATGTTAGTCTTTTACCTATCTCTAAATGGTATTGTTTACCTTTATTGTTGTTAATTTTTAGGATTTCTAGTTGGAATATTAATATAACTTCAGATATAGCATTTGTAAATATTTTATCCCATTCTATTAGTAACTGTTAACTCTGTTTACATTGTCTTTGGATATACAATATATATATATATTTTTTTAGGGAGTTTGTATACTCTTCTGTTGCCTGTGCCATTGAAATCACATCCAAGAAATCACTGCCAATTTCATTGTGGTGAGGTTTTATGACCCAGATTTTCTCCTAAAAGTTTATAGTCTTAAGATTTATATTTAGGTCTTTTATCTATTTTTGAGTTAATATTTGTATATGGGATTAGGTAAGGGTCTAACTTTATTCTTTTCCATGTAATTATTATGTTTCAACAATATTTAGTTAAAAGATTATTATTTCCCCCACCAAATGTTCATGGAAACCTTGTCAAAAATAACTCGACAAGCCGGGCGTGGTGGCGCACGCTTGTAATCCCCGCGCTTGGGAGGCTGAGACAGGAGGATCGCGCTGGTTCGGAGCCAGCCTCACTGGCTTAAGAGACCCTGTTTCCACATAAAGTTAAAAAATAGGTCTGGGAGTGTAGCCCATGGGAGTGTAGCCCAGAGGTAGAAGGGCTTCCAGGAACCCCAGTACCACCAAAAAAAAATAAATAAATAACTTGACAATATAGGGAAGAATTTAGCTCTAGGCTTTTATTTAACTCCAATGGTTTATATATCTGCCTTTAGAATAGTACTACACTGTTTCAATTATTGTAGCTTTATATGGTTTGAAATTAGAAAATATATATCTTCTAGCTTTGTTCTTTTTCAAGATCGTTTTGGGTACCTAGAATCCATTTTCCATATTAGGATAGATTTTTTTTTCCTGAAAAATAAATATATAAATATATAATAGTTTCACCTAAAAAAATAGAAAAAAAATATTCTCTGGTAAGAAAGAAAGTAAAAAGAAATATTGAAATGTTATCTTTAAGTCATCAAAAGCTTGGTATCAGACAAATGAAACTGTTATGTGAGATTATCATTTTTAATTTTGGATAAATTGCTATAATACTAGATGTCAACCACTAAGCCAAGCATGGGAGGGAGGGATGGGGAGAGAATGGGGTGGGGTTCAGGTGGGGGCTGACTGGGTGATGTGTGCATGTATGTCTACAAAAGTTTGTATCCCACTATGATGTATGAATACAGTGCACCAATAAAAATAAAAAATAAAAAAATAAATTAAATTAAATTAAATTAAAAAAAAAGAATTTGCCAGGTGTGGTGGTTCATGATTATAATCCCAGTACTTAAAAAAAAAAAAGGGGGAAAAAAGAGGGGGCTGGGGTATAACTCAGTGGTAGAGCATTTACTTTAGTATGTGAGTATGTGCAAGACCCTGGATTCAGTTCCCCCAAAAAGCAAATGTATCCCCATCCTTGGCAGTGTCTAGCCTGGCACCAAGCTGCCAGTCATTCTACTGATTCCCCTGCATCGTAGCATCCTTGTTTGTAGTTCCGCCAAGCTACCGCTCCCAACATCTTCCTGCTTTTACATGGGGATCAGAGAGAAACCCAAAATTAAGAGGGCACAAAAAATAGGTGTCTGAGCCCCGCTATTCCCCCAGATTTTCCCTCCTTCCTCTTCTCCCCCTTCCATCCCCTGGCGCCTATAATCACCAGGCGGTCTAACGCTAAGTGGTAGTTTTGCCCTTGGTGGGGGGGCTTGGAAACCACACCCCTCCCCCTGGGCCCTCCTGGCCATTCCCAACATCCCGTCTCCTCCATTGTTGAGATGGGTCTGAAGGGGGCATGGTGTTTCCCATGGTGTGGGTGCCGCAGACCGCGGGGGACCGGAAGAGGACCAGGTATGGGGGCCAGCTGAGGGGAAAGAGGGCTGTTAGGTGTACAGATAGATAACTGTGTGGGGAGGAAGATAAACCCTAAAACCAGCAAAGGGAAAAGGATCTTCCATCTCCCTGCTGGGAGGTGGATCCCTCCTATTCTTATAAAGCTGGTTAAAGACTTTGCAGGGCCCAGTACAAAATGGAAAAGTGGTGCTCTGTGGTAAAAATCTAAGACTTTCAAGATGGTGACAGCAGAGAGCTATAGCAACCATGGGGCTCCTTCCGAGACAGAGAGGGACGTAGGGCGGCCCCTTGCAAATGCTCAGGCCGCAACCCTGGGATCCAGCCCTGCTCTCTCAACATCCTTGTTGCGGCTACCAACACTTCCTCACCCCCTGGGACCCCCAGGCATCTTCCCAAGTTTCCTCCTGAACCATCCCCTAGTGCTATAATAACCAGGCGGTCCGACGCTAAGTGGTAGAAGGGGAGGAAGGGGACTTGAACGCTGACCAGCAACTTCTTTCTTCCTGTTCCAATCCCCCGTTTAGGCCTGGGTTCTGCTGCCCCTCCAGCTCCCAGCCCAGTGACAGCGCCCACTGCGGCCGAGAGAGGGCTGCCCTCCCCAGGGGCTGGGGCCTACTTCAGCAGGAAAGCCCGGCTCTCCTTCCGCCACCAGCTGCATGACATAGCCTCGGCCAACGACTCCACCATTTGAAGGGGACAGCCAGGGAGGGGCCAGGCCTCCAGGAAGTCTTGGCAACCTTCCTTCACCCCATTTCTCAGTGGTCCCAGTGTCTGGCTCCCCCAAGTCTGTCATTAAATTCATGCCGAGTTGCCAGGTGTTGTGTGTATGACTGGAGGGTTGACGGGGGGCTAAGGCAGCAGGGCTGGGGTCCCGGGCTCAAGGGGAAGTGTGGCGGCGGGGGGACTGGGACCCAGGGATGGTGACTGTGAGGTGGCCCCACGTGTGGCAGGCAGGAAAGGAAGTTGCTGACATCAAGCTTTAGAGATGGGGGTGGAGAGCAGTGTTAGGTGGGGATAGGCAGTGTATCTCTTTCCTTTCCTTTCTTTCCTTTTTTCCTTCTTCCTTTTTCTTTTTTCTTTCTTTCTTTGTGGTACTGGGGATGGAACCCAGAGGCACTCTACCTCTGAGCTACACCCCCAGCCCTATTTTTTATTCTTTATTTTGAAACAGGGTCTCACTAAGTTGCAGAGGGCCTCACCAAGTAGCTGAGGCTGGTCACGAACCCAGACCCTCTTGTCTCAGCCTCCCAAATGCTGGGATGACAAGCATGTGCCACCGGGCCCGGCTTATTTTTATTTAAAAACAGGGTCTCGCTAGGTTGATGAGAGTCTCACTACTTGTTGATATTCTCCTGGAACCTGTGATCCTCCTGTCTCAGCCTCCCAAGTACTGGGATTACAGGCAGGTACCACAACACCTGACTCCAATTTTATTTGTTATTTGGAAACAGGGTCTCAGAGCCTGGCTAATTTGCCGAGGCTGGCTTCGAACCTGCGATCCTCCTGTCTCAGCCTGCCAACTACTGGGATAACACGTGTGCAATGACCTCGCCCTTGAACCTAAGATCCTCCTGTCTCAGTTTCCTAAGTACTGGGATTACAGGTGCACACCACCACGTACTGCTTGGCATCGTACCTCTGAGCTATACCACAGTAAGTCGCTGAGGCTGGCCTCAAACCAGTGATCCTCCGCCCTCTGCCTTCCAAGTACTGGGATTGGTCTTTGCCAGCTATTAAGGTGCACGTCTATTCAATAAATATCTAGTGTGTACTCCACACCAGACATTGAGCATGCATCAACGAACCAAAAAGTAAGAGTTCTTTCACTTTCCAGTGGGCAGAGGAGACAATAAACAAGTAAACAAATAAGCTTGACTGTAGGGGGCAGTGACAAGTGCCGCCATGGAGAAGAGGAAACAGGTAATATGAAAATGGGACAGGGAAGGGCTTGATGCTCACGCGTGCGTGATGCCCCTACTGCCCTGCGCCTCCTAAACACGTGTGATGACAATGCTCCAATAAATTAAGAAAAAAGAAAATGGGAGAGGGTGTTTCTTCAATTTCAGATGGTCAGCAAAGGGGTGTGTGTGTGTGTATGTGTGTGTGAGACGGGATTAAACCTAGAGGCATTCTACCTCTAAGCTATACCACCAGCCCTATTAGTGTGTGTGTGTGTGTGTGTGTGTGTGTGTGTGTGTTACTAAGGGTTGAGCCCTGGGGCATTCTACCTCTGAGCTATACCCCCAGCCTTTTTATTTATTATTTTGAAACAGGGTCTCACCAAGTTTTGGAGAGCCTCACTAAGTTGCTGAGGCTGTCCTTGAGCCTACGATTCTCCTGTCTCAGCCTCCTAAGTAGTAGAATTACAGGTGTGCACCACTGCACCTGGCTCCTGTTTTTATTTTAAACAGGGTGTAACTTAATTGTGTGTGTGTGTGGGGAGGGGTGCCTGCTAAGTTGCTGAGGCTGGCCTCGAACCTGCAATCCTCCTACAGGTGTGCCTGGCCAGGAAAGGCCTTTGCCATGAGGTGACATCTGAGCCGAGACCTGAATGATGCGTAGCAAACTGAAAGCTGGGGCATGTCAGCGTAGGTCACGGCTCTAATGAGCCACTCAGGCGTGGGATGTTGAGATGAGGGAGGCTGTATGTATGTGGGACAGAGAGGATATGGAAACTCCTTACCACTCAATTTTGCTAGAAACTTAAAACTATTCTAAAAAGCAGTTTATCTTATTTATTTATTTATTTATTTATTTATTATGTATTTATTTGCAGTACTGGGGATGGAACCAAGGGACATTCTACCTCCGAGCTACACCCCTAGCTCTATTTTTTATTCTTTATCTTGAAACAGGATGTCACTGAGATGCAGAGGACCTCACTAAGTAGCTGAGGCTGCCCTCAAACTGTGATCCTCCTGTCTCAGCCTCCCAAATACTGGGATTACAAGTGTATACCACCATGCCCAGCTTCAAAAAGTAGTTTGTTATTGAAAAAAAAAAAAAAACTAAGTAGCTGAGGCTGGCTTCAAACCTGGACAGTCCTCCTGTCTCTGTCTCCCAGGTGCTGGGATTACAAGCGTGCGCCACTATGCCTGGCAGTAGTTTTTGTTTTTTTTTTAACTTAGTACAGGCATGGTGCCATACTCATGTAATCCTAGTACTTGGGAGGCTGAGACAGGAAGATCTCAAGTTTGCTGCCAGCTTCAGCAATTTACTGAGGCCCTCTGCAACTTAGTGAGACCCTGTTTCCAAATAAAAAATAAAACAGGGCTGGGGTTCAATTCCCAGCACCAAATATATAATCTCCTTTGCAACTCAGTGAGACTCTGTTTCAAAATAAAGAATAAAAAATAGGATCTCGGAGGTAGAATGCCCCTGAGTTCCATACCCAGTACCGCAAAAAAAAGGGGGGGGCTGGGGGTGCATGAGGGTGTAGCTTGGATGTACAATGCTCCTGGGTACCCTTATCCCAACAAAAAAATCACAGGGCTGAGAGTAGTTCAGTGCTTGAGTACTTACTGAACATGCACAGGTCCTTGGTTCAATCCCCAGCACTACAAAACAAAAAACAAAGAAAAGGAAAAAACTCATGGAAAAAGAGCCCCATGGAGGAAAAAAAAAAAAAAAAAAGTATAGCCTGGCATGATGGTGCATGCCTGTGATCCCAGTACTTGGGAAGCTGAGACAGGAGGACTGCAGGTTTGAGGACAGACTCAGCAACCTAGTGAGGCCCTCTGCAACTTAATGAGACCCTATTTCAAAGTAAATGGGGTTAGGGGTGTAGCACAGAGGCATTCTGCCTCTGGGTTCAATACCCAGCATCACAAAAAGTAAATAAATAAATAAAACAAAACACAACTAGCAAGTGCTAGGTGGAAAATTCCATAGATTGTAGGAAATGGAGAAAAAAGCCAGTTACTATGGTAGCAGGGTTAGGGCAACTGCTGGGTCTTCGAAATCATGGTAAAATATTATTCTAGGGGGAATGGAATGATTGAAGAACGTCAAGCAGGGAGGCAACGTGGTCTCATGTTACAAAGATCACTTGGTTGGCATGTGGGGAAGGGACTGCAGGAGGGCCTTTCTGAAAGCAACAAGGCCGCTTGGGAGACTTGCCATTCTCTAGGTAAGAGACGACGGGTTGGGATCAGTACAGTGCTGCGGAGATGTGTGCATGATTTCTGCAAAAACTTTCAGAGAGTTCTTAGGAACCAACTGTACATTGCATGTGGACTGCAAGGAAAAGAGAGGAATCAAAGATGATGCCTTGCCGGGCGTGGTGGCGAACGCTTGTAATCCCCGCGCTTGGGAGGCTGAGACAGGAGGATCGCGCAGGTTCGAAGCCAGTCTCGGCTACTTAGTGAGGCTCTCAGCAACTTAGTGAGACTCTGTTTCCAAATTAAAAAAAAAAAAAAAAGGTCTGGGAGTATAGACCGGAGGTAGAAAACCTCTGGGTTCCACCCCTAGTACCACCAAAAAAAAAAAGTAAAGATGATGCCTGGGAGAACATGTTTTGGCATGAAAATCCAAACTACCACATGCTTAAGTTTGAGATACACATATTGGGGTCAGAGATCTTTTCTACCCTTCGCTTAATCCAGAACCTCATCACCCACTTAGGAAATCTCCCTCTGGTCCTCTGAATCCCTCCAGGGAAGAAGTATCATAAGGGTATGTGCTAAATTGTGCGTGGTGGCGCACACTTGTAATCCCAGCATTCCGGAGGCTGAGACAGGAGGATCGCGGTTCCCAGTCAGCTTTGGCTACTTAGCGAGGCCCTCTGCAACTCAGTGAGACCCTATTTCAAAATAAAGAATGAAAAGTAAGGCTGGGGGTGTCGCTTGGAGGTAGAATGCCCCTGGGTTCTAGCCCTAGTACAGAAAAAAAGGGGGGGGGGATATGTACTCTTTATTTTTGGTAGTACCCAGGGGTATTCTACTTCTGTGCTATACCTCCAGCCCAATTTTATTTATTTATTCTTATTATTTTATTTGTGGTACTGGGGATGGAACCCAGGGGCATTCTACCTCCAAGCTACACCCCAGCCCTATTTTTTATTCTTTATTTTGAAACAGGGTCTCACTGAGTTGCAAAGGGCCTCGCTAAGTAGCTGAAGCTGTCCATGAACTGTGACCCTCCTGTCTCAGCCTCCCAAATGCCTGGATTACAAGTGTGCACCACCACGCCTGGCTGTGGTCATACATCTTAATGGGATAAAAGATGTTAGAGGCATACATGCATTTAGCCCTCCCCCAATTCCCTCTCCATTTCCCCCCTTCCCTCCCTCTCATATTTGGCTTAGTGATTGACTTTGATATGTTTGTGAATGTTTATCATGTACATTAGAGAATTTCTCCCTTCTCCTCCCTCCTATCTCTCTCAGGTCACCTTATTTGCTCATCTAGTTTCTTGGCTTTTATTATTTTTTTTTAATAAATTGTGTGTGTGTGTGTGTGTGTGTGTGTGTGTGTGTGTGTGTTACTGGTGAGGTAGGCATTCTACCTTCAAGCTATGCCACCAGCTCTATTTTATTCTATTTATTTATTTGTGGTATTGGGGATGTAATCCAGAGGCATTCTACCTCTCATCTATACCCCTAGTCCTATTTTTTATTCATTTTGAAACAGGGTCTCAGAGTTGCAAAGGGTCTCACTAAGTAGCTGAGGCTGTCTGCAAACCATGATCCTCCTGTCTCAGCCTCAAGTACTGGGATTGCAAGCATGTGTCACCATACCCGGCTCTTTTCTTTTTAATCAGGATTTTGCTATGTCGATGAGTCTTAATACTTGGTGAGGTATCCTCAAACTTGTGATCCTTCTGTCTCAGCTTCCCAAGTACTGGATTACAGGCATGCTCCACCAGTCTTGGTTGAAAATAACTTTTTTTTTTTTTTTTTTTTTTGCCAGAACTGGGATTGAACCCAGGGGCATTCAATTTCCAAGCTACACCCCCCAACCCTATTTTCCTATTTTTTATTCTTTATTTTGAAATAGGACTGAGTTGCAAAGGGTCTCACTGAGTAGCTGAGGCTGTCCCTGAACTGCGATCCTCCTGTCTCAGCCTCCCAAATGCTGGGATTACAAGCATGAGCCACCTTGCCTGGCAAAAATAACTACTTTTTAGAATGGGAATGCTGCCTTCCAGAGCTGGCCAAAAGCACTCCCTGTGGCTGTCCTCTGCTATTCAAACTCTATCTTAAATTCTACTTGTAGGCCGGGCATGGTGGCGCACATTTGTAATCCCAGCATTTGGGAGGTGGAGACCGGAGGATCGTGGTTCCGTGGATAGCCTCAGCTACTTAGCGAGGCCCTTTGCAACTCAGTGAGACCCTGTTTCAAAAAATATAAAGACTAACAAATAGAGCTAGGGGTGTAACTCAGAGGTAGAATGCCTCTGGGTTCCATCCCCAGTACCTAAAAAAACAAAAACAAAAAATTCTACTTGTAGACAAGGCCCACCTCTTTTCCCAAAGCCAAGGAAGTCACATTGCTACATCCTGACCACAAAATGAGGTGCTAGATTAAGCGTGGGGAGAAGAAACTATGAGGTTGGGTTGAAGAAGAGTTCTTTTGGTAGTTAAGGCCAGTATTCACCCATAATAACTGGGAGGAGCGCTGACTCAGCCTCAAAATTCAGAGTCCCACCTTGGACTTGAGCAGGGAGAGGGTTTTGTTGGTAGTTCTGACATTAGCCGCACTCTGGTATTAAAGTTCCTGGGATAAGCCGGGCATGGTGGCGCACACTTGTAATCCCTGCGCTTGGGAGGCTGAGACAGGAGGATTGCACAGGTTCGAAGCCAGCCTCAGCTACTTAGTGAGGCTCTCAAGCAACTTAGTGAGACCCTATTTCCAAATAAAATATAAAATAGGTCTGGGAGTATAGCCCGGAGGTAGAAAGCCTCTGGGTTCCACCCCCAGTACCACCAAAAAAAAAAAAAAAAGTACCTGGGATATAAGGGAAAGGAAATGTGGGGGAAGGTAGTCTGGAGAAAGAGGTTTGAAAATTACCCATGTTGTTGGGCATGGTGGCGCACACTTTTAATCCCAGTATCTGGTAAACTGAGACAGGAGGATCGTGGAAGTTCGAAGCCAGACTCAGCTACTTAAGTGAGGTTCTCAGCAATTTAGTGAGAAACTGTTTCTAAATAAAATATAAAATAGGTTTGGGAGTGTTAAAACCCCTGGGTTCCATCTCCAGCCCCCCCCCCCCAAAAAAAAAATCATGTAGCTGGGTTCAGTGCCATAGACCTATATTTCAGCTACCTGGGAGGCTGAAGTGGAAGGGTCACAAGTTTGAGGCCAGTCTGAGCAACCAGTGAAACATTGTCCTAAAGTTAAAAAAGGGCTGGGAGTTGGGCGGGTGTGGTGGCGCAGGCTTATAATCTCAGTACTTGGGAGGCTAAGACAGGAGGATCCAGGTTCATGGCCAGCCTCAGCTACTTAGAGGGACTCTGCAACTTAGTGAGACTCTGTTTCAAAATAAAATAAGGCTGGAGGTTTTGCTCAGAGGGAAAATGCCCCTGGGTTCAATCTCCAGTACTGGAAAAAAAAAAAAAAAAAAGAAAAGAAAAGAAAAAAAAAGCTGGGAGGGAAGGAGGGAAAGGATGGAGGAAGGGCGGGAAGGACGAATCAGCCATGCAAGTTTGCAAGTTTAGTGAGGAGCATTCATAAACTCCCCTCATTTCCTCTATAACTTGTTGAGTTCAGTGCAGTGGATTGCAGAGAGAGAAGTCAGACAAATTCAGGCTTAAGGTCAAGAAAAGAATAAGTACAAAGATTCTCTCTGACAAACTGTTTATTAAATTTTGTATCAGGATGGGGTGAATCTTATCGCATCCTAGGATTCCAGGATTCAGGGGGGTGGTAGAGTGGCAATGGTGAACTTGGGTATCTGGTCTCCCAAAAGTACCTGCCGCTCTACCCCTGCTTCTTCAATGGCCGCCAGGCGGATCACCCCTCCACTGGAGCCATCCCGTTCCATGGCCAAAGCAAGAGCTGTGGATAAAAGGAGGAAGAAGGGTTTGGAGTTAGTTGGTAGGAATACTGTGAGGAAGGAGAAACACTGGCCTGGGCTGGGTAGGGAGGCTGACTCCCACAGGCCTGGAAGCCCCAGCTCTCACCATTGGCAGTGAACTGCAGACACTCTTCCTTGGTCATGCCTTCACGATAGGTTGCATCGACATAGCCATAGATATATGAGCTCCCGGAGCCTCCAATGGCAAAGGACTGCCTCACCATCATCCCCCCCATGGGAACTGAGTACACCTGTCAGGTGGAGGGAGAAAAGAGCCACCAGTTGCACCCCTCTCCCAACACACATACATTCGGCTGTCTATTGTGAGATGGTCTGGGGAGAGTTAATAGTGAGTGAGGAAGACACCGGAAAGAAAAATAGAAAATGGTTGGGGCAGAGAGAAGATCAAAGGCATGATTCCAGGGCTCTGGCGGGGTGAGGGCCTGACCTGCCCTCCTTCCTGAGGATCCCAGCCCGCGATGATGATTCCTGCCATCAGGTCTTCCCGGTATCGGTAACACATTTCCTTAAAGAGGCTGGCTGCTGTGTGTACCAGTGGAGGTTCATTCAGTTCAATGCTAGAGAATGGAGTGGGGATAGGAGTTGCCAAAAAAAAAAAAAAAAAAAAAAAAAAGCAGTATCAGGACCTGGGAGTAAGGACACAGGACACTTAGCGCCAGAGATCGCAGCTCCCTTCACATACTCGCCCCGCCCCTGCCCACAAGCACCTGTGGAAACCAAGCTGATAAGTGACAGCATCCGCTACAGCCTGGGTATCAGCCGCTGAGCCTGAGCGGCAGCAGAAAATGTGATCGTGAATAGGGGTCAGCTTGTCAGTCACTCGATTGGCGATGTAGGACCTGCAGGACGGCAAATGGTGAAGAGGCGCCCCCCTTTCCCGTCTCCATCAGGTCATATTGCCCATGGGGTTAGGAATGGGGACTCAAGATCTGCCCACTGGTTCTCATTCAGACCTAAGTAGGCTGGATGGAGAATAGATTTCCTTTTTTGGTGGCGCGGGGGATCGGATTCGGGAGCAATCTACATCCGAGCTACATCCCAGCCCGTTTTATTTGTTTTTGTATGTTTTTTATACTTCTTCAATTGTTTTTTTTATGGGGCCGAGGATCAAACCCAGAGCTTTGCCCGTGCTAGGCAAGCACTCTGCCACTAAGCCAAATCCCCAACCCCTTTATTTGTTTTTGAAACAGGGTCGTTCTAGGTTGCCAAGAGGCTTACTTAAATTGCTGAGACTGGTCTCGAACCGGTAATCCTTCTGTCTCAGCCTCCCAAGTACTTGGATTACAGGCATGTGCCACCAGGATGGGGCTGAGAATAGACTTTTATAAAGATTTCACCAGAGGATAAAGTAGCAGAAGCTGGAGCAAATCTTTACCTCCTAGAAGAGGAGCAACCTCTCTTCCCCTCAGTAGCCTGTGTGGGGTAAGGATGGGCTACCAGGCCTGGGGATGTGGGTCAGAGGTAGAGTGCTTGCTTAGAAGACCTTGGGTTCCACCCTTAGCTCTGACGAGGGGGCGGGTGGGCTGGCAGGCAGGGTAGGAAGGGAAAGACGAGAAGAGCTTTCTCTGCAAATCTGTCTCACCCGGTGGTGGTTCTGGAGTCCGCCCCTAGGACCACGCCCCCATCAAACTGCACAGCCATGATCGTAGTCTGGGAAAAGGGGAAAAAGGGATAAGTCTGCTTTTCCACATTTTCCAACATACACAAACATCAACAATTCCTTCCCCAGTTCCCAGAATACAAACTTCGTGCGCTGCGTACCCATTTTCAAATCGCTTGGGGGCGTCAACACCCCTCAAAGTACCAGAATTCGAACCTTCAAAGCCCAGTTTTCACCCAACCCCTAGGTGCCCAGACTCTACCTCCCACGACGACCCACCACGTTACTCCAGCCTCCTAAAAATATCCCCCTGCCGGGCGTGGTGGCGCACGCTCGTAATCCCAGAATTTGGGAGTCTGAGAGAGGAGGATCTCGGTTCGCGGACAGCCTCAGCTACTTAGTGAGGCCCTTTGCAACTCGGTGAGACCCTGCTTAAAAATAAAGAATAAACAGAGCTGGGGGTGTAGGTCGGAGGCAGAATGCCCCTGGGTTCCATCCTCAGTACCACAAAAATAAAATAAAAATACCTCCCTCTGCCTGCAGTATAACACAGCCCTCCTCCCTCTCCCTTTCCTCGAGTCACACCGCGCGCACACCTCCGGGGCCCTGACTCCTTCCTCACCCCTGTGGAAACCTCTCGATTTTCCCAATCTGGGGCGATGGCCTCCGGCCCCCAGGCCGGCGCCGGTCCCACTCCCCGAGCAGATACTAAGGTGGCCGCCATCTTTCTCCTCCGGTGCTTTACGACAAAGGAACTGTCGTAAAGCGCTCCGTCACTCTCCAGCTGCTCGCTGAGGCTTCTGGGAGCGAAGCCACGCCACGTTTGACGGCAGAAGGGAAAAGAAAGGTGTAGGGCGGCTTTTTACGACAGCGAGCACTTTATGGCAGTGTGGCAGGAACGAAAAGCCAGCCTGCGGTAACAGGAGAGGAGGGGCGTGGAGGGGAGGCTGAGGAGGGGGAGGGGAGGGGCGGAGGAAGGGGAAGTGAGGAGAAAAGGAAAGAAAGAAGGTCCGGCCTGGTTGCGCCCGCTTGTAATCCCGGCTTTCAGGAGGCAGAGGCCTAAGGATCGCGGTTCAAGGACAACCTCAGCTGTTTAGCGAGGCCCTTTGCAACTCAGTGAGACACTGTTTCAAAAATAAAGAGACTAAAAAATAGGGCTGGGGGTGTAGCTCAGAGGTCCAATGCCCTTGGGTTCCTCAATACTAAAAAAAAAAAAAAAAAGTCGTAAGTGGTGGGGCACGTTTTTTTTTTTTTTTTTTTTTTTTTTTTGGTGGTACTGGGGTTCCTGGAAGCCCTTCTACCTCCGGGCTACACTCCCAGACCTCTTTTTACATTTTATATTTGGAAACAGGGTCTCCTAAGCCAGCGCGCGCGGCTGGCTTCGAACCTGTGCGATCCTCCTGTCTCTGCCTCCCAAACGCGGGGATTACAAGCGTGCGCCACCACGCCCGGCCTAGTGGGGCACGTTTTGTAAGCATTTGGGGAGGCTGTGACAGGAGGATCGCGGTTCGAGGACAGCCTCAGCTACTACTTAGGCCCTTTGCAACTCAGTGAGACTCTGTTTCAAAATAAAGAATAAAAACTAGGGCTGGGGTGTAGAATGCCCCTGAGTTCAATTCGCAGTACCACTAAATAAATAAATAAATATAAAGAGAGACAAAGAAAGAAAGAAAAAGCCGGGCGTGGTGGCATATGCCTGTAATTCCAGCATTTGGGAGGCTGAGACAGAAGGATCTCGGTTCGCAGACAGCCTCAGCTACTACTTAGTGAGGCCCTTTGCAACTCAGTGAGACCCTGTCTCAAAGAATAAAAAATAGGGCTGGGGGTATAGCTTGAAGTAGAAACGCTCTGGGTGGCCCATCCCAGTACCGCAAAAAAAAAAAAAAAAAGAAGAAGAAGAAGAAGAAGAAGAAGAAGAAGAAGAAGAAGAAGAAGAAGAAGAAGAAGAAGAAGAAGAAGAAGAAGAAAGTAAAAACCGGGCGTGGTGGCGCACGCTTGTAATCCCCGGGCTTGGGAGGTGGAGACAGGAGGATCGCGCAGGTTCGAAGCCAGCCTCTCGAAGCCAGCCTCGCTGACTTAAGAGACCTTGTTTCCAAATAAAAATATAAAAATAGTTCTGGGAGTGTAGTTCTGGGAGGTAGAAAGTTTTCCAGGAACCCCAGTACCACCACCAAAAAAAGAAAGAAAGAAAGAAAGAAAGAAAGAAAGAGAGAAAGAAAGAAAGAAGGGAGAGCCAGGCATGATGATGCAGAATTTGGGAGGCTGAGACAGGAGGATCGTGGTTTTCGACCAGCCTCATCTACTTAGTGAGGTCCCTTGCGACTCAGTGAGACCCTCTTTCCAAATAAAGAATAATAATAATAATAATAATAATAAAATAGGGCTGGCAATGTAGTTCGGAGGTAGAATGCCCTGGGTTCCATCCCCAGTATTGAAAAAAACAAAAAAGAGCTGGGGTGAAGCATGGAGGTAGAATGCCCTGGGTTAAATCTCCACTACTACCAAAAAAAAAAAAAGAAAAGAAAAGAAAAGAAGTCCTGCCTACGGGGATGGCTCACATTTATAGGTCCATCTACTCGGGAGGCTGAGGCAAAGAAGACTGGAAGTTCTAGATCAGCTTGGGCAATTTAACAAGAAACACCCTGTTTCAAAATAGAAAGGGCTTGGAGTCAGGTGTGATGTGCACAGCTATAACTGGATTACAGGTTCGCAGCAGCCTCAGCAGTTTAGTGAGGCCTTCGACAACTTAGTAAGACCCTGTTTCAAACTAAAAAAGAAAATAAGGCTAGGTGAGTAGCTCAGAGGTAGAATACCTTTGGGTTCTATCCCCAGCACAATACATACACACATACATACATACATACATACACACATACATACACACATACATACATACACACATACATATGTGTCTTGGAATGGAGCTTAGAGGTAGAATACTTTCCTAGCATGTGTTTCAATCCCCAGTCACAGTCTCTTTTACACACACACACACACACACATACACACACACACACACTGAGCTTATCCTGCGCTGTACTGATTTGATTTATTTGATTGGAGCTCTAATTGAAAATGCCCCAAGGTTATCTGGGCATGGTGGCCCATGCTTGTAATCTCAGTACTTGGGAAGCTGAGACAGGAGGATCGAAGGTTCACAACCAGCCCTGGGTTCATAGAATGCCCCTGGGTTCAATTCCCTGTACCACAAAAAAAAGAAAGGAAGGAAGAAAGAAAGAAAGGAAGGAAGGAAGGAAGGAAGGAAAGAAAGAAAGAGAGAAAGAAAGAAAGAAAGAAAGAGAGAAAGAAAGAGATAAAGCACCCAGGTGGATTTGGGAGCCTGAGAATGCCTGTGCCATGTTTTCTTTTCGTGTGTACAACCATAGCAGTATATATTAGGAACTGAATTACTGGATTCTAAGGTAACTGACTTTTTTTTTTTTTTTTTGTGGTCCTGGGAATGGAACCAGGGGCCTCTATCTTCGGGCTACACCCCCAACCTATTTTATATTTTTTATATATTTTTTATTATTTTATTATTTTTAATTTTTATTTATTTTTTGAGGGTCTGGAGATGGAACCTGGGGCATTCGACCTTTGAGCTACACCCCCTGCCCTATTTTTTATTCTTTATTTTGAAACAGGGTCTCACTAAGTCGCAGAGGGCCTCACTAAGTAGCTGAGGCTGTCCGCAAACTGCGATCCTCCAGTCTCGCCTCCAGAATGCTGGGATTACAAGTGTGCGCCACCATGCCCGGCTTCTTATATTTTATTTGGCAACAGGGTCTCACTAAGTTGCTGAGTCTCACTAAGTAGCTGAGGCTGGCTTCAAACCACTGTTCTCCTGTCTCAGCCTCCCAGTACTGGGATTACAAATGTGCACCACCATGCCCAGCTATTTTTTTATTCTTATTTTTTTCTTTTCTTTTTTTGTTTTTTATGTGGTACTGGGGATGGAACTCAGGGGCCTTCTACCTCTGGGTCACACTCCCAGACCTATTTTATATTTTGTTTGGAAGCAGGGTCTTACTAAGTTGCTGAGAGCCTCACTAAGTAGCTGTGGCTGGCATCAAATCTGCTCAATCCTCCTGTCTCAGCCTGCCAGTACTGGGATTACAAGTGTGTACCACCATGCCTGGCCAGAAAATTTTAATTTTATTTTTTTGTGGTCCTGGGGTTCCTGGAAGCCCTTCTACCTCTAGGCTACACTCTCAGACCTATTTTTACATTTTTATTTGGAAACAGGGTCTCCTAAGCCAGCGCGCGTGGCTGGCTTCGAACCCGTGTGATCCTCCTGTCTCTGCTTCCCAAGCGCGGGGATTACAAGCCTGCGCCACCACGCTTTAATTTTAATTTAAAATTTTTTTTTCGGTACCAGGGGTGGAACCCAGGGGTATTCTACCTCTTAGCTATACCCACAGCCCTATTTTTTTATTCTTTATTTTAAAACAAGTTCTCACTGAGTTACAGAGAGCCTCACTAAGTAGCTGAGGCTGTCCACAAACAGGATCCTCCTGTCTCAGCCTCCGGAATGCTGGGATTACAAGTGTGCGCTACCATGCCCAGAGTATTAGTGTGTGTGTGTGTGTGTGTGTGTGTGTGTGTGTGTGTGTGTGTGTGTGTATTTTACTGGGGATTGAATCCAGGACCATTTTACCTTTGAGCTATATCCCTAGCCTAATTTTATTCTTTATTTGGAAACAGGGCCTCACCGAGTTGCAGAGGGCCACACAAGTTGCTGAGGCTTGCTACGAACCTGTTATCCTCCTGTCTCAACCTCCCAAGTACTGAGATTACCAAGTATGTACCACCATGCCCGCCCCCCCCCAAAATTAATGATTTTAAAATGTACAATTCAGTGTGATACAATTCAGTGTGATTTATTATATTCACAGTGTTATACAACCATCATTTCTACTAGTTCCTGAATGCAGTAATTTCTGAAATTGGAAAGTGTGGAACCTCCTTTTCAAGACGGTTTTGGCTATTCTGGGTCCCTTGCATTTTGTTATGAGTTTTAGAACTAGCTTGTACATTTATGCAGGGGGGAAAAAGCTGTTGCAATTTTGACAGGAATTGTATTGAATCAATCAATCTTCCTTCCTTCCTTCCTTCCTTCCTTCCTTCCTTTCTTTCTTTTTTTCCTTTCTTTCTTTCTGTATTTTTGCGGGTCTGGGGCTGGAACCCAGAGGCATGTGACCTCTGAGCTACACCCCTTCCAATTTTTTATTTCTTTATTTTGAAAAAGGGTCTCACTGAGTTGCGGAGGGCCTCACTAAATATCTGTCCATGAACCATCCTGCGGTTTCAGCCTCCCCAATGCTGGGATTACAGGCATGCGCCACCACGCCCGGCTCGAATCTTTAGATCAATTGGGGATCACATGTGCTAGGTGAGCACTCTACCACTGAGCTACAGCCCCAGCCCAGTTTATGTCTTTCTAGGAAATTTTCTTTTTCTTTTTCTTCTTCTTCTTTTCTTTTCTTTTTCTTTTCTTTTCTTTTCTTTTTTTTTTTTTTGCGGGTCTGGGGATGGAACTCAGGGGCATTTGACCTCCGAGCTACACCCCCAGCCCTATTGTTTTTGTTCTGTATTTTGAAACAGGGTCTTACTAAGTCTCAGAGGGCCTCACTAAGTAGCTGAGGCTGTCCGCAAACCTCGATCCTCCAGTCTCAGCCTCCAGAATGCTGGGATTACAAGCGTGTGCCACCACGCCCGGCTTCTAGGAAATTTTCTATTTCATCCCTAAACCTATTTTTTTGAAACAAGATAGAGCTTCCCAGGTACTGGAATTACAGGTATCTGCCACTGTAACTGGCTCATAGCACTTCATCACAATCCGTGTGTGTGTGTGTGTGTGTGTGTGTGTGTGTGTGTGTGTGTGTGCGCGCGCGCGCGCACGCGCACAGGAGATTGAACTCAGGGCTCACTGCATTCATTAACTCCATTTACTCATATTAACTCTTTTTTTTGGGGGGGGGTACTGGGGATTGAACCCAGGGGCATTCTACCTCCACGCTACAGCCCCATTTTAGCTTTATTTTGAAGCAGGGTTTCACTAGGCTGATGAAAGTCTCACTACTTGCTGAGGCTGTCCTTGTACCTGGGACCCTCCGGTGTCAGCCTCGCGCGTACTGAGATTGCAAGATTACCATGCCCAGCTGGGTTTCTCTGTTTATCTATTCTGTTTTTCATGGCTCTAATCCTTATTATTTATTTCCTTCTGGTATCTTTGGGTTTAATTTGGTCTTCTAGTTTAAGGAGGGAGAACATTTACTTTGGGAAATGCACTTTGTTGAACAGAGGGGATGTAAGTACAGGGCTCCCGAGGCAGAGGCGTGTCTAGCATGTTTAATGAGTTCTGAGGTCAGTGCTCCGCAGGTAATGTTAGGTCTTTATAAGGTGTTGTGTCATTCCCACTGAAAAGACAGCTCTGCGGATTTTCTGCTTAAACTTTAAATAATCCTAATCTTTGTGCAATGGCAAGCCACTGGGAGATTGTGAGCAGGGAGGTAACATGATATGAGTATATTCTAAAGAACTACTTTTCCTGCTCTAACAGTGCATTGTGGGAAGGGGAAGGAAGTACAGAGAGAATTAGGCTATTGTAGCAGGGTGTGTCGTGACCCGTATTTGTAACCCCTGTACTCGGGAGGCCGAGACAGGAGGATCCAGATTCGAGGACAGCTTCAGGAAGTAGTGAGACTCGATCTAGCAGGACCCTGTTTCAAAATAAAAAGTAAGCGGGGCATGATGGCTCAGGTCCTCTGAAACTTAGTGAGACCCTGTTTCAAAGAATTTTAAAAAGTAGGACTGATGCCAGGCGCGGTGGCGCAGCTTGTAATCCCAGCATCTGGGAGGCTGAGACCTGAAGGATCGTGGTTCGGGGACAGCCTCAGCTACTTAGTGAGGCCCTCAGCAACTCAGTGAGACCCTGTTTCAAAATAAAGAATAAAAAAATAGGGCAGGGGGTGTAGCTCGGGGGTAGAATGCCCCTGGATTTCATCCCCAGACCCACACACACACACACACAAATAGTAGGGCTGAGGTATGCAGCTAGAATGTCCCTGGTTCAGTCCCTATTAACACACACACTAGCTGTGTGGAAGTGGGGTTCAGAGGAGAGGTCTGAGCTTCCTAGAGGCCGGTCTGCGAGGAGTCGGCCACTGAAGCCACAGCGTGAGTCTCTGGGCGGCCGGGGACAGGAATGACACACGTTCTCCCCAGCGCCTGCCGCCATCCACGAAGCACCCTTCGTCCACGACGGCTGCCGAAGAACACTTTATTCCTTGCTGCGGGACGGCGGGGCGGGGAGGCGCCGCACGGCCTGGGTGGGTGGTAGCGGGCCTCGGGCGTCCGCGCTCGGGGTCACCTGGCGGCCGGGCACAGGCGCGGGGGCGCCCGGGGCTGGGGCCGCCGGCCTTAGCCAGCCTGGGATGCACAGGGGGCCGGGCACGGGGAGGGCCGCCCTTGCAGGGGCAGCAGCACCGAGAAGGCCAGAGGAATCGCCTGGCGGCGCCGCAGGGTGGGGGGCGGCAAGACCCCCATAGCTGAGGCTAGGACCCCCTGCCCCTACCTCGGGGGGGGGGGGAGGATCGCCCGTGGCCCGAGGTGCAACGCATTAATAATTAACCTTCGAAGGCCCCCTCCCCTGTGTCTTTACCCCAGGGGGCGGGCGGCTCCCTTGGGGTGAGGGGCTGAAGGAGGATTGGGGGATTTGGCAGCACTGACACATTTCTGCATTCCCTCTTCCTGGGGGGCCGTTGTGGTGAGAGGCGGCCTGGGTGTTATAGAGAAGAGCGGTTAGGGTCAGAACCAGGTCCCCCACTGAGCAGCGGTGTGGGCTCTGAGGTCACGCTGGGCTTGGGTTCCTTCCACTGCAAATTGAGCATAATAATAGGTACTTTGCAAGCCTCATGTGAGGATTAAGTGATAATGCATGTGAAAGCACTGTAAAGGGAAAAGCTGACCACAATTGCCCCATAAATCTCACTTATTAAGTTCAAGGGGGCAGGGGAGCTCTTTGGGATCCAGGGAACACCCACTTCTAGATTCTCTATCCCCAGAGGGTTGAGTACAAGATCTCTCAATCATGTAGTTTAGGCTTAATCTCTTTTTTGTTTGTTTTGTTTGGTGGGTTTTTTCTGGGGGAGGGGCACTGGAGATTGAACCCAGGGGCATTCTAACTCTAAGCTACACCCCTAGCCCTAGTTTTTTTTTTTTTTTTTTTTTTTTACTTTGAAATAGGGTCTTGCTAAGTTGCTGAGGGGCTCACTAAATTTCTGAGGCTGGCCTTGAACCTGTGATCCTCCTGTCTTGGCCTCCCAAATGCTGGGATTACAAGCTTGCACCGCCACACTCGGCTTCCTATTTTTCATTCTTTATTTTGAAACAGGGTCTCACTGAATTGCAAAGAGGCTCATTAAGTCACTGAGGCTGTCCGAGAACTGCAGTCTTCCTGTCTCAGCCTCCCAAATGTTGGGATTACAAGCCTGTGCCACCACGCCCAGCTATTTATTTATTTTTATTTTTTGGTACTGGGGATTGAAACTAAGGGCGGTTCTACCTCTGAGCTACACCCCCAGCCCTATCTTATTCTTTTTAGTTTGAAACAGTGTCTCACTAGGCTGCAGAGGCCCTAAATTGCTGAGGCTGGCCCTGAACCTGTGATCCTCCTGTCTCAGCCTCCCAAGTACTGAGATTACAGGTGTGCTCCACCACGCTCGGCTGTAGTTTAATTTTTTTAAACTCTAGATGGGCCCCTCAATCATTTATCAAACCAGTCTTCATTAATCAGTGCCGCACGCCAGGCCTTGTAGCAGACCTCCAGACCACAGAAGTGTCTTCACAGAGCACAAGGTCCACTGGGGGGAGGACTTTCCATCTGTCGCCCCCGCTGGAAAGGCGAGGTCTGATGAAGAAAGGGGCCTTGCTTTTCTTCATCTCTTAAAATACATTATCGCTGCCGGGCGTGGTGGCGCACGCTTGTCATCCCCGCGCTTGGGAGGCGGAGACAGGAGGATCGCGCAGGTTTGAAACCAGCCGCGCATGCGCGCTGGCTTAGGAGACCCTGTTTCCAAATAAAAATGTAAAAATAGGTCTGGGAGTGTAGTCCGGAGGTAGAAGGGCTTCCAGGAACCCCAGTACCACCAAAAAAAAAAAAAAAAAAAAAAAAAAAAAAAAAAAAAAAAAAAAAATTATCGCTAAGTAAATATGTACTGAAAAAACAAAGATATGTGGATGAAGTGCTGGCAAAGGGGGAGGGGGCTTAACAAATCCAGATAGCTTTTGTTTGTTTTTTGCTTTGTAAATCAGGAGAAAAAGGCATTCAAGGAAAGGAAGCCAGGATACAAGGAAGTAATGGGAAAAACAGATGTTCCTAGATGAGTCTTGTGTCCATATGATTTTTAGAATTATTCTTTTTTTTTTTTTTCTTTTGTGGTACTGGGGATGGAACCCAGGGGCATTCTACCGCTGTACACTACACCCCCTGCCCTTTTTTTTTTTTTTTTTTTTTTGGTGGTACTTGGGGTGGAACCCAGGGACTTTCTACCTCTGGGCTATACTCCCAGACCTATTTTATATTTTATTTGGAAACAGGGTCTCACTGAGTTGCTGAGTTGCCAAGAGCCTCACTAAGTAGCTGAGGCTGGCTTTGAAGCCATGTGATCCTTCTGTCTCAGCCTCCCAAGCACTGGGATTACAAGCGTGCGCCACCACGCCCGGCTCCTATTTTATTTATTTATTTATTTATTTATTTATTTATTTATTTATTTATTTATTTATTGGTGGTACTGGGGTTCCTGGAAGCCCTTCTACCTCTGGGCTACACTCCCAGACCTATTTTAGGTTTTTATTTAGAAACAGGGTCTCCTAAGCCATCACGCACAGCTGGCTTCGAACCTGCGCGATCCGCCTGTCTCCGCCTCCCAAGCGCAGGGATTACAAGCGTGCGCCATCACGCCCGGCTTTATTCTTTCTTTTGAAACAGGGTCTCACTGAGTTGCAAAGGGCCTCACTAAGTAGCTGAAGCTGTCGATGAAACGCGATCCTCCTGTCTCCGCCTCCCAAATGCTGGGATTACAAGCGTGCGCCTCCATGCCCGGCTCCTTAGAATTGTTCTTCTCTCTTGGGTTCATCTGGTGTCCAAGATTCTCAAAGGGTCAGGGCCTTTAGGAAAACCCTTCCCAGCTCCTCCAGGTGATGGCTCTTGCCCTATGCTCCTTTACATCCTGGAGGTCCCTGGGTTGCTACCCACCGCTCCTGTCTCTGGTGGGATACCCAGTGAGATAACCTCCATCCCCAGCCCGCATCTCCATTCCCAGTGCTGGAACGGTCACCTCACACAAGTCAGTCTCTCGTCATGGAGGAGTCCCAATTTCATCATCTGCGAAGTAGGAAGGAAAATTCCTATTTCCTAAAACTATTGTGAGGATTAAATATGCCTGCAAAGTGCTAAGCTAACCACAGTGTGTCTAGTAGGTAGTGGTTATATCACTTTACCCTGCCTCCTTTCTTTCTTTGTGTGTATGTGTTGTGGTGGGGGTACTGGGGTTGAACCCAAGGGCATTCTGCCTCTGAGGTATACTACCAGCCCTATTTTATTTTATTTTATTTTTGTTTGAAACAGGGTCTCACTGAGTTGTGGAGGGCCTTGCTAACTTGCTGAGGCTGGTCACCAACCTATTATTCTCCTGTGTCAGTCTCCCAACTACTGAGATCACAGGTGTGTTGCCACCATGCCTAGCTTCTTTCTTTCTTGTACTGGGGAGTGAACCATTGACACCACTAGACCTATTTATTTGTTTATTTATTTTGTGTGGCACTGGGGATTGAACCCAGGGGAATTCAACCTCTGAGTACACCCCCAGCCCAATTTTATGTTTTTATTTTGAAATAAAGTCTCATAGCCTGGGGTGGTAGCACACACCTGTAATCCCAGTACTTGGCATTTTTAAATTTTTTAATACTGGGGATTGAACCCAGGAGCATTCTACCTCCAAGCTACACCTCCAGACACCCCCCCCTTTTTTTTGGAAACAGGATCTCACTAAGTTAAGTGAGGCTTGGATTCTCCTGTCTCAAAACTGCCACCACGCCTGGCTTAACTTCAGCAATACACTGAAACCCTGTTTCAAAATAAAAAATAAGACTTCCGGGAAGATGGCGACCAAGAAAAGCGGGGCTTAAGAGCCCCGCTAACAACCAATCTCCATTACCACAAAATCAGCGCCTTTCATAGCCAGAAAACACCATCACCAGAGAAACAAAAAAATCACCAGGATCCAGAGAGAAAGCGGACTGAGAACAGAGCTCAGAGCCACAGAGGAGATACACCGGCCTCACGCCTGAGGACGCGGCAGCAGCGCCATATTGCCGGCGGCAGCGGCGAATTCACCGGACGGCTACAGCAAGCCGAGGTGAGCCGCTGCGGAACAGCCAGGTGGGATTTTTCAGCACAGGGAACATCTAAAGCTCCCAGTGGCTGATCTCAGCACACGCTGCAAGTTCTCAGAGTGGAATTCAAAACCAAGAAGAAATACGCCAGCCTCACGGCCGAGGGTGTAGCAGCGGAGCCATATTGCCACCGGTGGCAGCAGCAGCGAATTCAATGAGTCCAGTACAGCTACATCTGCGAACTCAAGAACAGTGAGTCAAATTGCGGGCCACAGAGGAGAAATCCCAGTACTGTACTTCCTGGGACTTGACCCAGTGGGGGAGTGGCGGTGGCAGAGATATCACACCATAGGAGAACGCCCAACCTGGCACCCCCCCCCCCATAATTTAAAGCAGCCTCTATCGACTCCCTGCGTCGGAGACTCTGTGATACAACCCAGTAAAGGAGTAGTGGGGTCTGAGATACTACAGACTCAAGATCCAGAGCACCTTAAGTGAAGTCATAGTGACCCAAGGGAAGAACCCAGAGAAGGCACAAACTTCCAAAATCATGGGAAAGAGGAATAATACTGGAGCAATGAATGCCCACAACCCCACAACATCAGAACCCGATAAAACAGAAAGTCAGAGATTTCTAGAAGATCAAATCAGGAAAATAACTGTAGAAATAATAGAGGTGCTTCGAAAAGAACTCAGAGAGAGCCAAAAAGAGATAAAGGATGCAATTAATGAAGTAAAGGCCTCAATTCAAAGCACAAACAACCAATTAGACCACATGGAGAAAAAAATCTCGCTCTTAGAAGATGATCATTCCAAAAATGAACGCATAGTTTCTAATCTAGGAAAAAATATCCAACAGCAGGAATCTGACATTGAAGAAATATGGGCCCATTTTAAGAGCGCTAACCTAAGAATAATTGGAATAGAGGAGGGAAAAGAAAGTAATACCAAAGGGATCAACAATCTCTTCAAGGAAGTAATAGCAGAAAATTTTCCAAACATAGAGCAAGAGGTTGATACACAGATCCAGGAAACTTATAGAACTCCCTTTAGACAGGATCGGAGAAGAGGATCCCCACGCCACATAATTGTCAAAATGACCAATGTGGAAGCCAAGCAGAGAATCTTAAAGGCAACAAAAACAAAGGGCCAAGTGACATTCAGAGGCGAACCAATTAGAATCACTCCAGACTTCCCAAACCAAGTCATGAGAGCCAGAAGGGCTTGGAGGAACATATTCCAAACTCTGAAAGAAAACAACTTCCAGCCAAAAATTTCCTACCCAGCAAAACTTTCTATCAAATTAGATGGAGAAATAAGAAGCTTCCATGACAAACAGAAACTGAAGGAATTTATGTCTTCAAAACCAGCGCTAGAGAAAATACTCAAAGAGATTAACTACAAAGAAGAAATAGGTAACACACACCAGAACCAGAGAAACAAGATTTTCCATCCAACAGACAACTAAGATTGGTTATCTGTGGAGATTCATTATTTGTTAGTCTTTTACCTATCTCTAAATGGTATTGTTTGCCTTTATTGTTGTTAATTTTTAGGATTTCTAGTTGGAATATTAATATAACTTCAGATATAGCATTTGTAAATATTTTATCCCATTCTATTAGTAACTGTTAACTCTGTTTACATTGTCTTTGGATATACAATATTTTTTTTTTATTTTTTAGGGAGTTTGTATACTCTTCTGTTGCCTGTGCCATTGAAATCACATCCAAGAAATCACTGCCAATTTCATTGTGGTGAGGTTTTATGACCCAGATTTTCTTCTAAAAGTTTATAGTCTTAAGATTTATATTTAGGTCTTTTATCTATTTTGAGTTAATACTTGTATATGGGATTAGGTAAGGGTCCAATTTTATTCTTTTCCATGTAATTATTATGTTTCAACAATATTTAGTTAAAAGATTATTATTTCCACCACCAAATGTTCGTGGAAACCTTGTCAAAAATAACTTGATAATATAGGGAAGAATTTAGTTCTAGGCTTGTATTTAACTCCAATGGTTTATATATCTGCCTTTAGAACAGTACTACACTGTTTCAATTACTGTAGCTTTATATGGTTTGAAATCAGAAAATATATATCTTCTAGCTTTGTTCTTTTTCAAGATCGTTTTGGGTATCTAGAATCCATATTCCATATTAGGATAGATTTTTTTCTGAAAAATAAATATATAAATATATGATAGTTTCACCTAAAAAAATAGAAAAAAAATATTCTCTGGTAAGAAAGAAAGCAAAAAGAAATATTGAAATGTTATCTTTAAGTCATCAAAAACTTGGTATCAGACAAATGAAACTGTTATGTGAGATTATCATGTTTAATTTTGGATAAATTGCTATAATACTAGATGTCAACCACTAAGCCAAGCATGGGAAGGAGGGATGGGGAGGGAATGGGGTGGGGATCGGGTGGGGGCTGACTGGGCGATGTGTGCATGTATGTCTACAAAAGTTTGTATCCCACTATGATGTATGAATACAGTGCACCAATAAAAAATAAATTAAAAAAAATAAATAAAAAATAACATAGGGCTAGGGGTGTAGCTCAGAGTTAGAACGTGCTTTGGTCCAATCACCAGTATAAAAAACAAACAAACAAAAAATGTTTTTTTTAAATGGGGCAGAGTCTTAGTAAATTTCAGAGGCCCTAAATTGCTGAGGCTGCTCTGAAACCTGCAATTCTCTCAGCCTTCTTTTTTCTTTTCTTCTTTTTTTTTATTTTTATTTTTATTTTTCCTGTGGTACTGGGAATTGAATTCAGGTGTATTCTGCTTCCAAGCTACACCCCCAACCCTATTTCTTATTCTTTATTTAAAACAGGGTTTAAGTTGCTGAGGGCCTCACTAAATAGCTGAGACTGGCCACAAACCTGCCATCCTCCTGTCTCCACCTCTTAAATACCGGGATTACAAGTGTGAGCCACCACACCGGCTTTTTTTTTTTTTTTTTTTTAAACAGACTCTCACTAAATGACCAAGTAGCCTCCAATGACTGCTTTCCTTCTGCCTCAGCCTCCCAAGTAGGGGCTTGACAGGCATGCACCAGGCTCAGCCTTGGGCCTTTCACATGGCCCCTCCTTCCCTACCCTTGGAAGCCTCGGCCTTCCTGGAGTCTTCCAGCTTCCGGGAGGGGATTAGTTTCGGGTATCACTTAATTCTGGGGGTCCTTGCGCAATGGGAGCCTAGATAAGGGGCGGGTGTAGCCCTGTGGGCGGGTGGCAGGCGGCCTGGCTGGGAGACCCGGGGGATGGAGCGGGGTGCGGGAGCTAGGCTGCTGCTGGGGCTGCTGCTGTGGGCGGCCGGCTGCGCCCCGGCAGGTGGGCTGAGCGGCTACACTTCGGTCATCGAAGTGACCAACGGGGGTCCCTGGGGCGACTGGGCCTGGCCTGAGATGTGTCCGGAGGGCTCCTTCGCCACCGGGTTCTCCATCAAGGTGAGGTTCGGGCCGGAGCCTCGCGGGGACCTTCGGCAGGGTCCTGGGGGGGGCTCCACCTGGGAGGTCCTCAGCGCCCTCTCCCTCCCAGGTGGAGCCCCCCCAGGGCGCCGCCGGCGACGACACGGCCCTGAACGGGCTGCGGCTGCACTGCGCGCGCGGGGCGGCCGAGCCCCTCACCCACGCGGTGGAGTCGGGGTCCGGAAGGTGAGCTCGGGCGGCCGGGGGCCGGGGGGCGCAGGGGCACAGCGCGTCCGCTCCCCGCAGGTGGGGCGAGCCGCAGTGGTGCCCGGGCGGCGGCGTCCTCGTGGCCTTCTCGCTGCGCGTGGAGACGCCCAGGACCCCGGGGGACAACACGGCCGCCAACAACGTGCGCTTCCGCTGCTCCGACGGCGCGGAGCTGGAGGGCCCCGGGCTGGGCTGGGGGGCCTTCGGGGAGTGGAGCGCCCCCTGCCCCAAAGGCGCCTGCGGCCTGCAGACCAAGATCGAGCGGCCCCGGGGCCTCCGCGACGACACGGCGCTCAACGACGCCCGCGTGTTCTGCTGCCGCTCCTGAGCCCCCCACCGCCCCGCCATTAAAGCTCCCCGCTGGCTCCGGTCTCGCTTGATTTGGGGATGGGAGACTGCGTCGCCTGCTGCCCCCTCCTGACCCAGCATAGGTGGGGGGAGGCTACCTTGGGCTGCAAGTTATGGGTCCCTTGGTCCAGGAAAAAGTACTTCAACACATAATTTTTCTTTTTCTGGGTGGGTGAGGTCCTAGGAGTTGAACCCCGGGGTGTTCTATCTCCAAGCTACACCTCCAGCCCATTTTTATTTTATTTTTTTTGTGGGTCTGCGGATGGAGCCCAGGGGCATTCGACCTCCGAGCTACACCTACACCCCCTGCCCTATTTTTTTTTTTTTTTATTCTTTTATTTTGAGACAGGGTCTCACTAAGTTGCAGAAGGCCTCTCTAAGTAGCTGAGGCTGTCCGCGAACCGCGACCCTCCAGTCTCAGCCTCCCAAATACTGGAATTACAAGCTGGTGTCACCACGCCCGGCAGCCCATTTTTTTTTTTTTTTTTTTTTTTTTTTTTTTTTTAAACTGCGTCTTGCTAAATTGCAGAGACTGGCTTCCCCAACCTAAGATCCTCCTATCTGAGCGCCTAAGTACTGTGCCCGGCAACACCCACAATTTTTTTTTTGAACAAATGAAGTAAATCTCTGACTTGCTGGGGACATTTATAGATACCCTACCCCCATTAAAAGTCCAGGTTACTGCCATGCTTGCGATACCAGCATTTGGGAGACGGAGACAGGATTGTTGTTTGCTACTTAGTGAGGCCTTTTGCAACTCAGGGAGACTCCTGTTTCAAAATAAAGAATAAACTGGGTATGGTGGCAGACACTTGTAATCCCAGCAATTTGGAGGCAGAGACAGGAGGATGGCGGTTCCCAGACAGCCTCAGCTACTTAGTGAGGCCCTTTGCAACTTAGTGAGACCCTGTTTCAAAATAAAGAATAAATAAATTGAATAAAAATAAAGAATAAAGCCGGGCGTGGTGGCACACACTTGTAATCCCAGCATTTGGGAGGCTGAGACAGGAGGATTGTGGTTCCCGGACAGCCTCAGCTACTTAGTGAGGCCCTCTGCAACTCAGTGAGACCCTGTTTCAAAATAAAGAATAAATAAATTGAATAAAAATAAAGAATAAAGCCGGGCGTGGTGGCACACACTTGTAATCCCAGCATTTGGGAGGCTGAGACAGGAGGATTGTGGTTCTCGGACAGCCTCAGCTACTTAGTGAGGCCCTCTGCAACTCAGTGAGACCCTGTTTCAAAAAAAAATTGGGCAGGGGTTGTAGCTCGGAGGTCGAATGCCCCAGGGTTCCATCCCCAGGCCTGCAAAAAAAAAAAAAAAAAAAAAAAAAAAAGAATAAAAAATAGGTAGGAAGCCAGCCATGGTGCTGCACACTTGGAGGCTGAGACAGGTTTGCAGCCAGCCTCAAGTACTTAATGAGGCCCTTTGCAACTTAGTGAGGCACTGTTTCAAAATAAAGAATAAAAAAATAAGGCTAGGATGAAGCTTGGAGGTAGAATGCCCCTGGTTTCCATCCCCAGACCTGCTGCAACAACAACAACAACAACAACAAAATAGGGCTGAAGGTGTCAAAGGAGGTAGAATGTCCCTGGGTTCCATTTCTAATACTGCCAAGAAGGGAAGGGGAAAAAAAAAAGGCCTAGGTTGTCTCTTTTCTTCCTACCCTACCAGTGACTTCAGATTAAGATATGTATGCCAAATTTGGAGTTGATAATGCTACAATGGCTTTAAGGCTTCTTAACTTCTTACAGTTTAGGAGGTGAAAGTATCTTTTCCCATAGTTTTCATTCCCTTCCAATCCTAAAAAAAAAAAAAAAAAAATATTTTGGTGGTACTGAGGATAGAACCTAGGGACATTTATTTTACCTCTAAACTATAACCCCAGACCTATTTTATTCTTTTATTTGGAAACAGGATCTCATTAAGTTGCAGAGGGTTTCACTAAGTTGCTAAGGCTGGCTGCAAACCTCCAGTCTCAGCTTTACAAGTATTGGGATTACAAGTGTGTGCCACCATGCCTGGCTCCTACAAAATAATTTATCAAATAATGTAATTTCAGCAGGGCATGGTGGTGGACACTTGTAATCCCATCATTTGGGAGGATGAGACAGGAGGATTGTGGTTCCCGGACAGCCTCAGCTACTTAGTGAGGCCCTCTGCAACTCAGTGAGACCCTGTTTCAAAATAAAGAATAAAAATAGGACTGAGGGGATAGCTCGGAGGAAGAACGCCCCTGGGTTCCATCCCCAGACCCATAAAAATAAAAAATGTAATTTCTAATACTCACTCCCATTAAAGGCCTTTGATCTTCCTTGCTGTTCTCTCTGCCTGGAATCCCCCAGATACTCAGATGATTAGCTCATCCCTCAGATTGAAGCTCAAATCTCACTTTCCCAGATTTTTCCTATCATAAAAAGTAATCCCTCTATTAGTATCTTTTTTTCTTTTTTTTTTTTTCTTTTTTCCTTTTTGGTACTGGGGATTGGACCCAGGGGCAGTCTACCTCCAAGATAAACCCCCAGCCTATTTTATTTTATTTTTTATTTGGAAACAAGAGTCTCACTAAGTTTTTGAGGGCCTTTCTAAATTGCCTAGGCTGGCTTCCAACCTGCAATTTTCCCATTTAAAACCTCCCAAATACTGGGATTACAGGTATAAGCCACCATGTCCAGCTAACTCTATTTTTTTTTTTTTTTTTTTTTTTTGCGGTACTAGGGGTAGAATTTAGGGGCATTCTACTTCTGAGCTACTCCCCAGCCCTATTTTTTATTTATTTTGAAACAGGGTCTCATTGAGTTGCAAAGGGCCTCACTAAGAAGCTGAGGCTGTCCTAGAACCTCGATCCTCCTGTCTCAGCCTCCCAAATACTGGGCTTACAAGTGTATGTCACCATGCTGGGCTGCTTTATTTAATTTATTTTATTGGTGGTACTGGGGATTGAACCCAGGGACATTCTACCTCTGACCTATACTCCCAGCTTTTTTTAGTATTTAAAAAAAATTTTTATTGGAAAGGGGTCTCACTAGGTTGCTGAGAGTCTAGCTAAATTGCTGAAGCTGGTCTCAAACCTGCAATTCTCCTGTGCCACCATGCTCGGCTTCTATTTCATATTTTTATTTGGATATGGAGTCTTATTAAGTTATTTACTAAGGCTGGCTTTGAACCTGCGATCCTTCTATCTTAGCCTACCAAGTACTGGGATTATAGATGTGCACTGCCACGCCTGGCTGGGTGATGGGCATTGAAACCAGGGGCATTCTACTCCAAGCTACACCTTCCAGCCTTTTTTCTATTTTGTCTTGAAACAGGGTCTCACTGAGAATCCTACTACTTGTTGAGGCTGTCCTTGAACCTGTGATCCTCCTGTCTTGGTCTCCCAAGTACCAATGTGGTTTTATTTTTATTTTTGGTACTGGGAATTGAACTAGAGGCATTCTACCTCTGAGCTACACCCCCAACTATTTTATTCTTTTATTTTATTGGTGGTACTTACTGGGGTTTCTAGAAACCCTTCTACCTCCGGGCTACACTCCCAGACACCTATTTTTTGTATTTTTATTCGAACCTGAGCTTTCCCGTCTCCGCCTCCGAAGCATGGATCACAAGCGTGCGCCAACACGCCCAGCGCTTATTCTTTTCTTTTCTTTTTCTTTTTTTTGCGGGTCTGGGGATGGAACCCAGGGGCATTTGACCTCCGAGCTACACCCCCTGCCCTATTTTTTATCCTTATTTTGAAACCGGGTCTCACTGAGTTGCAGAGGGTCTCACATTGGTACTTGGGAGACCAAGACAGGAGGATCACAGGTTCAAGGACAGCCTCAACAAGTACCTGAGGCTGTCCGCGAACCATGATCCTCCGGTCTCAGCCTCCCGAATGCTGGGATTACAAGCGTGCGCCACCATGCCCGGCCTATTTTATTTTGAAGCAGAGTCTCACTAGGTTTCGGATGGCCTCACTAAATTGCTGAGGCTGGCTTTGAACCTGCAATCCTTTTGTCTCAGCCTCCCAAGCACTGGGATTACTGGCCTGTGCCATCACACCTGGCACCAATGTGGTTTTTGTTTTGTGTGTTTGTGTGGTACTAGGGATTGAACCCAAGGACATTCTACCTCTAAGATACACCCCCAGTCTTATTTTACTTTTAATTTTGAAACACAGTCACAATAAGTTGCGAATGGCCTAAGTTGCCGAGGCTGTCCTGGAACCTGTGATCCTCCCCTCAGCCTCCCAAGAACTGGGATCACAGGGGTGCGCCACAGCACCCGGCTCACTCATGAGTTTTCAAAGCGTTTATCCCATTGAAATAATCCTTTGCCTCTTTAAAAAATCTCCAGTTTTCCACCACCAGAATTTTAATTTGAGAGCAAAGAATCTGTCCGTCTCGATTACCACTGTTTTTCCAGAGCTACTTAATATCTCAATAACCATTTGTTAAGAAAAAAGCAAATGAGGTCCAAGGGCTCCGCACAGGAGCCCCGCAGCCGGGTCGTGTCCGGAGCCCCCACGCGGCCCTCCTCGCACAGGGCCCCTCGGGAGACTTGGCGGGGAGCGAAGCCTTTTATTCCAGAAGCCAGGAGTGGGCGGCTGGAGGGGAGCCGGGCGAGCAGGCTTCACGTCGGCGGCGTCGGCGGAGCCTCACGACTCGGCGCCCTGCGAAAAAGAGGGGTGAACCGCAGCCGGGCGCCTCAGGCCCTGCGCTCCCCGCGGCCCCGACCCCCGCCCCGGCCCCTGCGCTCTCCGCAACCCAAGCCCCTCAGCCCCCCACCCCGCCCTTGCGCTCCCCGCCGGCCTGCGCCCCAGGCCCTGCGCTCCCCGCCGACCCCCGCGCCCCCCCCCAGCCCTTGAGCTCCCCGCCACCCGGCGCCCCAGGCCCCTGAGCTCCCAACGCCCCCGGCCCATACGCTCCCCGCCACCCCCCGCCCCTGTGCTCCCCGCGCCCCCGGCCCCTGCGCCTCCCAGCCCTTGCGCTTCCCGCCGCCCCGCGCCCTCAGCCCCTGAGCTCCCCGCAGCCCCTGCCCCTGTGCTCCCGGCCGCTGCTCTCCCCGTCCCCCCTGCGCTTCCCCGCGGCCCCTGCGCTCCCCGCGCCCCCCGCCCCTGCGCTCCCCGCACCCCCGGCCCCTGCGCCACCAGGCCCCTGCGCTCCCCGCCTCTCCGCCCCTATGCTCCCCGCGCCCCCAGCCCCTATGCTTCCCGCGCCCCCCGCCCCTGTGCTCCCCGCACCCCGGGCTCCTGCGCCCCCAGGCCCCTGCGCTCCCCGCGCTCCCCGCGGCCCCGCGCCGCACCTCCTTCCTGCAGTCGCCGCAGAAAACGCCGATCGTGGCGTTCAGCAGCTGAACTCCGCACAGCACGATCTCCAGGCACGATGCGACCACCAGCAACGAAAAGAGGGTCACGTTCCAGGGAACCACGTTAGGGGGCTCTTCGCACAAATCCCAGAGGGTGCGGTTGCTCAGGTACTTGCCTCTGCGGGCGGGGCGAGGCGGGGCGTGAGAGCGGGCGGGCGGGGGCTGCGGGCGGGCGGGGGTCGGGGCCGGGGGGAGCGCGGCTCCCGGGCTCAGTCCCGCCGGCTTCCCGGGCCGCGTGGGAAGGGGAGGCGGAGAACCCGGGCCACGAGTACTGGCCAAGCCTTACTCCGTGTCTTCCAAGTGGTAGCCCCACTCGCCGTTCATTAAGCATTTGGGTCCAATTTGGAGGCCGGAGCTGGACACCGCGAGGCAGTAGATGGCGCCCAGCATCCCGAAGGCGGAGGAGAAGACGGAGCGCAGCATCTGCACCCGGCGAGGGAGGGGAGCTGAGTCGGGCCGCCCAGCCCTCCCACCGCGCCTGGCTCCGCACCCCCGGCTGCCCGCAGCAGAGGAGTTGAAAACACCTTCCCAACCCCGCGCGCGGTGCACACCTGTAATCCCAGTACTTGGGAGGCTGAGACAGGGGGAGGTTCGAGGACAGCCTCAGCAAGTAATAAGACGCAGCAACCCAGCGAGACCCTGTTTAAAAAAAAAAAATAGGGCTGGGTGTGTAGGTCGGTTTTAGAATGCCCCTGGGCTCAATCCCCAGTAACACACACACACACACACACACACACACACACACACACAAAAAAAAAAAAAAAAAAAAAAAAAAAAACCAGGAGAAAGAAGATACATTTCCCAGGCTGGGATGGTGGCACACGTTTGTAATCCCAGCATTTGGGAGGCTGAGACAGGAGGATCAGACTCAGTACAGCCTCAGCTACTTAGGCCCTCCATAACGCAATGAGACCCTGTTTCAAAATAAAGAATAAAAAATAGGGGTAGGGGTGAGGCTCAGAGGTAAAATGCTCTGGGTTCCATCCCCGGGTTAAAAAAAAAAAAAAAATTTCCAGGCCTGCAGTGGCACGCACTTATAATCTCAGCGCTTGGAAACAGAGACAGGAAGATCGCAGGTATGATGCCAGCCTCCGCAATTTAGCGCGACCCTGGGCAGCTTAAAGAGACCCTGTTTCAGAGTAAAAAATAAAAAGGACTGTGGATGTAGCCGGGAGGTAGAATGCCCCTGGGTTCAATCCCCACTCTAGCGCCCCCCAGGAAAAGAGAAAAAGAAAGCCCCCCCCCCCAAACAAATAAGCAAAACCCCACATTTTCCAAGGATGGGGATGTCACTGAAAAATACATTTCCTGTCAAGCCCAGCGCTTGGAGATGGAGGTTATATAGTCCCCTCTGGTCAGACTCATTGAAACCTAAGATTTTTGAGTCGTCTGGGGGCACTGCAGAGGGGCCCAAGGAAACAGGAATCCAGTAGAGGGCGCTGTGGCTTTGTGACGACTCTTACTAATTTGGGTCTTACCCTACAGCGATTCCCACAGCAGCCAGCGCCACAGCAGCCCTTGCCTCCGGCCCTGACGGCCGCAATTCCTGGACACAGCACCTGTAGGAGAGGCACAGGAGAGGCAGTGTGATATCGGCCCCCATCCAAACCCCCGCCCGGGAGGCCTCAGCGCATCAGGGCAGCCTCCTCCCTCCTGCCCGCTGCTTAGGATGTCCACAGCACTTTGGACTCCAGGGAGACCTTATCTCTTAATTTTTTCATTATTTATGTGCCTACCATATCTCTGTCTATATTGCAACTTCCTGGAGGGTAGGGTTCCATGATATATATTTCCCACAACTCCTGGCACATACAAGGTGCCCATCTAGGGAGTTAGGAGGCCTGAGTTAAAGGCCAGCCCTGCACTGCTTCACACTCTGAGTTGATTGCTTTCTCTGGATCTCAGTTTTATCCCAAACTGGGCCAGGCGTGGTGGTGCACGCCTGTAATCCCCGCGCTTGGGAGGCTGAGAAAGGAATAACAGAGGTTTGTGGCCAGCCTCAGCAATGTAGTGAAGCTCTGTGTAACTTACTGAGACCCTGCTTCCAAATAAAATATAAAATAGGTCTGGGAGTATAGCCCGGAGGTAGAAAGCCTCTGGGTTCCATCCCCAGGACCACAAAAAAATAAATAAGAAGCCTTATTTAAAAAAAAAAAAAACCCAAACTGGGAACTACCCAAGTGTTCATTGACAGAATGTTTCAATAAATTGAGGTTTATTCATACAACAGAATCTCTAAGAAAAGAGCTACAACCGTACACATGAATGGCTTCCGTGGACCTATCGAGCACCCCTGCAATCCCAGCCCTGGGGAGGCTGAGCCAGGACTATCTCGGGTCTAAAGCCAGGCTCAGAAACTTAGTGTGGCCCTGTTTCCAAATAAAAAAAATAAAATAGAGCTGGGGGTGGTGGCGCACGCTTGTAATCCCAGCATTGGGAGGCTGAGACAGGAGGATCTGGGTTTGAGGACAGCCTCAGCTACTTAGTGAGGCCCCTTGCAACTCAGACCCGGTTTCAAAATCAAGAATAAAAAATAGGGCTGGGGGTGCAGCTTAGAGGTAGAATGTCCCTGGGTTTCATCCCCAGTATCACAAATAAAATACGTTGCAGCTATTTGAAGAATCTTCTGTAATAAAATATCATTTTCTCCCCAAATTTTATTTATTTATTTATTTATTTATTTATTTATTTATTTATTGGGGATGGAACCCAAGGGCCTTCTACCTCTGGGCTATATTCCTAAACCTATTTTTATATTTTTATTTGGAAACAGGGTCTCAAGCCAGTGCGGTTGGCTTCAAACCTGCACAATCCTCCTGTCTCAGCCTCCCAAGTGCAGGGATTACAAGTGTGCGCCACCACGCCCGGCTTGCTTATTTATTTATTTATTTATTTATTTATTTATTTATTTATGGTGGTACTGGGATTGCTGCAAACCCTTCTACCTCCGGGCTACACTCCCAGACCTATTTTATATTTTTATTTGGAAACAGGGTCTCTTCAGCCAGCAAGGCTGGCTTCGAACCTGTGCAATCCTCCTGCCTCCACCTCCAAAGCACGGGGATTACATGCGTGTTCCACCATGCCCGGTTCCTCCCCAGATTTTAAAGATATGCATTTATTACATCACTTATACATTGCTTGAGCAGCTTAACTTAATAACTTTATATCAGGGCAATATAGATTTAAATTTTGGCTTTTGGAAGAAAACTATTTCTTTGAGGGAATCTCTTTAAGTTGCATGAAAAGATTAACAATCAATTACTAAACCAACAGAAAATCTAATAACTCTCTTTTCCAGAAGGGAAAAAACTGACTATGAGACTTTAGCAGAAAGTTTCTTGAATTCAGCCAGGCATGGTGGCGCCCACTTGTAATCCCAGCATTCAGGAGGCTGAGACTGGAGGATCGTGGTTCACAGACAGCCTCAGCTACTTAGGCCCTCTGCAACTTAGTAAGACCCTGTCTCAAAGAATAAAAATAGGGCAGGGAGTGTAGCTTGGAGGTCGAATGCCCCTGGGTTCCATCCCCAGACCCGCAAAAAAAAAAAAAAAAAAAAAAAGAAAGTTTCTTGAATTCAATGTTGAAAAGACTTTAAATTTTTATTTTCAAGATTTATGCTAAATTGGATTCAAGGAATTTGAATAAATTGAAAAGAGAAAGTAAGTTTGTGGAAGAGTAGGAATAAGCTATTAACATTTGCATAAGCAATTAAATTGTTACTGACAAAATAATAAAATAAAATAAAATAGGACTGTGGGTATAGCTTGGAGGTAGAATGTCCCTGGGTTCAATCCCCACTACCACACACACACACACACACAAAAAAAAAAACCTAATAAAAAATAAAAATGCTAAGCAGACCAAACTAGTGTATGAGATTGGAAGACAGAATAGGATCTTTTATTTATTTATTTATTTTTATTTTTATTATTTTTGGTGGTACTGGGGGTGGAACCCAGCAGCCTTCTACCTCCAGGCTATACTCCCAGACCTATTTTTATACTTTATTTGGAAACAGGGTCTCACTAAGTTGCTGAGAGCCTCACTAAGCAGCTGAGGCTGGCTTTGAACCTGTACAATTCTCCTGTCTCAGCCTCCCAAGAGCGGGGATTATAAGAGTGCGCCACCACGCCCAGCTAGAATAGGATCTTAACAGGATCTTGGCTTTTTATTTTATTTATTTATTTATTTATTTATTTTTTGAGATGGGCTCTCACCACTTTGCCTAGGCTGATCTGAAACTCCTAAGCTCAAGTGGTCCTCCTGACTTGGCTGGGACCACAGGAACAAGCTGTTTCTTAACCTGGGGGCTGGCACATGGGCAGGCCCACTTTGTAAAAATTCATTTTGCTGAGGCTGGGGACGCAGCTCAGTTGTAGGGCATGTGCTTAGCGTTCACAAGGTTCTGGGTTTGAGCCCTAGAGCACACACAACAAAAACAAAAAGACAGACAGACAGAAAGAAGCCGAATGTGGTGGTACACACCTGTAATCCTAGGACTTGGGAGGCTGAGACAGGATTTCAGGTTTGAGGTCAGTCTCAGCAATTTAACAATACTTGTTTTTTTGTTTGCTTGTTTGTTACTAGAGGTTGAACCCAGGGGCATTCTACCTCCGAGCTACACCCACAGCCCCGATTTACTTATTAATTAATTAATTAAATTTAGTGCTGCTGAGGATTGAACTCAGTGGCATCCTACCTACAAGCACAAGCACCCACAGTCCTTTTTTTTTTTTTTTTTGGTTCTGAGGATTGAACCTAGAGCTACAATTTTGAGCTACACTCACAGCCTTATTTTAATTTTTAATTATTTATTTTGTTTTTGTTTGTTTGTTTTTTGGTGGTACTGGGGGTGGAACCCAGCCCAGGGGCTTTCTACCTCCGGGCTATATTCCCAGACCTATTTTATACTTTATTTGGAAACAGGGTCTCACTAAGTTGCTGAGAGCCTCACTAAGTAGCTGAGGCTGGCTTCAAACCTGCGTAATCCTCCTGTCTCTGTCTCCCAAGCGCGGGGATTACAAGCGTGCACCACCACGCCCGGCTTTAATTATTTATTTTGAAATAGAGTCTCACTAAGTTGCAGAGGGCTTTGCTAAATTGCTGAGGCTGTCTTCAAACCTGTGATCTTCCTGTCTCAGCTTCCCAAGTATGGGATTACACGCATGTACTACCACACCCAGCTCTCCTAGCCCATTTCAGTTTTTGTTTTGAAACAGGGCTGGGTTGCTGAGGGTGTTGCTGTTTGGCTGAGGCTGTCCTCAAACCTGCGATCTTCCTGTTTTAGCCTCCAAAGTATTGAAATTATAGGTGTGTATCATAACACCTGGTTATTTATTTTATTTTTATAGTATCTACTATCTGAAATTATCTTCTTTCTTTATATATTTATTTATTTTGTGCTACCGGGGATGGAAACCAGGGGCATTCTACCTCTGAGCAACACCCACAGCCCTATTTTTATTTTTATTTTGAAACAGGGTCTCACTGAGTTGCAAAAGGCCTCACTAGCTGCGGCTGTTTGCAAACCCCAATCCTCCTGTCTCAGCCTCCCAAATGCTGGGATTACAAGTGTGTGTCACCACACCCAGCTTTACCTTGCTTATTTTTTTCACCAACTTTTTTTTCCTCTTTTTCCTCTTTTTTTTTTTTTTGGTGGAACCCAGAGGCTTTCTACCTCCGGGCTATACTCCCAGACCTATTTTCTATTTTATTTGGAAACAGGGTCTCACTAAGTTGCTGAGAGCCTCACTAAGTAGCTGAGGCTGACATCGAACCTGTGCGATCCTCCTGTCTCAGCCTCCCAAGCGCGGGGATTACAAGCGTGCGCCACCACGCCCGGCCTTCTTTTTCCTCTTTGGTACTAGGGATTGAACCCAGGGGCCTTCTACCTCTGAGCTACACCCTCAACCCCAATCTCTTTTTATTTTATTATTAGTATTTTATTATTTGTGGTACTGGGGATTGAACCTAGGGGCAATCTGTCTCCAAGCTATACTCCAAGCCATACTTTTTGTTTTGAAACAGAGTCTCGCTAGGTTGATGAGAGTTTCACTAATTACTGAGGTTGCCCTTGAACCTGTGATCCTCCTGTCTCAGCCTACCAAGTACTGGAATTACACATGTGTGCCACCATGTCTGGCTTTTATTTTTCGAAACAGGGTCTTGCTTAGTTGTGAGAGTCTCGCTGTTGATGAGGCTAGCCTTTAATTTATGATCCTCCTGTCTCAGTCTCACAAGTACTGGTTTTACAGGCATGCACCACCACATTGGACTTATTTAGTATTAACAGAATGTCTATTAAGTGAGGCACTGGACTGGGCACCAGGCACACAGTAGCCAACAACACAGGGGTCCTTGCTTTCATGGGCTTCCGGTCTTGCTTCTTTAGTACCATTTGCCCTGCCAAAGGCACACAGCTTCAGGGAGAGAAGGGACCGGGTCTGTGTGCCTGTGGCACTACGTGGCACTTTTTTTTTTTTTTTTTTTTGGTGGTGGTACTGGGGATGGAACCCTTCTACCTCCAGGCTACATGCTCAGACCTATTTTTGTATTTTTTTTAAATTTGGAAACAGGGTCTCTTAAGCCAGAGCGTCTGGCTTCAAACCTGCGCGATCCTCCTGTCTCTGCCTCCCAAGTGCGGGGATTACAAGCGTGCACCACCACGCCCGGCTTATTCTTTATTTTGAAACAGGGTCTCACTGAGTTGCAAAGGACCTCACTAAGTAGCTGAGGCTGTCCTGGAACTGCGATCCTCTGGTGTCAACCTCCCAAATGCTGGGATTGCAAGCGTGCGCCACCAAGCCCGGCTACGTGGCACTTCTGAGAGTGGCTCCAGGTAGGGAGGGGAAGGTCGGTGTTAGGCTGGGTGGGTTGTGGGCCTGGGAGAAGAGTGACATCTCAGAGCTGAGCTCAGAGAAATGGAGTGCGCTCCAACAGCCATGAGTCCAGGCAGGAGGTGGGGTAGGAGAGAGCAGAGGGAGAGAGGGGTGCTGGTTAAAGGAGTGATGACAGCGTTTCCTAATAGATGTGTGACTAGGACGAATTGAAGCCTCTTTTGGACAATTTTATCAGTCAGCTGCCCTGAAAAGTGGGGAAGTGTGCTGGACAGATCTTCCTTTTCTTTTGAATGGAGGGGGAGGGATGGAACCCATGGGCACTCTATCTGTAAACTAGGGTCCCATTCCTTTTTGTTTTGAAACAGGGTCTTGCTAGGTTGCTGAGGCTGGCCTCAAACCTGCAATCTTCCTGTCTCAGTCTCGAGTTCTGGGATGACAGGTGTGCTACCATTCCCAGTTGGCTTCCTTCCTTTCCTTCTCCTCCTTTTTCTTCTTCTTTTTTTTTTTTCTTAGTGCTGGGGATTAAATCCAGGGGTGCTCTTCCACAGAGCTATATCCCACAGTCCTTCTATTTTAAGAGAGGGTCTGCCTAAGTTTCTCTGGCTGGCCTAAACCTGCAATCCTCTGGTCTGCACCACCGACACCTGGCATTCCATGAAGTTATTACACTAGTTTGACCATCTAAAAGTGTTCCTAAATGGGGAGGAGTTGGAGGATGGAACCTTAGTAGGTTCAAGAAGTCTGCATCTTCTCTTCCCCAGCATGTCCAGCAGACCCTAGTCTCCAGGGTGACTTGGGGGCACCTTCTCACCCTGACTGACTGAGCTTCGGAGTTATCTTTAGTGCTCAGCTCAAAGTGGGAGGCCAGAAATGTGGTCTGAGGGCTGGGGGTATCGCTTAGTGGTACAGGGCTTGCCTAGCATGCTTGAGGCCCTGGGCTCAATCATCAGCAAAACACACACACACACACACACACACACACACACACCATCCATCCATCCATCCATCCATCCATCCATCCATCCATCCATCCCTAAATGGGAAGATGGACTGAGTGAATGGACGTGGAGGAGCAGGAGGGTAACACTGAGTGGATGGTAGGCAGGGTGACTGCTCAGTACTGTCACCATCTGGCTCCAGACATTTTCGCCCCATCCCCCAGGCCTTTTATTACCGGGTCCTGATAACCTCCCACACAACCACCTGTTCCTTCTTTTTCAATCTTCACAGTGAGATGTTCCCAGCATCTACCCAACTGTGAGACAGGGAGGGGCAGGTAGGACGTGCTCCAGCCCAGAAGGGAAGCTCTTTAGAGATTTGAGAGCCCCTGCCTTCCTGTCCCCCCCAACCCCCAGATATTCAGTTCAGGATCTTGGGGCTCCTCCAGGGCTTTCTAGAGAGTGTTTAGCATCTAGGAGGCAGAGTGGACAAGCTCCTGGTCCCCCCAAACCCTTGTCATCCCCTCCCAGGCACCTGCCCTTCCCTCGCTCTCCCTCCCCATCCTGTCCGGAGCCCCATCCTCCTCACCATCAGGCCCCCGCCAATGAAGCCAGCCATGAGCCAGACTTGCAAGCTGAGATGGTCGCTGGTCCAGGTGGTCTCCCCGTTAGGCACCAGCAGGAGGGCATTGGCCACAATGCAGACCAGGGAGAGGGGGATGAGGGAGAGCCCCAGACAGCGGGCGCACTTTCCCGTGCACATGGCGAGTTAGGAAGGGTAGCAGCAGGTGGAAGTGAGCCAGGGGCCTCCCGGGTCTGGAAATAAATGGGCTGGAGCTGGAGCAAAGGTTAGAGAAGAGGTGTGGCAGAAACTAGCAGGAGCAGAATGATAAGGGAGGCGGGGGTGGAGGGGCTGCGCTGGAGGTGTGGGCGTGGAGGAGGCGAGGGAGTCACCAGAGACCGCTTGTGTGCACACACCTGACCCCAGCCCACCTTGGGCTCCTTGTGTGTCTGAAGACAGCCCGGTCAATCCACGCCTCTAAATTTCCCCTGCCTCGTTTTTAAGGAGAGTACCATGAGCGAGCGGCACTGGCTGGTGTAAGGATTCCTGGGGACCCAGTGAGAAGCATTTTGTAACCTAGGAAGCAGGAAGCAAAGAGACGGCGGCCTTGCCAGTTCTCGTCACACTGGGAAAGTTCCTCCCTTCCACTTCTTTTCAGTGTTTATTGCCCCTCCTCCTGTTGAAACCTCTACCTGTTTCTCAGGATGACTGATCCATCGAGCACCCCTGTCCTCTGGCCTCCATATTGGCCTCATTGGTGGACGGCTGGATCATCTAAACCAGTCCCATGAAAATAAAAAATAAAAAAATTGTTTCCAGCACTGGGAGTTGAATCAAGGGCATTCTACTTTCAAGCTACATTCTCTGCCCTGTTTTTTTGAATTTATTTATTTTTTGGTATTGGGGATTGAAATCAGGAGCATCCTACCTCTGAGCTATATCCCCAGCCCTATTTTTTGTTTGAAACAGGGTCTTACTAGGTTGCTGAGAATTTCTTGAATGTGTGATCCTCCTGTTTCAGTCTCCCAAGTACTGGGATTACAGGCATGCATCACCATACCTGGATTTGATTTTGTTTTGTTGTTGTTCAGCATTCTGAGGTCAAAGAAATTCTGTTCCTATTGTGGTGCTAAGGTGGCCTGGTAGCCTATTATCACTATGGGAAGGACCTACCTCTAGGAGCCTGAAGCCAACCAGAGGAAGCGGGATTTTGTTGTTGTTGTTGTTTGTTTGTTTGTTTGTTTGCAATGCTGGGAATTGAACCCAGGAGCTTATACATGCTGGGCAAGTGCTCTTCCACTGAGCTCCATTCCCAGCTGAAGCCAACCCAGAGGAAAGAACAATTGGATGAAGACAGTAAGGTGTGTGTGTGTGTTTGTGTGTGTGTGTGTGTGTGTGTGTGTGTGTGTGTGTGTGTGTTACTGGGGGTGGAATCCAGGGACCTTCTACCTCCAGGCTACACCCCCCACCCTATTTTATTTTTATTTAGAAACAGGTTTCACTAAGTTGCTGAGGCTGGCCTCGGTCAGACCTGTGATCCTCCTATCTCCTTCTCCCGAGTACTGGGATTACAGATGTGTACCACTCTGCCCAGCTAAGTATTGTTTTGATACAAAGATATATTCATTAAGTCCTTGCTTCAGTGGGGCCTTTTGCCAGAGACTACAGAGATTTATAATTGTGGGACTGAGACACACATCAGTCTCAGGAGCAAACAGGAGTGTGCAGCTCCTTAGAGAATTAATCCATATCCAGGGAGGGTGTGGTACCGGGAAGGAAGAGACGAGGGTGGCAAGACTCCCCAGGGCAGGCAGTGAGGATGTCGGGCACAAAGTGATGTCCAGTGAGGGGCCTCTGATGTGGTTTCTCCCAAAGGCCTACTCGAACCACTAAAGAGCTGTGGAAAATGGAAGAAACTTACCACCCAAAATGAATGCCAGAAGTTGGGCGATGTGGCGCGTGTCTGTAATCCCAGCCCTTGAGAGGCTGAAATAGGATTGCAGATTTGAAGCTAAACTTAGCAATTTAGCGAAGCCCTCAGCAACTTAGTGAGACTCTGTTTCCAAATAAAAAATAAAATAAGGCTGGGGGTGTAGCTCAGAGGTTGAATGCACCTGGGTTCAGTCGCCAGTAAAATACACACACACACACACACACACACACACACACACACAAATGCCAGGCAGGGCCTGGGAGGAACCCTTGCTGTTTATAAGACCCGAGCTGGTGGAGAAAAAGTTATGCAGAATTTCCTCTTGAATCAGAGGAAATCGGGGGGCGGGGGGGGGGGAGTGCCTTAAACTTTCCCCAACTAGTTGCCTCTGACTCAGACAGTTATTGTGGTCATTGACATTTGGCTTTGCATCCATTGGCTTATTTAACGCAATTAAAATATTTCCATAATAGCTGGGTGTGGTGGCACACGATTGCTTGTAATCCCAGTACCCGGGAGGCTGAGACAGAAGGAACTGGGTTCGTGGCCAGCCTCAGCTGCTTAGTGAGGCCCTTCACAACTTAGTGAGACTCTGTTTCAAAATAAAGAATAAAATATAGGGCTGGGTGTAGCTCGGAGGTAGAATGCCCCCGGGTTCCATCCCCAGTACAACAAAAACAAAAACAACAAATAAAATGAATAAAAGGAGCTGGACATGGTGACACATGTTTATAATAATCCCAGTACTTGGGAAGTTCCATCCCAAATAGGAAAAAAAAAAAAAAAAAACCCAAAACGAAACAAGAAATTAAATAATTAAAGGGCTGGGGATGCAGCTCAGTGGTAGAACACCCCTGGGTCCAACCCCCGGTACCAAGGGGGGAAAAATAGGTCCAGGTTGAATCCAGGCATAGATCATCCTACCTCCAAATAACCCATGTGTAAATGAATTAAGTGTGTGTGTGTGTGTGTGTGTGTGTGTGTGTGTGTGTAAGGTACTAGGGCTTGAACCCAGGGGCACTCTACCTCTGAGCTATACTCCCAACCATTTTTATTTATTTATTTTGGTTTGGAAACAGGGTCTCACCAAATTGCTGAGAGCCTCACAGAGTTTATGTTACACACATAAACTGTGATTCTCCCGTCTCCGCCTCCCAATTCTGGAACTACAGTTGTACAGCACCATGCCCGGCTATTTTTAAATTTTTGAAACATATTCTTACTGATTTGTAGAGGATCTTGCTAGGTTGCAGAGGCTGGCTATAAACCTGTGATCCTCTGTCTCCGCCTCCTAAGTACTAGGATTACAGGTGTGCACCACCATGCCTGGCTAGAAATGCTTGCACTGGAACAGCATTTTCTTTTTTGTGGTACTGAGGATTGAATCCAGGGCCTTGTGCATGCGAGGCTAGTGCACTACCACTGAGTTATATGCACAGCTCAAAGGCTTACGTTTGTATGCCACTGAGGCTGTTTTTTTTTTTTTTTTTTTTTTTTCAGTACTGGGGATGGAACAACCAGGGGCATTCTAATGCCACCGAGAATTCTATTCCCCAGTCGTACTTATCTATTTATTTATTTTGTGGGTCTGGGGATGGAACCCAGGGGCATTCGACCTCCGAGCTACACCCCCTGCCCTATTTTTTATTCTTTATTTTAAAACTGAATTGCAGAGGGTCTCACTAAGTAGCTGAAGCTGTCCGCTAACCACGATCCTCCGGTCTCAGCCTCCCAAATGCTGGGATTATAAGTGTCCACCACCATGCCCGGCTCCCCCAGCCCAATTTATTTATTTTTATTCTTTATTTTGAAGCAGGGTCTCACTGAATTGCAAAGAGCCTCACTAAGTAGCTGAAGCTAGCTGCTAACCACTATTCCGCCTCAGCCTCCCTAATGCTGGGTTTACAAGCGTGCGCCACCACGCCTGGCTTGTTGGTTTATGTGTGTAACATATGTATGTTTGTGTCTAATACAAATTCCATCATTCAAGCTACAGCGCACGGAGGAAGGAGCAGCTGATCCAAAGGCAGGCACGTAGGCAGAGCCTGTCGGCTGCCGGGGGCGCGGGCTCTGTTGAGCGGAGGAACCTTGGCTGCTTCCTCACTCACCAACCAACCAGACCTTCGTTTGTAGGAACCCTGTCTGTGAGTCGACCGGAGAGAGACATCACAAGACGACATCCCCTAAGAGATACTGAAAGACGGGCACGCAAGGCGGCTGAAACCGTACATGAGCAGAAGACACGGCAGGAAACTGTAGAGAGCTGCAATTCAGAGGCGGTGCAGGAGGGAGGAGCCTGAGGACTGGAGCCGAGGAGGAGGATCTGGGTCCCCAAGGCAGGTGAAATGATGGCAGATGCGGCGGGTTGCTGAGATGAATGGTGAACTAACAGAGTAACGGTCATGCCCTGAAGAGCAGGCCTTCCCACAGCAGACCCGAGGCGGGAATCCAGCCTTTGGTAGCGACTGACAGAGTGGGTCAAGGGGAGTCACACGGGCACAAGTTGTCTCCAAGTTGTTCGGTAGTGAGGCTGAAGAATCCCAGGGGCATTCTACCTCTGAGCTAGCCCCCAGCTCTCTCTTAGTCTTTATTTTGGAACAGGGTCTGGCTAGGTTGATGAGAGTCTCACTACTTGCTGAGGCTGGCCTCTAACTTGCAGTCTTCCTGTCTCAGCCTCCCAAGGACTGGGATTACAGGCAGCACCATGTCCAACTTTATTTTTTATTTTGAAACAAGGTTTCACTAAATTGCTGACAGTTTTGCTAAGTTGCTGAGGCCTGCCTGTCATCCTCCTATCTCAGCGCCCCAAGTACTAGTATGAAAGACATGTGGTACCATTTACTACAGGAGTTGGAGGACATTTTCAGAAAGTTTTTTTTTTTTCAGGTCTGGGGATGGAACCCAGGGGCATTCTACCTCTGAGCTACACACTCTGCCCTATTTTTTTATTCTTTATTTTGAAACCGGGTCTCACTGAGTTGCAGAGGGCCTCACTAAGTAGCTGAGGCTGTCCACAAACCGCGATCCTCCAGGTCTCAGCCTCCCGAATGTTGGGATTACAAGCGTGCCCCACCACGCCCGGCTTCAGAAAAGTTTTTGGTGACATCACTAGGGTTATGGATGTGAGAGCAAGAAAGAGCCGGGCGTGGTGGCGCACGCTTGTAATCCCCGCTCTTGGGAGGCGGAGACAGGAGGATCACACAGGTTCGAAGCCAGCCTCGACTACTTAGTGAGGCTCTCAGCAATTTAGTTAGACCCTGTTTCCAAATAAAGTATAAAATAGGTCTGGGAGTATAAAGAGACTAAAGGTCGGGCGTGGTGGCGCACGCTTGTAATCCCCGTGCTTGGGAGGCAGAGACAGGAGGATCGTGCAGGTTCAAAGCCAGCCGCGCTGGCTTATGAGACCCTGTTTCCAAATAAAAATATAAAAATAGATCTGGGAGTGTAGCCCAGAGGTAGAAGGGCTCCCAGGAACCCCAGTACCACCAATAAATAAATAAATAAAGAGACTAAAAAATAGGGCTGGGGGTGTAGCTTGGAGGTAGAATGCCCCTGGGTTCCACCCCCAGTACCACAATAAATAAACAAACAAACAACTAAATAGGGCTGGTTGGGGGGTGTAGCTCACAGGTAGAATGTTCTGAGGCTCAATCCTCAGTATCACACACACACACACACACACACACACACACACACACACACACACGAACATGATAGAATTGAGAGCCATGCATGATGGCAGATGCTTGTAACCCCAGTACTTGGGAGGCTGAGAGAGGAGTATCACAGTTTTGAGACCAGCTTCAGTAAATTTGTGAGGCCTCTGCAACTTAGTGAGTCCTTGTTTCAAAATAAAAATAAAATATGGCTGGGGGTATAGCTCAGAGGAAGAATGTCCCTGGGTTCAATCCCTAGTACTACACACACACACACACACACACACACACACACACGAAAATAAAAAGGGCTGGGAGTGTAGCTTGGAGATAGAATGCTCCTAGGTTTGGTCCCTAGTACCACAAAAAGAAAATTAAATAAAAAGGGCTGAGTTGGGTATGACCATAATTCTAGTACTTGGGAGGCTGAGACAGGAGGATTGTGGGTTCGAGGACAGCCTCAGCAAGTAGTGAGATTCTCGTCAGCCTAGTGAGAGCCTGTTTCAAAATAAGAATAAAATAGGGCCGGAGCTCAATCCCCAGTACCATACAAAAAAAATAGGAGCTGGTAGTATAGCTCAGTGGCAGCATGCCCTTGGGTTCAGTCCCCACCCCAAAAAAGGGAACAAAAATTGATCTGACCAGTGACTTCTCTGCAGTATTAATGATACAAGTCCAATGTGTAATGTCTATGCTATGTCAGCAACAAAAAAGTTATGACTCAATTTTTTTTTTTTTTTTTTTGCAGAACTAGGGATTGAACCCAGGGGCATTCTACATCTGAGCTTCATTCTCAGCCCTATTTTTTATTCCTTTTTTTTTTTTTTTGCGGGTCTGGGGATGGAACCCTATTTTTTTTTTTTTTTTTTTTTTTTTTTTTTTTTTTTGGTGGCACTGGAGGTGGAACCCAGAGGCTTTCTACCTCCGGGCTATACTCCCAGACCTTTTTTTATATTTCATTTGGAAACAGGTTCTCACTAGGTTGCTGAGAGCCTCACTAAGTAGCTGAGGCTGGCTTCGAACCAGTGCGATCCTCCTGTCTCCGCCTTCCAAACGCGGGGATTACAAGCGTGCGCCACCACGCCCGACTGGAACCCTATTTTTTATTCTTTATTTTGAAACAGAGTCTCCTAAGTTGCAGAGGGCCTCACTAAAGTAGCTGAGGCTGGCCTGGAAACTGCAATCCTGTCTTAGCCTCCCAAGTCCTGGGATTACGAGCGTGGGCCACCACTCTTGGCTTATGACTCAATTACTGTATGCATGTCCGTGCCTGCCATGCATAAAGTCACATGACAATGTGTCTTTTGTGTGTGATAGACAACAGAATTGCACTTCCGAGAATGTTTGGATTTGGAAATATCCAAACAGACCTCGTGTCTCCTCCTATTATGGGAAATTATCTTAACTCACCAAGCAGTAAAGTAAAATCAAAACCCCCAAATGGGGAAGTTTCGCTATAAGTCTAAATAACTTTTATAAATCTGATTGCAAAGCCAGGTGTGATGACACATGCCTGTAATCCCAGTACTTGGGAGGCTGAGACAGGAGAATCATAGGTTCGAAGACAGCCTCAGCAACTTAGTGAGTCTCTCAGCAACTCAGTGAGACTCTTGTTTCCAGAAAAAAAAATAAAACGGGGCAGGGGGGATGGATAGCCCAGAGGTAGAAGGCCCCTGGGTTCCACCCCTACTGCTATAAAAATTAAATTAAAAAATTAAAGCTGGGCGTGGTGGTGCACGCTTGTAATCCCAGCATTTGGGAGGCTGAGACAGGAGGATTGTGCAGGTTTGAAGCCAGCCTCAGCTACTTAGTGAGGCCCTTTGCAACTCAGTGAGACCTTGTTTCAAAAAAAAAAAAGAATTAAAAAAAAAAAAGGGCTGGGCTGTTGCTTGGAGGTAGAATGCCCCTGGGTTCTATCCCCAGTACTGCAAAAAAAAAAAAAAAAAAAAAAAAAAAAAAAAAATTAAAAAAAAAATCTTCTAAAACAAAATATATAATGAAAATTCTAAAAGTGATATTAAAAATAGTCAAAATGTAATCCTGCTGGGCACGGAGGCTCATGCCTGTTATTCCAGTACTTGGGATGCTGAGACAGGAAGATTGTAGGTTTGAGGCCAGCTTCAGGAACTTAGACCCTCAGCAACCTAGTGAGATGGCATTCCAAAACAAAAGCAAAAAACGCTTGGAAGCATATCTTGGAGTCTTGGACATAGAATGCCCTTGGGTTCCTTTCTCAGTACTAAAAACAAAGAAATAAATAGCTGATAATTTATTGCTTGCTATGCCCTCGGTTCTTTTTCTTTTTTTGGTGGTACTGGGGTTCCTGGAAGCCCTTCTACCTCTGGGCTACACTCCCAGACCTATTTTATATTTTTATGTGGAAACAGGGTCTCTTAAGCCAGAGTGGCTGGCTTCAAACCTGCGCGATCCTCCTGTCTCAGCCTCCCAAATGCTGGGATTACAAGCGTGCACCACCACGCCCAGCTTTAATTTTTTAATTTTAATTTTTATAGCAGTAGGGGTGGAACCCAGGGGCCTTCTACCTCCTGTCTCAGCCTCCCAAGCGGGGGGATTACAAGCGTGCGCCACCACACCCGGCTTTCGGTTCATTTTAAGAAATTATCTGGTAACAGCATTTGCCTAGCTTGGATGGGGCCCTAGGTTCTACCCCCCTGCACTGCAGAACAAACAGCCGCACCCCCACAAAACGACAACACCCCCACAAAACAACGACAAAAGCCCAAGTCTAAGGAACCTACTGGTTGAGGCCATCGAAACCTCCAAAGGGAGATCTAACAGTGGCCATTGGCTCCAGAAATCCCCGCTGTTGCCAGTGTCCTCGCTTGTCTCCCTGCTGTGCCTGGTTTGGGCGTCAGCCTCTTCTTGAAGCCAGCTCTTCCTCCTGATGGCAGTACTGGCTGCAGTGGTTCCAGACCTCGTGTCTAAGCACCACATCATTAGAAACAAAGGGATCTCTTCTGTAGCTTCCCCTGAAGAGAGGAAGCTTTTCTTTTCCGTGTACTGCAGAAAATTTCTCCTTTGCCCACTCAGGTTCAGTGCCTGTTTCTTGTCTGAGCACTGTGGCGGGGAGTAGCGCATGCTAATTGGTTTAAGTCACGCAGGGGCCACTCCAGCACAGGAGAAGCTGTGGATGGTATTTTAACCACAAGCTGGGAAATTAGGGGAACCATTAGGAAGAAAGAAAGATGGAAGGGAGGGGAGTCACTCAACAAACACGCCTTCCGAGGAACCTGTCTGATGTTCATGACCTACACCCTGGCCAGAGCTGACCAGACCAGAGGCACAAGCCTGCCCCGGTGTGGGGCAGAGATACTGAACCAACCCCATCCTTCTGTTTTGTGGCTGTTATTCGTTATTGGAGCTATATCTATATCTATATCTATATAATTTTTTTTTGTACAGGGGATTGAACCCAGAGGCATTCTACCCCCGAGGTATACCTCCAGTCCTATTTTTTATTCTTTATTTTGAAACAGGGTCTCCCTAAGTTGCTACAGCTGGCTGCGAACCTTCGATCCTCCTGTCTCAGCCTCTCAAGTACTGGGAGGAAAAGACCGAACCCCAGGCCTGCACCCTGCCTCAATAAGTTGCTGGAAGAAGGGGATGTGAGGGCATGCTCCTTTCCTAGAATATGCTACTGAAATTGAGCAGACCCATTTCTGCCCCGTCTCGTAGACCAAAACTTAATGACGTGGACGCTGCTCCTTGCAACAGAAGCTGGGAAGCACAGTCTTTAGCCGAACCGCCGCCAAGCACCCAGCTGAAGAGCCCATCACTGCCATGCGTGGCTGCACTGGGATGCAGGCCTGGGATCCTGCATCTTTTAGGCCCTCTGTAACATAGGCTTTTGGCCCTCTGTAACAGTCATCTTAGGCCCTCTGTAACATAGGCTTTTGGACTATGTGGCTGGGGCAACCTCTAGAGATGACAAAATAACAACACCCAGAGAGAGTTCGTACACGTGGAGATCCTTGAGGGGCAGAAGAACCATTACCATCCTGGACTACGTGTTTCCTTACTGTGAAAAAGAAACTCCTAAACTGTAATTCCAGATCGAAGGCTCGCAGCCAGCCTCAGCAACTTAGCGACACTCTGGTTCCAAATAAAAAATATCAAAGAGCTGGGGATATAGCTCATAGGTAGAATGCCTCTGGGTTCAATATCCGGTACCAAAATAAATATGTAATTACATAAATAAAGCCAGGCATGGTGGCACATGCTTGTAATCCCAGCATTTGAGAGGCAGAGACAGAAGAATCACGGTTTGCAGACAGCCTCAGCTACTTGGTGAGGCCCTCTGCAACTCAAGGAGACTCTGTTTCAAAATAAAGAATAAAACCAGGTGTGGTGGCGCATGCTTGTGATCCCAGGATTCGGGAGGCTGAGACTGGAGGATCGCAGTTTGCAGACAGCCTCAGCTAGTTAGTAAGGCCCTCTGTAACTCAGTGAGACCCTGTTTCAAAATAAAGAATAAAAAATAGGGCTGGGTGTGTAACTTGGAGGTAGAATGCCCCTGGGTTCCACCCTCAGACCCCCCCCCACAAAAAAAATAATAATAAAAAATGGGGCTTCGGGTATAATTCAGAGGTCGAATGCCCCTGGGTTCCATCCCAGTAACATGCACACACACACACACAAAAATAATAAAATAGAATAAATAAATAAATAAATAAATAAATAAATAGCTGGGCATGGTGGCGCACACTTGTAATTCCAGCATTGGGGAGGCTGGGACTGGAGGATTGCGGTTCACAGTTAGCTTCGGCTACTTAGCGAGGCCCTCTGCAACTCAGTGAGACCCTGTTTCAAAATTAAGAATAAAAAACAGGGCTGGGGGTGTAGCTCAGAGATAGAATGCCCTTGAGTTCCATCCCTAGTACCGCAAAAACAAACAAACAAACAAACAAATAAATAAAATAGGGCTGGGGGTTAGGTAGGTACACAAGCACCGGGGTTCAATCCCTAGCACTAAAACAAACAGTAAATATACATATTACTAAGTGAAAGAAGCCAATCTGAAAAGGCCACACACTACATGATCCCAAGTATATGACCTTCTGGAAAACACAGAACCATGGGGAGAGTAAGAGGTCAGTGATCATCTAGGATTGTGCCGGGGGAGGGATGAGCAGTCAGAACGCAGAGGACTTCGTTTTGCTTGTGTGTGGTGCTGGGGATGGAACTCCAGCCATGTGCTGCCTCTGAGCTACACCCCCAGAATTTATTATTATTATCAATAATAATAATAATTATTATTATTTGCAGTACCGGGGGTTGAATCCAGGGGCATCTGCCTCTGAGCTACACCCCTAGCCCTATTTTTTATTCTTTTTCTTTTTTTAATATTTATTTATTTATTTATTTTTGCGGTTCTGGGGATAGAACCCAGGGGCAGTCTACCTCCAAGCTACACCCCCAGCCCTATTTTTTATTCTTTATTTTGATACAGAGTCTCATTGAGTTGCAAAGGGCTTCACTAAGTAGCTGAGGCTGTCCGTGAACCGTGATCATCCTGTCTCAGCCTCCCGAATGCTGGGATTACAAGCGTGTGCCACCACGCCCGGCTTATAAAATACTCTGATTAGTCTCCAGTCACACCCAACCCCTTTGTCACAACAGGTGGAGGGAGGACTTGGATACCAGGCAGAGATAGATCTAAAAAAACAACAATAAAGCCGGGCGTGGTGGCGCACGCTTGTAATCCCTGCGCTTGGGAGGAGGAGAAAGGAGGATCACACAGGTTCGAAGCCAGCCGCTTGCTCTGGCTTAAGGGACCCTGTTTCCAAATAAAAATATAAAAATAGGTCTGGGAGTGTAGCCCGGAGGTAGAAGGGCTTCCTGGAACTCCAGTACCACAAACAACAACAACAACAATAAATTGCAACAAAGAATGACAGGAATCATTATCCAGACAGCAAACAAGTCCTGGACCCTCTTCACACATTTTAGGATGGCATGGAGTAACTGGAGAACAAATCCTGGGCTTCTGGGGTACCAAAATTTAAATGGCTTTCCCCAGCGCTTTCCGGGGTGATCCCCAAACCACTGGTGGGAACATTCTTCTGGAACTGGGTGCAGGGCTGCAGGGTTTCCTCTCCCCGGCTGCCAGAGACTGGGCTTGAGAGGAGCCGGTCTGATTCCAGGAGAAGGAGCCCCAAGGCTGGCTGCTCCAATCCAGGGGGGGCGGCTCCCAGGTTTGGTTGCTCAGGGCTGGTTGTCCCAGAACTGGCTTTTGCTGGAGGTCCGGTTGCATGCTGGGAGGTTTCCAGATGTGTTCACCAGGCGCCCGGGGCGATCATTTATTGCATGGAGGCTTGGGTATTCCACAGAGGCTGAGCCCTCAGTCACACAGCTGCTCCTGCTATTCTTTGATCAAATGTCCTTTCCCCACCGCTTATGTTTCATTCTTTTATTCTGAAACCAAGTCTTTGCCTGTTTATAGCTCAGGTTCAGAAGACTGGAGAGTTCTTGCATCTGCTGCAGGGTGAGGTACCTCTGTTTCTGAAACCTATCGTTCAGCACTCAGAGCTGGGTCTGGGAGAACACAGTTCGCATCTTCTGCCTCTTTGCCTGGACCTTAACGCCTTCCTCTTCCTTCCCTGAGCTCTCCTCTGTGGAAATGGGGAGTTGTACTGGGGGCTAGTAGAAGAATCAGGGATTTTTTTTTTTTTTTTGGTGGTACTGGGGATGGAACCCTTGTACCTCTGGGCTACACTCCCAGACCTATTTTGTATTTTTATTTGGAAACAGGGTCTCTTAAACCAGTGAGGCTGACTTCGAACCTGGGCGATCCTCCTGTCTCCGCCTCCCAAGTGCAGGGATTAAAGTGTGCGCCACCACGCCCGGCTTCAGGGATGTTTTGAACAAGCATATCAGTGTCTGTGTGGGGCAGCATCTCAGCAGACGACTTTTCCAGGGCTGAGTGATTCTCCTCAGCCCTATAGATCTCAGGCCTCGGTGAGTCCTTCCAAGCTGACAGTACGGAACAAGGCAAGGCTTGGAGGCACTCAGGATCCACACTCATGCTACCCAGAAGATCTATTCTTTCTTTTTAAACAGTGTCTAATTGAGTTGCAAAGGGCCTTACTAACCTGGGATCCTCCTATCTCAGCCTCCTAAGTACTGGGATTCCAAGCGTGGGTCACCACACCTGGCTTATTTTATTTTTTGATTTAGAGTCTCAGTAAATTGCTGAGTCTTGCTAAGTTGTTGAGGCTGACCTTGAACCTGAGGTCCTTCTGTCTCAGCTCGCAGGTACTGGGATTACAGGCATGTGCCACCGTGCCCTGCTCATAGAGGATTTTTTTTTTTTTTTTGGTGGTACTGGGGTTCCTGGAAACTCTTCTACCTCCGGGCTATACTCCCAGACCCATTTTAATATTTTTATTTGGAAACAGGGTCTCTTAAGCCAGTGCAACTGGCTTCGAACCTGCGCGATCCTCCTGTCTCCGCCTCCCAAGCGCCTCCCAAGCGTGGGGATTACAAGCCTGCGCCACCACACCTGGCTGAGTATATATATATATATATTTTTTTTTTGGTGGTGGTACTGGGGGTGGAACCCAGAGGCTTTCTACCTCTGGGCTATACTCCCAGACCTTTTTTTATATTTTATTTGAAACGGGGTCTCACTAAGTTGCTGAGAGCCTCACTAAGTAGCTGAGGCTGGCTTCGAACCCGTGTGATCCTCCTGTCTCAGCCTCCCAAGCGCAGGGATTACAAACATGCGCCACCACACCCGGCTAGGATTTTTTTTTTTTAAAGGGAACTGAGCCAGGCGTGATGGTGCACGCTTGTAATCCCCGTGCTTGGGAGGCAGAGACAGGAAGATCGCGCAGATTCAGCCGTGCTGGTTTAAGAGACCCTGTTTCCAAATTAAAAAGTACAAAAAATAGGTCTGGGAGTGTAGCCCGGAGGTAGAAGGGTTTCCAGGAACCCCAGTACCACCAATAAATAAATAAATAAATAAATAAATAAATAAATAAATAGGAACTGAAACTATTCTGTGTGAAAATATAATGGCGAATGCATGTCATTATATATTTGTACAAACTTAGAGTGCACAACACCAAGAGTGAACCCTAATGTGAACTCTGGACTTTGGCTGCTAACGATAATAGGTTCATTGACTGTGATGAGTGTTCTACTGTGGTAAAGCATGTTGATATTGGGGGAGGCCGCCCATGTGCGGGGTCTGTGTGAACTCTGTACTTTCTGCTCAGTTTTGCTTGGAACCTAAAACTAAAAACTTGAAGACTATGTATATATTGTTTTGGTTTGGTCTGGCTTTTTGAGACAGGGTCATATTCTATTGCCCAGGCTGGCCTTGAATTCCTGGGTTCAAGTGATCCTACAGGCATGCCCCTTGCCCCCAACTCTCTGCAGGCGGAGTTCTGGACTCTGGATATAGACTAAAGTGGACCAACTATAAGTTTTGGGAGCTAGGCAATAAAATAGAAACGAGAGAATATGCTAAGTTCTATGAAGGAAATAAACAGGGTGATGGGTAGAGGGTGGCCGGGATACAGCTTCTCAGAGAATCAGAAACACACTTAGTATAAGCACTTTTTTTTTTTTTTTTTGTGGATCTGGGGATGGGACCCAGGGGCATTTGACCTCCGAGCTACACCCCCTGCCCTATTTTTTTATTCTTTATTTTGAAACAGGGTCTCACTAAGTTGCGGAGGGCCTCACTAAGAAAGTAGCTGAGGCTGTCTACAATTGAACCCAGGAGCATTCTACCTCTGAGCTATACCCCCAGTCTTATTTTATTTTTATTTTGAAATAGGGTCTTGCTAGATTGATGAGAGTCTCATTACTTGCTGAGACTACTCTCAAATCTGCGAGCCTCCTGTCTCAGCCTCCCAAATACTGAGACTACAGCCATGTACCACCATGCCCAGCCTTATTATTTATTTATTTATTTATTTATTTATTTATTTATTTATTTATGGTACTGGGTAGAAGGGTTCCTGGAAACCCTTCTACCTCCGGGTTACACTCCCAGACCTATTTTTATACTTTTTTTTTTTTTTTAAGTGGTATTGGGGGTGGAACCCAGAGGCTTTCTACCTCCGGGCTATATTCCCAGACCTTTTTTATATTTTGTTTGGAAACAGGGTCTCACTAAGTTGCTGGAAGCCTCACTGAGTAGCTGAGGCTGGCTTCGAACCCGTGCGATCCTCCTGTCTCAGCCTCCCAAGGGCGGGGATTACAAGCGTGCGCCCCCACCCCGGCTCCAGCCTTATTTATTTTTGATAATGTGGATTGAACCAAGAGACATTCTACCTCTGATCTACATCTTCACCCCTATTTTTTAAATTTTGAAACAGGGTCTCACTGAGTTGTTGAGGGTGTTGCTGAATTGCTGAGGCTGCAAACCTACAATCCTCCTGTCTCAGCTTTCCAAGTATTTCCCAAATGTGTACCATCATGCCAGTCTTGTATGTATGTATGTATGTATGTATGTATGTATGTATGTATGTATTTTTGGTGGTGGGGATTGAACCCAGAGACATTATTATTATTATTATTATTATTATTATTATTATTATTATTATTTGGTACTGGGGATGGAACCCAGGGACATTCTACCTCCGAGCTACACCCTCAGCTCTATGGTCTTTTTATATTTTTATTTTTTGGTGGTACTGGGGTTCCTGGAAACCCTTCTACCTCCGGGCTACACTCCCAGACCTATTTTATACTTTTATTTGGAAACAGAGTCTCTTAAGCCAGTGAGGCTGGCTTCGAACCTGCGTGATCCTCCTGTCTCAGCCTCCCAAGCGCGAGGATTATAAGCGTGTGCCACCACGCCCGGCCCTATGGTCTATTTTATTTTTTTTTTATTTATTTTTTGGTGTGTGTGTGTGTGTGTGTGTGTGTGTGTGTGTGTGTGTGTGGTACTGGGGATGGAACTCAGGGGCTTTTCTACCTCTGGGCTCTCAGATCTATTTTATATTTTATTTGGAAACAGGGTCTCACTGAGTTGCTGAGAGCCTCACTCAGTAGCTGAGGCTGGCTTCGAACCTGTGCGATCCTCCTGTCTCAGCTTCCCAAGCGCGGGGGTTACAAGCCTGCACCACCATGCCCAGCTTATTCTTTATTTTGAAACAAGAGTCTTTGAGCTACACCACCTAGCCCTTTTTATTTAGAAACAGAGTCTCACTAAGTTGCTGAGAGCCTTTCTAAGTTGCAGAAGCTGACTTCAAACCTGTGATCTGCCTGTCCCCACTTCCCAAGTACTAAGCATGTGCCACTATGCCCAGAATTATTATATTTTTTTTACTTATATATTTGTGTTTTGCAGTGTTAGGGATTGAACTCAGGAGTATTCTACCCCTCAGCTATATCTCCATCCCTTAATTTTTTTTTAAACAGGGTCCCACTATGTTGTGGACGCTGGCCTTGATCCTGAGATTCTGTTGTCTCAGCCTCCCAAGTAGGGCATGTGCCACTGTGTCCAGCGCAGCTGAGACTTTTGGAGACCAGGGAATCAGAGCTCACTGTCCACCCTTATCCTCCATTATCTGTGGTGAGTAAACACCAAAATACAAGAAAAAAATATTAAAAAATGCAGTTGGCTGTAATATTTGCAAGGCCTAAAAAGTATCAGAAATATGGTTTTTTGTTTGTTTGTTTGTTTGTTTTGAAACCAGGGGCATCTACCTCTGAGCCCTTTTTATGTTTTTAAAAATTTTAATTTATTATTTATTTATTTTGGGGGACTGAAGGTTGAACCCAGAGGCATTCTACCTACAAGCTATACCTTCAGGCCTATTTAATTTTTTTATTTTGAAACAGGGTCTCCTTAAATTGCTGAGGTTGGCCTCGAACCTGTGATCCTCATGGAAGACCATGTGGGTCCTCCTTTCCTTTGAATATTTTGGGTAGTATATTAGTTTGCGAGGGCTGCTATAACAAAATTCACAGACTGGAAGCTTATTTTTAAAAATTTTTTTGGTACTGGGGATTGAATCCAGAGGCATTCTGCATCTGAGGTGCATCCCAAGTCTTATTCTATTTTTATTTTTTGAAACAGGGTACATGGGTTTGGTGAGAATCTCACTATTTGCTGAGGTTGTCCTTGAACCTGTGGGCCTCCTGTCTCAGTCTCCCAAGTACTAGGATTACAGGTGTGTGCCACCACACCCGACTGGACTGGTGGTTTGTTTGTTTGTTTGTTTGTTTGTTTGTTTTGCGGTACTGGGGATGGAACCCAGGGGAATTCTACCTCCAAACTACACCCCCAGCCCTATTTTTTGTTCTTTGTTTTGAAACAGGGTCTCACTAAATTGCAAAGGGCCTCACTAAGCAGCTGAGGCTGTCCTTGAACCGCGATCCTCCAGTCTCAGCCTCCCAATGGACTGGTGGTTTAAACAACAGAAATTAATTTCCTTATAGCTCTGGAAGCCGAGATCAAGGTGTCAGCAGGGGTGGCTGCCTTTAAGGCCTCTCTTCGTGGCTTAAAGAGGGCCAGCTTCTCTCTTTGTCTTTACATGGTGATAAGTAAAATAAAAAATTAAATGCGAGTAAAATAAAAATAATGTGCATACGGCGGAGTGTGAAAAACACGAGAGAGGTCCGGTACACGTGGCATGTAAAGTTTTAATGGCACGGCTCTCCCGGGGATCAGGGCGAGGCACCGTGGGGCCCGCGCGCCTGTCCAAAGCTAGAGGACGCGGGCTCTCCTTTTAAAGGCATGCATCTCGCGAGATGGAGGTTTACTCGCGGGAATGCCCAATTCTCGCGGGGGTTTCAGCCCTTCCCTTGCCCTGCAGAGGTCATGTGACACAAAGTCACATGAGTGCAGGACCCAACTTAACATTCCGGCCTTTTGATGGTAGGGATAATGGATGCCGATTGGACCCTCTAGCTTCTTCCTGCTGTCAAGGGGCGTCGTCAGGGGCCCCAGGCCGGGAGGAGTCGGGAGTTCAGTCCCCCAGAAGGGGGTGCAGGTGGGTGCATAGCTGCAGTGCGAATTGGAGGTTACCCTGGACAGCTTAGTGATGTGCGCTTGAGGAGGCTTGAACAGGCAAGGGCTATTAAAGAAAAAAACAAATCATGAGATTGAGCAGGCGACCAAAAAGGAGACTGGCTTACTCAGTACCTGGAGAGCTACCCTGAGCTGGCAAAGAGGATGGAGGTTGAGGGATCCAGGAGCCATCAGTCTTCAGCCAGGCTGAGTAGGGCCAGCGGCGGGGCCTGGTCTGGAAAGGTGCTCCCCCTGTGTTGAGGCACCTGGGGCTCACCCTTTTCCAAGGGCACTGTTCCAGTGGCCCTCCTGGCCACACGCCGAGCAGTCTGATTGGTAGGCGTGGCTTCGCCCCACTTCAGGCAGGCTCCTGGAGGTAGTTGTTGTTGCAGTCCTCCACACCTAGGTGGCGCTCCAGGGGGCTGAGCCGCCACCACCAGCCAAAGGGCAGCTACCAGGGATCTGCTTTTTGGCAAAGTCGGAGTGTATGCTCCATTTCCGCCTGTTTCTCTCTGGAATTAAAACTTAGATGCTATGTTAAGGTTCTGTCAGCTGTGACGGACCTATACTCACAAAGAGCGCGTCCCGGGGCTGGTGTCCGGCAAGAATGGCAACGCAGACTCCCCACGGGCAGAGGGTGTCGCCCCAGCCCCGGCGTTTCCCACAGCACCTAGGGCGCGCCCACGCGGGCCGCCCAGCAAAATTGCAGTCTGGCGCGGGCCAAGATGGCGACTGTGACATCACCAGGCAGTGACTACGCGCCATCACAAAATGGCAGCTGGCGGGAAAATAAATGGAAGCTGATGGGGGAGAGCATTTGGAAGGATACCAGACCGCTTATAAAAGTTCCTAACTATTCCTGGGCCACCGCAACCTATTTCCCAACTCGTATCAAGGCAGACAGGCTCTCAGGGCATCTGCTAGTATAAAGGTTCGACTCCCCATAATTGGTTCGCGGGTGGAAACGAAGAACAGGAAATGGGCGTCCCCGATTTCCCTGCTCAATCGTTCGGAAACAGAGGTTAAGAGATAGGGAAGAACGTCTTCATTCCTTCTCAAAACCGGAGGATGACCTGGTCATCCGCAGCGTGGTCCCAGTGGACCATGGGACAATGGGTCACCAAGCGCTTGGATTTTAAGGTCCCAGTGGACCGGAAGACCCAAGTCCAGAACCCGCTAACCAAGGGAAGGAGGCAGTTTACCGGAGTGAAGTGTTGCCAGCCAGCGCTGGCTGCGACAGAAGCGCTGAGAAGCTGCTGGGGGCGTGGTGGAGCCAGGGCGCGCGGATGCCGGTGGCTGGTGTGGACGGCACTGGTGGCTGGCGGGATCAGTGGGGGCGCGCAGGCGGCGTGGCTTGCCGGGCCCGCGGCGTGGAGACAAAATGGCTTCCAGGCACGCGCCAGACGCTGAGGCTGGGCCCCGAGGAGCACCGCCAGTGAGCCTGGCTCGGGGCGGGTGGGGCAAACCGGCCAGAGGTCCCGGCGGTGACCGGAGAACCAAGCTGGAACGGTGCTTTAGGAGGTCCAAGCGGCAGGCAGAGGTCCTGGCCCGCGCAGGCAGTTGGCAGGCAGAGCAAGTGCCAAGCTGCCTGGCTCGGGCCGGAAAGATGGCCGCCGACTCCTAGGATTGGTTAGGAGTGGAAAGTGGGAGGGATTAAAGATTGTGAGGCCTCCAGTGAGGCCATGAGGTGGGAGGGGTTAAAGATGACGAGGCCTCCAGTGAGGCCATGAGGTGGGAGGGGTTAAGGATGGCGAGGCCTCCAGTGAGGCCATGAGGTGGGAGGGGTTAAGGATGGCGAGGCCTCCAGTGAGGCCATGAGGTGGGAGGGGTTAAAGATGGTGAGGCCTCCAGTGAGGCCATGAGGTGGGAGGGGTTAAGGATGGCAAGGCCTCCAGTGAGGCCATGAGGTGGGAGGGGTTAAAGATGGCGAGGCCTCCAGTGAGGCCATGAGGTGGGAGGGGTTAAGGATGGCGAGGCCTCCAGTGAGGCCATGAGGTGGGAGGGGTTAAAGATGGCGAGGCCTCCAGTGAGGCCATGAGGTGGGAGGGGTTAAAGATGGCGAGGCCTCCAGTGAGGCCATGAGATGGGAGGGGTTAAGGATGGCGAGGCCTCCAGTGAGGCCATGAGGTGGGAGGGGTTAAAGATGGTGGGGCCAAGATGGCGGCCCCCCAGTGATTCCACGTGTCCAAGATGGCGGGCCAAAGCTGGCGACCCCATCCCCCAGTAATTCCATGTGGCTGCTTACCGGAATGGCCAGGCCCAGGCAGCGGGGGTGGGCGGGCACAGGGTGAAGGGCGCCAGGGCGCGAGTCCGAGTGGAGGAACCAGCTGGAGCGCGGGCTGGGGGCTGTTTAGCAGAGTGGCGGCCGCCTAGATGGAGGAGGCAGGCGGCCCCGGCAGGCGGGTCTAAGCAATGTCAGGCGCGGAGAAAACATAGGTACACGGCGTGGCGCAGTCTGCAGGCGGCGCGGTCCCATTCCAGCGGCGGGCGGCGTGGGCAGGCGGGAACGGTGGTTTTAGGAGGTCCAAGCAGCAGGCAGAGGTCCTGGCCCGTGCAGGAGGTCAGCAAGTAGAACAGGTGCCAGCATCACCCAAGGAGCCTGGCTCCGGGCGGGTGGAACTAGCAGCCTGGCGGCCGGTGGAGCCTGCACGCCCCGGCGGTGGTGGCCGCGGAAGATGGCCGCCGGCGCTCCGGAAGAGAGCACATGGGCGGGAAAAGATGGCCACCGGCTCTCAGCAGAGCTTGGGGCCGAAAAGATGGCCGTGAGCTCTCAGCAGAGCTCGTGGCTGGAAAGATGGCCGCGAGCTCTCAGCAGAGCCCGGGGCGGGAAGAAGGCCGCCAGCTCTCCCGGAGAGCGCGGGGCCAGAAAGACGGCCTTGAGCTCTCAGCAGAGCGCGGGGCTGAAAAGATGGCCGTGAGCTCTCAGCAGAGCTCGGGGCTGGAAAGATGGCTTACGGTCCGGGCAGGCACGGGGCAGCAGCAGCGGCAGTGGTGGGAGCAACGCCTGCAAGCGGAGCGCTGGTGTGGGACCTCACAGTCAGCTGCTGGCGGGTCGGAGAGTCCGGGGCTCAAAAAGAGAGTAAAAATAAAAAGAGAAAACAGAAAAAAAAAAAAAAAAAAAGGAAAAAAATGGGGAGGGACCCAAGAGTTCTCCCGGTTCGGCACCAAATGATAAGTAAAATAAAAAATTAAATGCGAGTAAAATAAAAATAATGTGCATACGGCGGAGTGTGAAAAACACGAGAGAGGTCCGGTACACGTGGCATGTAAAGTTTTAATGGCACGGCTCTCCCGGGGATCAGGGCGAGGCACCGTGGGGCCCGCGCGCCTGTCCAAAGCTAGAGGACGCGGGCTCTCCTTTTAAAGGCATGCATCTCGCGAGATGGAGGTTTACTCGCGGGAATGCCCAATTCTCGCGGGGGTTTCAGCCCTTCCCTTGCCCTGCAGAGGTCATGTGACACAAAGTCACATGAGTGCAGGACCCAACTTAACACATGGTCTTCTCCCTGTATATATCTGTGTCCAGATGTCCTCCTTTTTTTTTTTTTTTGGTGGTACTGGGGTTCCTGGAAGCCCTTCTACCTCCGGGATACACTCCCAGACCTATTTTATATTTTTTTTTATTTGGAAACAGGGTCTCTTAAGCCAGCGCGGCTGGCTCCGAACCAGCGCGATCCTCCTGTCTCCGCCTCCCAAACGTGGGGATTACAAGCGTGCGCCACCACGCCTGGCTGATATCCTCTTTTTCTAAGGGCAACAGTTGTATTGGATTAGGGCCAATATAGCAGAAGGTAATACATCAATGAATCATAAAGAACAGGAAGCATAAAATGACTAATTGTATCAGATATAGGGGCCAACCTGGGCGCGCTTGTGCACACTTGCAGTTCTAGTAGTTGAGAGGCTGAGGCAGAAGGTCGCAGGTTCAAAGATCACCTCAGAAATTTACAGTGAGGCTCTCTGCAACTTGATGAGCTCTTGTTTCAAAATGAATATTAAAATAGGGCAAGGAACCGGGTTTGGTGATACACCTTGTAACCCCAGCATTTGTGAGGCTGACACCGGAGGATCGCGGTTCGCAGACAGCCTCAGCTACTTTCTTAGTGAGGCCCTTTGCAACTCAGTGAGACCCTGTTTCAAAATAAAGAATAAAAAATATGGCAGGGGGTGTAGCTTGGAGGTCAAATGCCCCTGGGTTCTATCCCCAGACCTGCAAAAAAAAAAAAAAAAAAAAAATATATATATATATATATATATATATATATATATAAAATAAAATAAAAAACAGGGCTGGGGATGCAGCTTGAGGTAGAATGCCCCTGGGTTTAGTACCACACACAAAAAAAATAGGGCCAAGGATATAACTCAGTGACAGAATGCTTCTGGGTGAATCCCTAGTACTAAAAATTATATTTATTTTATGTCCCTCTATAAAAATTAATTAAGATATTAAAATGTAATCTTAGTACCTAGGAGTATAAGACAGGGGGATTGCAGGTTTGAGGCCTGGCTTGGAAACTTAGTAAGGCTCTAAGCAATCTAGTGAGACCCTGTTCAAATTTAAAAAATAAAAGATGAGCCGGGCATGGTGGCACACACTTGTAATCCCAGCATTCGGGAGGCTGAGACAGGAGGATTGCGGTTTGAGAACAGCCTCAGCTACTCCTTAGTGAGGCCCTTAGCAACTCATTGAGACCCTGTTTCCAAATAAAGAATAAAAATTAGGGCTGGAGGTATAGCTTGGAGGCAGAATGCCCCTGGGTTCCATCCTCAGGAACACACACACACACACACACACACACACACACACACACACACAGAATATAAAATAGGACTGGGGGTGTAGTCAGAAATAAAATGCCCCTGGGTTCAATCCCCAGTTCTGCAAAAAAATTAAAAATATATATGTTTTGAGCCGGGCGTGGTGGCGCATGTTTGTAATCCCAGCATTCAGGAGGCTGAGATCAGAGGATCGTGGTTTGCAGACAGCCTCAGCTACTTAGTGAGGCCATCTACAACTTAGTGAGACCCTGTTTCAAAAATAAATTTAAAAAATAGAGAAGGGGGTGTGGCTGAGGTCAAATGCCCCTGGGTTCCTTCCCCAGACCCACAAAATAAATAAATAAATAAATAAATAAATAAATAAATAAATAAATAAATAAATAAAAACAAATATATATATATATATATATACCCTTTAATAGCTATCAATACTGGCTCAAACCCATCGCTGCCAATAAACACACACACACACACACACACACACACACACACACACACACACACACCATGCCCAGCATTCCAGTACTTGGGAGGCTAAGACAGGAGGATCACAGATTTAAGACCAGACTCAGCAATTTAGTGAGACTCTCAACATGTTTTAAAAAGAAGAAAGAAAGAAAAGAAGAGAAAAGAAAAGCTGGCATGTAGCTCAGAGGTAGAATACCTCTGGGTTCAATCTCTAGTACCATAAAAAAAAAGGGGGGAAGGCTGGGGTAATAGCTTGGAGGTAAAACATCCTTGGCTTTAGTTCCCAGTACTAAAAATGAAATAAAACATTAAAATGTTTTTGAGTACTTGGGAGGCTGAGACAGGAGAATCAAAGGTTTGAGGATAGCCTCAGTGAATAATGAAACTTTATCAACCTGGCGAGACCCTGTTTCCAAATAAAAATAAAATCGAGCTGGGAATGTAGAGCTCAGAGGTAGAAGAATACCTCTGGGTTCAATCCGCAGTGCCACACACACACAAAACTTTCCAACTTGAGGTAATCAAAAAAATTCTATCAGCAGTTTTTGCTTCAGAGAAGGGAGACTGAGTGATAGCAGAGAAGAAAGGAAGAAAGATTACTTTCCCTTTTGCACCTTTAAAATTTTATTATTATAAAACTACCAAACTAATGTTCATAGCTGCACAATTCACAATTGCCAAACTGTGGAACCAGCCAAGTTGTCTATCACCAGATAAATGGATTACAAAACTTTGGGATGTGCACACAATGGAATTTTACTCAGCCATAAAGACAAACAAAATTATGTCACTTGTGGGGAAATAGATGGAACTGGAGAACATTATGCTAAGTGAGATTAGTCAGTCACAAAAAAAAATTGGATGTTCTCCCTCATATGAGGAAGCCAGGGAGAAAAAGGTCATGGGAGGAACTCAAGACGAAGAAGGAGAAACCACAGATGAGCAAATAAGGCGACCTGACTGAGGGGGCTGGGAGGGGGAAGAGGGAAACTCCAGAGTGTACATGATGTACGCTAATAAACATATCAAAGTGGATCACTAAGCCAAACATGAGAAAGAGGGAGGAGGAGGGAATGGGACGGAAATTAGGGAAGGGCTAAACGAGTGATGTGTGCATGTATACCTCCACCATCTTGTACTCCATTAAGATGTATGATTACAATGTACCAAAAATTTATATATATTTTTTTGGTACTATGGAATGGAACCCGGGGACCTTCTACCTCCATGCTACACCTCCAGACCTATTTTATATTTTATTTGGAAACAGGGTCTAGCTAAGTTGCTGAGAACCTCACTAAGCTGTGGGGGCTGGCTTTGAACATGCGATCCTCCTGTCTCAGGCTCCCAAGTACTGGGATACAAGCATGTGCCACCACACCCAGCTCTACCAATAAAATACTTAAAAATTTATTCTTATTATATGTTGCTTATTCAAAATAATAAAGACATAATAAAACAAAACCATATCTTTTTTTTTGCGGTACTGGGGATGCAACCCAGGGGTATTCTACCCCCAAGATACACCCTCAGCCCTATTTTTTATTCTTTATTTTGAAACAGGGTCTTGCTGAGTTGCAAAGGGCCTCAATAAGTAGCTGAGGCTGTCCAAGATTAGGGATCCTCCTGTCTCAGCCTCCCAAATGCTGGGATTACAAGTGTGTGCCACCACGCCCGGCTTCAAACCTTATGTTATAAACAGCATTTTGTTAAATAGTCATTTTGCACTGATATGGGGTATATTTACAATGATTAATGAATAGCTATAAAAGGCACTAAATCATATACTACTGAAATATTTAATGCCAAATAGAAATAGATTAGGAAACTGTCAAAAATATAATAGTGGGCTGGGTGTGGTGACACACTCCCAAATAATCTCAGTACTTGGGAGGCTGAGACAGGTGGATCACAGGTTCAAGGCCAGCCTCAGCAATTTTTTTTTTTTTTTTCAGAACAGGGGATTGAACCATCCAGGGGCATTCTACCTCTGAGCTACACTCCCAGCCCTATTTTTTATTCTCTTTATTTTGAAACAAGGTCTTACTAAGTTACAGAAGGCCTCACAAGTTGCAGAGGCTGCTGGTGTCTTCCTGTCTCAGACCCCCAAGCACTGGGATTACAAACATGAGCCGTCATGCTTGGCCAGTATTGCAATTTACTGAGTCTATTAGCAACTTAGTGAAATCCTGTTTCCAAATAAAAAAATAAAGTAGGGGTGGGGAGTGTAGCTCAGAGGTAGAATGCCCCTGGGTACACACACACACACACACACACACACTATAATGATAGTAGGAAACTGTAAGGAAATTCTATGGTACAAAGGTTTAGATAATCTAAATGATAATAGGGTTCATTGATTAATTAACAGGTCATTCAACAAAAACTTATTGATTGTGACGTGAGCAAGGCCCTTTGATGGAACCAGTAAGTACTACATCAGCAGTAAACACATCAGGATAAAGCATAAAGTCTCCATCCTGCCGGGCGTGGTGGCACACACATGTAATCCCAGTACTTGGGCACTGAGACAGGAGGATATCAGGTTCACCGGCAGCCTCAGCAAATTAGTGAGGCTGTCCACATCTTAGTGAGACCTTGTTTCAAAATAAAGAATAAAAAATAGGGCTGGGGGTGTAGCTTGGAAGTAGAATGCCCCTGAGATCCATCCTCAGTACTGCAAAAAAATAAAAAATAAAAAATAAAATAAATAAATAAAGTCTCCATCTTCTTGGAGCTTGCATTCAAGGGACGTTTATTGAACTTTTATCTCATAAATGGAGAACATAAATTTTTTAAACCAAGCAAAAAAGTTCTAATTGTATGTTGAAGATTCTTAAAACTGGGGTGGGTTGCCAGGAGTGGTGGCGCAGGCTTGTAATCCCCGCGCTTGGGAGGCTGAGACAGGAGGATCGCACAGGTTTGAAGCCAGCCTCAGCTATTTAGTGAGGCTCTCAGCAACTTAGTGTGACCCTGTTTCCAAATAAAACATAAAATAGGTCTGGGAATATAGCCCGGAGGTAGAAAGCCTCTGGGTTCCACCCCCAGTACCACCAATAAACAAACAAACAAACAAACAAATAAATAAATAAATAAATAAATAAAAATGGGGTGGGTAAAAAGTTTAATAGGAGAGTTGGGAAGAAGGGTAGGGCTTTCTTAATATTAGAAATCGGATGGTGTGTGTGTGTGTGTGTGTGTGTGTGTGTGTGTGTGTGTGTGTGTTACAGGGGATTGAACTCAGGAGAGTTCTACCCCTGAGCCACACCCTCAGCTCTATTTTATTATTATTATTTTATTTTATTTTATTTTGCGGGTCTGGAGATGGAACCCAGGGGCATTTGACCTCCAAGCTACACCCCTTCCCCTGTTTTTTTAATTCTTTATTTTGAAACAGGGTTTCACTAAATTTTGGAGGGCCTCATTAAGTAGCTGAGGCTGTTCGTGAACTGTGAGCCTACAGTCTCAGCCTCCCAAATGCTGAGATTACAAGCATGCACCACCTTGCCCGTCTTATTTTACTTTTATTTGGAAACATAGTGTTGTTAGGTTGATGAGAGTCTCACTACTTGCTGAGGCTGTCCTTGAACCTGTGATCCTCCTGTCTCAGTCTCCCAGATACCAAGGTTACAGTCATGCGCCACCATGCCCAGATAGAAATGAGATTTTATTTTATTTTCTATGGTACTGAGAGCGGTATTCTACCTCTGGGCTATACCCCAGTCCTATTTTTTATTCTTTATTTTGAAACAGGGACTCACTGAGTTACAAAGGTAGCTGAGGCTGTTTGTGAACCCAGATCCTTCTATCTTAGCCTTCCAAATGCTGGGATTACATTGTGCGCCCAGTTTATTCTTTATTTTGTTTTTTGTTTTTTCCTTTCCATTCGGTTATTGTGTGTGTTTAAAATATGTCATACACCCAAAAAAAGTGCATAAAACATTTTTACCACCGGCCTACTGTATCACCTCCTTACAATTTAGAGGTAATTGTGACCCAAACTCAACATACAAAGAATTCGATTATAAAATTACCGAAGTAGCCCGGCGTGGTGGCGCACGCTTGTCATCCCAGCATTTGAAAGTCTGAGAGAGCGGTTCGCGGACAGCCTCAGCCACTTAGTGAGGCCCTTCGCAACTCAGTGGGACCCTGTTTCAAAAATAAAGAATAAAAAATAGGGCTGGGGGTGTAGCTTAGAGGTAGAATGCCCCTGGCTTCCATCCCCAGTACTGAAATAAATAAATAAATAAATAAATAAACAAATAAATAAATATTAAAATAAAATTACAGAAGTAGCCGGGTGTGGTGGCTCACGCTTGTAATTCCCGCGCCTGGGAGGCTGAGACAGGAGGATCACATAGGTTCGAAGCCAGCCTCAGCTACTTAGTGAGGCTCTCAGCAACTCAGTGAGACCCTGTTTCCAAATGAAATTAAAATAGGTCTGGGAGTATAGCCTAGAGGTAGAAAACCAGCCTCTGGGATCCACCCTCAGTACTATACACACACACACACACACACACACACACACACACTAAATAAATAAATAAATAAATAAATATAAATAAATAAAATTACAGAAGTAACTCGCCCTGAATTGGTAAGGGTTTTTTTTTTTTTTTTTTTTTTTTGTGTGTGTGTGTGTGTGTGTGTGTGATACACCCCTGACCTATTTTATATTTTATTTTGAAACAGCGTCTCACTGAGTTGCTGCGAGCCTCACTAAGTAGCTAAGGCTGGCTTAAAACTGTGTGATCCGATCTTCCTGCCTCGGCTCCCAAGTGCTGGGATTACAAGCGTGTGCCCTTATTCTTTATTTTGAAACAGGATCTCACTAAGTAGTTAAGGCTGGCTTCAAACCTGTGATCCTCCTATCTTAGCTTCCCAAGTATTGGGGATTACAAGCGTGTGCCACCATATCTGACTGAAATTGGATTTTAAAAGCCTTTATTTTTTATTTTTTTATTATTATTATTATATTTTTTTGGTGGTACTGGGGTTCCTGGAAGCCCTTCTACCTCCGGTATACACTCCCACGGGCTACACTCCCAGACCTATTTTTTTTAACATTTTTATGTGGAAACAGAGTCTCTTAAGCCAGCGCGGCTGGCTTCGAACCTGCGCGATCCTCCTATCTCAGCCTCCCAAGCGCGGGGATTACAAGCGCGCACCACCACACCCGGCAAAAGCCTTTATTTTTTAGCTGGACGTGGTGGCGCACGCTTGTAATCCCCGCGCTTGGGAGGCTGAGACAGGAGGATCGCTTGCAGGTTTGAAGCCAGCCTCAGCTACTTAGTGAGGCTCTCGGAACATAGTGATACCCTGTTTCCTAAAAAAGTCTAAAAAATAGGTCTGGGAGTATAGCCCGGAGGTAGAAAGCCCCCCTGGGTTCCACCCCCAGTACCGCAAAAAAAAAAAAGCCTTTATTTTTTTTATATGCTCTTAATTGTGCATTGCAGTCTCACATAATAATGTAAACTATTGACAGTGACACCCACACACCACTTGGTGTCCTCCCCCCCGCCTCCCCATACAGAGTACTGAGATTGATATTGGTATTTTCACAAATGTACGCATAGCTGATGGTAGTAATTCCTTCAGCGAACCTTCCTTCCTCCTCCACCTCCCTTAGACCATCTCCCTGGCTCTACTGAGGTTCCTCTTCCATTATCTGACGCTCCTCTGGAATCCCCATTACTTCTTAGCTTCCCCAAATTAGAGACCTTATTTTCTTTAAATAAGCTGTTATCTTCTTTTCTTCAAATAAGCTGTTTTCCAAATTGTCAACCACAGCTAATAAAATGTTAAGTACGTACAGGAGGGGTAGTTAAGAACACAGCGGTAAAATTTAGTAGGGATGGAGAAACTCTCCCATTTGTTTTTTTTTTTTTTTTTTTTTCTGGAACTAGATTAACCATCAGATTCGGCCAGAAGGTTAATAGATTTCTGAAGCACGCCAAATTGTGTGCAGTGTCTGAGGTCCGCCACTGGGGGCGCTCTCGGCCCTGTGCTGAGACAGTCTGCGAAGGCGGGGTAAACAGGCTGGGTGACGGCGGAGGACCTGCTGGGCAAACTGTGGCGACACGACTTTTTCAATGTTAATAAAACATTTACAAGTATTGGTAAAGTATTAGGCTTTGCAGGAAATACCAAACTCCCCAAACTGGAAATTGTACTGGCTATATTCTTAACCACAAGGAATAAACTATAATACTCTGTGTTAAGTGGCTAAGTTTAAGATTACTCCACAGATTTGTGTGCCTGAACCAAATGTAATAGAAAAGTAACCCCATTTAGTTTCTGTCAGCCATTCTACACCTTTTCACTTACAGCCTCCTCCCTTTCTTTCCCACCTCACAAAGTAAATTGTGCTGGGACATTAAGCTCTTGCCAAATGAGATATAGATAACCGCCAGTTCTGCTTCTGCAAGATGGCGTGCTTGCTCTGGCTCATCTCAAGGCCACCTGCGTGCGTTTTTTCGTCTCTCCCTTTTCCTTCTCCTATATAAGTCCCTCTCCCGGCAGACAGCGTGCCCCTCGGGTCAGATTTCTAGACTGAGGGCAACGCCGCTGTCCAGTTAATAAAGGCTTCAATGGGCACTTCCCCTTGGACCCTCAAATTTCTCATTTCTTGCTAAACCTGCATACAACAAAACCCGAGATTTACAATTTTTTTAAAAGTACATAGCCGGGTGTGGTGGTGCACATTTGTAATCTCAGCATTTGGGAGTCTGAGACAGGAGGATCCGAGTTTGTGGACAGCCTCAGCTACTGAGGCACTTTGCAACTAATGAGACCCTGTTTCAAAAGTAAAGACTAGCGGGGTGTGGTGGCGCGCGCTTGTAATCCCCGCGCTTGGGAGGCGAGACTGGAGGATCGCGCAGGTTCGAAGCCAGTCGCGCTGGTTTAAGAGACCCTGTTTCCAAATAAAAATATAAAAAATAGGTCTGGGAGTGTAGCCCGGAGGTAGAAGGGCTTCCAGAAACCCCAGTACCACCAAAAAAAAAAAAAAAAAAAAAGTAAAGAATAAACATAAGGCTGGGGGTATAGGCCGGAGGTAGAGTGTCCCAGGGTTCCATCCCCAGTACCACACACACACACACACACACACACACACACACACACACACACAAATAAAAAAGAAAGAAAAGTGTATAGTAGCCAGGTATGGTAGCACACACTTGTAATCCCAGTACTTGAGAGGCTGAGCTACACCACCAGCCCAATTTTTTATTCTTTATCTTGAAACAGGGTCTCACTAAGTTGTGGAGGGCCCGCTGAGGCTGGCCGTGAACCTGCGACCCTCCTATCTCAGCCTTCCAAGTAATGAAATAACTGATGTGCACTACCATCCCCGGCCATCTGTAGCCTTTATATATCTATTTTGGTGCTAGGGGTCAAACCCAGGGGCATTCTACCTCTGAGCTATACCTGTATAGAGCATGGGATATAAAACAAATTTTAGGAACTCATAGATAATCTGTTTTAACATGCCAGCATATAACTTCTGAAACTTGTCTGTACATGGGGCTCAGATCAGCACTTCTGTGCTACAGCTGATAACATCTGATGGAGTTCTGTCATCAATATCTTATCTGATGATAAGAGTCTGGCAGTTTCCATAAAACTGGATGAGTTTGCTAAAGACAATGGAAAACAGCCGGGCGTGGTGGCGCACACTTGTAATCCCAGCGTTTGGGAGGCTGAGACAGGAGGATCCCTGTTCTTGGACAGCCTCAGCTACTTAGTGAGGCCCTTTGCAACTCAGTGAGACCCAAAATAAAGAATAAAAAAGAGGGTTGAGGGTGTAGTTTGGAGCTAGAATGCCCCTGGGTTCCATCCCCAGTACCACACACATACACACACACACAAGACAATGGAAAACTCCCAGAGGGCCTTATAAAGGACCCTAGATTTCCTATGAGCAGTGTGCTGAGCTTTGTTTATGCGGCAGTCCGCCTCTGTGCCGGACTCCGATCCTGAGACTTGCTCTGGTCCTGCCCTTTCTGCTGAATGAGGATCAGTGGAACTTCTCACGGAGGATTCTGGCCGCTCAGCTTCCAACCAACTCCTGAAGCTCCTCTTCCATTCCCGGACTTGGCCCGTTATTCTCTATTCCTTGCTTGTTTGAATTGTACTATTTATGGATTATTTGAGTGCTCTTAAGTTTAAGAAGGCTGAGACAGGAGGATCTCAGGTTCATGGCCAGCCTCAGCTACTGAGTGAGGCCCTCCACAACTTAGGAAGACCTTGTTTCAAAATAAAAGATAAAAAATAGGACTCGGAGCCGGGCGTGGCGGCGCACGCTTGTAATCCCAGAATTTGGGAGGCTGAGGCCAGAAGATTGCAGTTTAAAGACAGCCTCAGCTACTACTTAGTGAGGCCCTTTGCAACTCAGTGAGACCCTGTTTCAAAATAAAAAGAATAAAGCTGGGCCTGGGGCCGCACGCTTATAATCCCCGCGCCTGGGAGGCTGAGACAGGAGGATCGCACAGGTTCAAAGCCAGCCTCAGCTACTTAGTGAGGTTCTCAGCAACTTAGTGAGACCCTGTTTCCAAATAAAATATAAAACTAGGTCTGGGAGTATAGCCTGGAGGTAGAAAGCCTCTGGGTTCCACCCCCAGTACCACCAAAAAAAAAAAAAAAAAAAAAAATTATAGGTCTGGGAGTATTGCCCGGAGATAGAAAGCCCCTGGGTTCCGCCCCCAGTATCACCAAAACAAAATAAAAAGAATAAAAAATAGGGCTGGGGCCGGGCATGGTAGCGCACGCTTGTAATCCCTGCGCTTGGGAGGCTGAGACAGGAGGATTGCACACGTTCGAAGTCAGCCTCAGCTACTTAGTGAGGTTCTCAGCAACTTAGTGAGACCCTGTTTCCAAATAAAATATAAAATAGGTTTGGGAGTGTAGTCCAGAGGTAGAAAGCCCCTGGGTTCTACCCCCAGTACCACACACACACAAAAAAAAATATGGCTGGGGGTGTAGCTCAGAGGTAGAATGCCTCTGGGTTCCATCCCTAGTACCGCAAAAATAAATCAATAAATCCATAAAAAATTAAAAAAATAGGACTCGGGGTGTAGCTCAGAGGTAGAATGCCCCTGTTCAATACCTAGAACCGGAATATATATATATTATATTTGTTCAACCTAAATTGTTAAATTTGCTAGTGAGAAGTATATTGCTTGATGTTCATTCATTGCTAACTGGTTTTGGCAAAGCAGCCACCCAGCATCCCAGCCTAGAACTTAGCTTACTTTACTTACATAATTTCCTGGTAATTTTTTAGAACTTTACTTAGACTTTTGAATATTGAATAAACCTGTGGCATTGTGGAAAGACACAAATTGTGTGTGATGTGATTCATTGGTCTTAGGACCTTGGGGCTTGGTGATAGGGATTGAACCTGTACCGATTGCTAATAAGGGCAGTTGCTAATAAGAACAAGTTTTCATACTTAGGGAAAACAATAAAATCCAGCCGGGCGTGGTGGTACACGCTTGTAATCCCAGCATTTGGGAGGCTGAGACTGGAGGATCGTGGTTCACGGTCAGCCTCAGCTACTTAGTGAGGCCCTCCGCAACTCAGTGAGACCCTGTTTCAAAATAAAGAATAAAAAATAGGGCAGGGGGTGTAGCTCGGAGGTCAAATACCTCTGAGTTCCATCCCCAGACCCACACACACACAAAAAAAACCAATAAAATCTATTTCTCTGTCTCTAAGCTGTCAGCCAAAGGCTGCCACCAGGGTTGACCTTGGTCAGCTAAAAGTTGCCTTTTAGCTCAGCTGAACACTGAATATTAAAACACAGACACCCACAGTTAGGAAAAGAATTATAGAGACTCTCACAACAGTTTAGACAAAAGTTAAAAGATAAAAAACAAGCTATATTAACCTGATATTAATTACTAATAACACAAGATAGTTATAGCTCCCCAAACCTCCATACTTTAAAAGACTACATTCTGTCTCTTTTCTTTTTTTTATTATAAAACAAGTTTTCAAGCCAGGCGTGGTGGCGCACACTTGTAATCTCAGCATTTGGGAGGCTGAGACTGGAAGATCAAAGTTCGCAGACAGCCTCAGCTACTTAGTGAGGCCCTCTGCAACTCAGTGAGACCCTGTTTCAAAATAAAGAATAAAAAATAGGGCTGGGGGTGTAGCTCAGAGGTTGAATGCCCCTGGGTTCCATCCTCAGTACCAACCAACCAACAAACAAACAAACAAAGTTTTCAACATAGTAACTTCTAACAGACAAAGATAAGGAAAAACTGAGAACTTACCAACTTGTCAATATATGCTTTAAACTTTAAGAATAAAAATTAAACCAAAAACAAAGCAAGCTTCTATCATGCAGCCCCTGACCTTGCTAACCAAGTAACACTTTTTTGTTTTTTTGGTGGTACTGGGGTTCCTGGAAACCCTTCTACCTCCGGGCTACACTCCCAGACCTATTTTATACTTTTTTATTTGGAAACAGGGTCTCCTAAGCCAGCGTGGCTGGCTTCGAACTTGCCTGATCCTCCTGTCTCTGCCTCCCAAGCGCGGGGATTACGAGCGTGTGCCACCGCGCACGGCTAAGTAACACATTTTGATCAGTGATCTAACAGAAAAGGCTTATACAGCAGAGATACCTGGCAGGCCTGCACCTGCTTTTGGTGGGAAAAGAGGACTATTGACTAAGAAGATGGGAGGAAGAAGATAATGGATGATGATGATGATGATGATTGTGGTGGTGCTGGGGATGGAACCTAGAGGCTTCCTACCTTCGGGCTATACTCTCAGGCCCATTTTCTATTTTTTGGAAACAGGGTCTCACCAAGTTGCTGAGAACCTCACTAAGCAGCTGAGGCTGGCTTTGAACCTGTGCGATCCTCCTGTCTCAGCCTCCTAAGTACTGGGATTACAAGACTGCGCCACCACGCCTGGCTGATAATGATTTCTTATAAAAAATGTTATGGGTTCAGAGACCTCCGTGTCTTACTTTCAAGGAACTCCACTGCGTCCCTCTGATATAGTGCTTTGATTGTTCTGTTCCTTCTTTCTATCTTGTAATAATAAACTTTGTTTAAGCTTGCAGCAGTGCAGTTCTGGCTATTTTTTTCTAAACTAGCCAAGAACAAGAACCCATGGTGACATCCCAAACTGTTACACCGGAAGAGTTATCTTCTTCCCAGCCCGCGCTCCTCTCTCTCCCTTTCCTTTCCTTTCTTTTCTCTTCCTGTCATTTCTCTCTCTGCTTCCCAGTTGCCCTGAGCCGAGAAGCTTTCCCCATTGTACCTTTGGCCATGATGTTCTGCCTCGGCCTCAGGCCCAGGGCCGCGGAGCCAGGTGACCAGCCTGAGCCCTCTGAAACCGTGAGTCCAAACAAGTCTCTCCTCCTCTGAGGTGTTTGTGTAAGGTGTTTTGGTCACAGCCACACAAAGCTGACTAAAACAATTGGCAAGCAGGGTTGGGATGGGGAAATGAACATGGTCAGAGAGAGGAGGGTAGGGGATACACACCAGCAGAGGAGAAGCTGGCCAGAGGACCACAGGAAGCAGGGCAGCGTGATGTCCTGGAAGGTACTGATCACGTCATTTGACAAGGTTGTTGATGAGGGTGCTTTACTTGAGTGGTCACATTTGGACCACTTTTGGACCACATTGCATTCAACAGAGAGATTGAAACAACAAAAACAACAACCCAACAACCCACCAACAAATAGAAAAAAAAAGAACATGCAGGCAATAGATACAAAAAGAAGCACTGGAGAAACCAGTCGTGATGATGCACACCTGTAATCCCAGGACGAGGGAGGCTGAGACAAGAAGATCACAGGTTCGAGGTCAGCCTCAGCAACTTAGTGAGATCCTGCTCGCAAATAAAAAAATAAAAAGTTGGGGATGTAGCAAAAAATAGAAAAAGAAAAAGGAAACACACTGGGAGAGCGATGAGGAAGCTGTCTTCTGGTTCTTTACTTCTCTTTTTTGTATAAGTTAAGAATTAAGGTGGTTAGCTAAGGATGGCGGGTGTTGCCATTTGTGGAGAGACAGGGTATGAAGTCATCATGGGGTTCGCAGCCAGCCTTAGCTACTTAGTGAGTCCCTCCACAATTCAGTGAGACCTTGTTTCAAAATAAAGAGTAAAAAATAGGGCTGGGAGCTGGGCGTGGTGGCCTATGCTTTTAATCCCAGTACTTGGAGGCTGAGACAGAAGGATCTTTGGTTTACAGCCAGTCTTAGCTACTTAGTGAGGCCCTCCACAACTTAGTGAGGCCCTGTTTCAAAATAAAAAATAAAAAAATAGAGCTAGGGGTATAGCTCAGAGGTAGAATGCTTCTGGGTTCAACCCCCAGTACCACAAAAAAAGAAAAAAAATAGGGGGCCTGGGGTGTAGCTCAGAGTAGAACACTCCTGGGCTCATTCCCCAGTAACAATAATTAACTAAGTAGGTGAGTAAATAAATAAATAAGCATAAACTTGTAGACACTACAACTTGAATTTACTATAATTTTCAGATCATGAAATATTATTTTAAATATTATTTTATTATTTTATTTTTGGTGGTACTGGAGATGGAAGCCAGGGGCATTCTACCTCTAAGGTACATCCACAGTCCTATTTTTTTATTTTTTATTTTGAAACAAGGTCTCACTAAGTTACAGAATGTCCTACTAAGTAACTGAGGCTGTCCACTAACCGATCCTCCTATCTCAGCCTCCCAAATGCTGGGATTACAAGCATGCACCACCATGCCTGGCAATATTATTTTTTAAATCTCTTACTCAAAAGCTATTAAAAAGCTGGGCATAGTGGTGCATACTTTTTTTTTTTTTTTTTTTTTTTTTTGGTGGTGGCGGTACTGGGGTTCCTGGAAACCCTTCTACCTCTGGGCTACACTCCCAGACACCTTTTTTTTTTTTTAACATTTTTATTTGGAAACAGGGTCTCTTAAGCCAGCACGGCTGGCTTCGAACCTGTATGGTCTTCCTGTCGCCACCTCCCAAGCGTGGGGATTACAAGCATGCACCACCACGCCCGGTTTTATAGTGGTGCATACTTGTAATCCCAGAATTTGGGAGGCTGAGGCAGGAGGATTGCAGGTTTGAGGTTAGCCTCAGCTACTTAGTGAGGCCTTCTGCAACTTGGTGAGATCCTGTTTCAAAATAATAATAGGGCTGGGGGTTGGAATGAACCCAGGTAGAATGCTCCTGGGTTCAATCCCCAGTACTGCAAAAAAAAAAAAAAAATACATTTCAAAAGCAGATGGTGACCTGGGCATAGTGGTGCACGCTTGTAATCCCAGCATTCAGGAGGCGGAAACAGGAGGATTGCAGTTGGAGGACAGCCCTTTGCAACTCAATGAGACCCTGTTTCAAAATAAAAATAAAAAGTAGGGCTGGGCTGGGTGTAGTAGCGCACGTTTGTAAACCCAGCATTGGGGAGGCTGAGACAGAATGATTGCAGCTCACAGACAGCCTCAGCTACTTAGTGAGGCCCTTTGCAACTCAGTGAGACCCTGTTTCAAAATAAAGAATAAAAAATAGGGCTGGGGGTGTAGCTTGGAGGTAGAATGCCCCTGGGTTCCATCCCCAGTACCGCCAAAAAAAAAAAAAAAAAAAAAAGAGTCTTTATTAGCTTGCTGGCAACTACACTACCTTTAGTTCTGAGTGCGCCCCGAACCGTTTCTCAGGGCTCCTATTATATGTCAAAGCCACAAGCTCAGGAGTGGAGAGCTTAGGTTCTCACAGATATGAATAGTCCCCAACAGTTTCTTTCACTGGGTGTGAAAGTCATCCGAAGTACAGAAGCCAGAAACAGCATTGTGCAGGAGCTCGACAACCCGTGTCGGTCCCTTCTACTACCCAGCTTTCGAGTGTTTTAGGGATAGAAAGTTCCTAATGACCCTTGTTTCCCAGCAGGTGCAAGCTAAGCAGAAGTGACAGAAGCCAAACAGCAGTTATGCCTGACCAGCAAGATACGTGGCGATCCTTTTCTAAGGCTGACGAACATTAGTGCCTTGGGGTCACCTAGGGCGACATCGTGGCGTTAATGAAGCTAAGACTTAGGCTCACTTTATCACATTGTGTGTGTGTGTGTGTGTGTGTGTGTGTGTGTGTGTGTGTGTGTGGTGCTGGGGATGGAACCCACGGGCATTCTACCTCGGAGCTACACCCCCAGCCCTAGTTGCCGGGTCCAGCCGGCAAAAGTATGGGTTCCGAAGAGAGGAATGAGGATTAAAGAATTCATACATGGGAGGGCCACCAGTCACTACTGGCGCGCAGGGTAATTTATACAGTTTCTAGCTTTGGGTTGCACAGGAATGCAAGAAAGGCAAGTACGAAGTACATACATCATGGGCAAGTCAAACAATACCCTGGTACAGCATAAACCTGATCTTATCTAGCAGACAGAACAATTATAGCATCAATCCCTCCGAGACTCTTAATGACTTTGAAACCCCCCTGACTCCATGCTTTGTTGACTCTGGGCCAAGGACAGTCAGAAGTGCACTTTGGAGTAAAGGTGAAGACTTTAATGGCTCCCCACACTATTTTTTATTCTTTATTTTGAAACCGGGTCTCACTGAGTTGCAAAGGACCTCACTAAGTAGCTGAGGCTGGCCACAAACCCGGATCTTCCTGTCTCAGCCTCCCAAATGCTGGGGTTACAAGCGTGCGCCACCACGCCCGGCTCACTTTATCACTTTTTTTTTTTTTTTTTTTTTGGTTCTGGGGATGGAACCCAAGGGCTTTTCTACCTCTGGGCTATACTCCCAGATCTAGTTTATACTTTATTTGTGAAAGGTTGAAAATAGAGTTAGGGAGTTTAGGAAGGAGGTAAAATACCAACTCGGTTATCAGAGACCTCTGCTTTATTTGGACCCAACCTGGCACCCTCCGGGGAGTCAGCCAGCTGTGGGGGAAAGGGACCAATGGGCCACGCCTCTGGAGAGTTGCGCATCGTCCTGATCGGCCGGCTGAGTCACGTGGTGGATTGGAGGCACCGATGTTTTATAGGCAAGCCGATTCTCTCGCGACATCTGTAGTCTTGCAGAATCTCCGCTTCCGGCTTCTGGCGGTCTGCCTCCAGTTCCTTCTGCGAGATCACGTGGGGGAGGGGAGGGACCTGATTTATCAGTTTGGGAACAGGGTCTCACTAAGTTGCCGAGAGCCTCACTTAGTAGCTGAGGCTGGCTTCGAACCCGTGCGATCCTCCTGTCTCAGCCTCCGAAGCGCGGGGATTACAAGCGTGCGCCACCACGCCCCGCACTTTATCACATTTTGAAACGGGGTCTCAGGGAGTTGTAAAGGGCCTCACAAGTTGCTGAGCCTTGGCCTTGAACTTGTGATCTTTCTGTTCTGACTGAGCTCACTTTGAATTTCTGATCACAAATCCCAGCTAGCACTGCCCAACAGTATTACCCAGTTTTCCTTCTAGTTCCCTCTTTGTTCTCTGAAATGATGACTTCATAACCTGTCTCTCCACAAATGGCAATACCCGCCCCCATCCTTAGCTAGCCATCTTCATTCTTAACTTATACAGAAAAGAGAAGCAAATAACAAGAAGACAGCTTCCTCATTTATATCAGAGTGTTTCCTTTATCTTTATCTTTTTTTTTTTTTTGCTATATCCCCAATGCTTTTTATTTATTTTATTGTGAAATAGGGTCTCGCTAAGTTGTTTGAGGCTGGCCTCAAGCCTGTGATCCTCCTGTTTCAGCCTCCCAAGTACTGGTATGACACGCCTGCACCACCGCATCCGGCTCCCACTGTCTGCTTTTTTAATGGCTTTTGAGTAAGAGATTGAAAGAAAAATATTTCATGATGTAAAAATTATATGAACTTAAAGCTGTAGTGAAAGGCATGATGGCATACCCTTTGAATCCCAGTACTTGGGAGGCGAAGCAGGAGGAGTGCAGGTTTGAGGCTAGCCTCAGCAAAAGCTAGCAAGCAAGAGTATATGCAACCCTGGGTTCAATCCTCAGCACCCCACCATCAACACATAAAAAATTGTATAAAAACCAGGGTGTGGTAGCGCACACCTGTAATTCCAGCACTTGGGAGGCTGAGACAGGAGGATCGCAGGTCCTGTGGCCAGCCTCGCTACTTAGTGAGGCCCTCTGCAACTTAGTGAGACCCTTTTCCAAAATAAAGAATAACAAATAGGGCTGGGGGTGTAGCTCAGAGGTAATGCCCCTGGGTTTAATCCCCAGCACTGCAAACAAACAAACAAACAAACAAATCTCTAATGCTTAAGCCTTTGGAGAAGTTGGTAGAAATTGAAAGATAATTGAAACAGGGGAGGGTCATGGGCAGAAGAGCTGTTTGCATGTGTCTCAAAAAAGTTTTGGTTTGGGATGGAGGAGAATTTTTTTTGGAAGCAGAAAAAATAAAGAGGAAGAAAGACATCTTCCTCACCTCCAGGTATGTAGAGTGTGGCAGAACGAGAAAACAGCTGCACCTTGGAGTGTTGGCTGGGAGGGGCGTCTTCAAGAGAGAGAGCCAAGTCTTCCTTCCCTTCTGTTCCCAGTACTAAGGATCGAACCCAGGGCTCTACCACTGAGCTGCATCCCCAGCTCTTTTCTTTTTCTTCCTTCCTTCCTTCCCTCCCTCCCTCCCTCCTTTCTCTTTCTTTCTTTCTTTCTTTCTTTCTTTCTTTCTTTCTTTCTTTCTGGTACTGGGGGTGGAACCCAGAGGCTTTCTACCTCCAGGCTATACTCCCAGACCTTTTTTACATTTTATTTGGAAACAGGGTCTCACTAGGTTGCTGAGAGCCTCACTAAGTAGCTGAGGCTGGCTTTGAACCCGCGCGATCCTCCTGTCTTAGCCTCCCAAGAGCGGGGATTACAAGCGTGCGCCACCACGCCCAGCTTCCCCAGCTCTTTTTTATGTTTTTGTTTTGAGATAGGGTCTCACTAAATTGCCCAGGCCGGCCTCAAACTTGTGATCCTCCTGCCTCAGTCTTCTGTAACGTGGATCCCAGGCGTGCACCATGATACCTAACTAGGAGAGCCAGGTGTCTGGGAGAGCAAGAAGGCAAAGTGGAGAAAAGAGGCTGATGGTTGAGAAATACTTTTGGTGATATACATTAAGTTACAGAGGGTCCAACAAGAGGATTTAGGGCAGGGTGCGGAGGAGGTAGGAGACTCTACCTAGAAGGCGATGAATAGGGGTGTTTGGGGATAAATCTTGCTGCTGCTGCCGCCCTGACAAGTGTAGATTTGTGGTGTGCCTACAACCACCAGCAGTATGAGGCACAGTGTTCTTTTTGTTAAAGGTGGGAAATTAGTTTTAGTTGTAGTCTTTTTCTTGGATTAGTTTCCTTTTTTTTTTTGCAATAAAAATAATAACAAGTCAGACATGGTGGTACACACCTGCGATCCCAGTACTTGGAAGGCTAAGATAGGAGGATCACAGGTTCAAGTATAGCCTCAGCAAGAATTGAGACTCTCATGAACCTAGTGAGACTCTATTTCAAAATAAAAACAGAGTCAGGCGTGGTGGCGCACGCTTGTAATCCCAGGATTTGGGAGGCTGAGACTGGAGGATCGCGGTTCATGGACATCTTCAGCTACTTAGTGGGGCCCTCTGCAGTTTAGTGAGACCCTGTTTCAAAATAAAGTATAAGCTGGGCATGGTGGTACATACTTGTAATCCCAGTGCTTGGGAAGCTGAGACAGGAGGATCACGCAGGTTCAAAGCCAGCCTCAGGCCGGGCGTGGCGGCCCACGCTTGTAATCCCTGTGCTTGGGAGGCAGAGACAGGAGGATCGCGCAGGTTCGAAGCCAGCCGCGCGTGTTGGCTTAGGAGACCCTGTTTCCAAATAAAAATATAAAATAGGTCTGGGAGTGTAGCCCAGAGGTTGAAGGGCTTCCAGGAACCCCAGTACCACCAAACAAACAAGCAAAAAACAAAAAACAACAAAGCCAGCCTCAGCTACTTAGTGAGGCTCTCTGCAATTTAGTGAGACCCCGTTTCCAAATAAAAAATAAAATAGGTCTGAGACTGTAGCCTGGGGGTAGAAAAGCCCCTGAGTTTCACCTCCAGTACCACACGCACACACACAAAAAGAATAAAAAGTAGGACAGAGGGTGTAGCTTGGAGGTCAGATGCCTTTGGGTTCCATCCCTAGAACCACACAATAAATAAATAAATAAATAAATAAATAAATAAATAAATAATAAAAATAGGTCAGATGTGGTGATGAACACTTGTAATCCTAGTACTTGGGAGCCTGAGACAGGAGTATCACAAGTTCACAGCTAGCCTCAGCAATTTAGTGAGGCTCGCCACAACTTGGTGAGACCGTGTTTCAAAAACAAAACAAACGGCCGGGCGTGGTGGCGCACGCTTGTAATCCCTGCGTTTGGGAGGCAGAGACAGGAGGATCTCGCAGGTTCAAGGCCAGCCTCTGGCTTAAAAGACCCTGTTTCCAAAAATAAAAAAATTGGTCTGGGAGTGTAGCCCGGAGGTAGAAGGGCTTCCAGGAACCCCAGTACCACACACACACACACACACACACACACACACACACACACACAATCAACAACAACCACCAAAAAAAAAACAGCCGGGCATGGTGGCGCACTCTTGTAATCCCAGCATTCGGGAGGCTGAGACCCAGAGGATCTCAGTTCGCCAACAGCCTCAGCTACTTAGTGAGGCCCTCCGCAACTCAGTGAGACCCGGTTTCAAAATAAAGAATAAAAAATAGGGCAGGGGGTGTAGCTTGGAGGTCAAATGCCCCTGGGTTCCATCCCCAGACCCGAAAAAAAAAAAAAAAAAAAAAAAAAGCCGGGTGTGGTGGCACATGCTTGTAATCCCAGTACTTGGGAAGCTGATACAGGAGGATCACAGATTCGCAGCCAGCTGCAGCAACGTAGGCCTTCTGCAACACTGTGAGACCCTATTTCAAAACAAAATAAATAAAATAGGGCTAGGGGTGTAGTTCATAGGTAAAATGCCTCTGGGTTCAGTCCCCAGTACCACCCCCTTCCAAAAAAGGGTTGGGAGTGTAGCTCAGAGGTAGAATGTCCCTAGGTTTAATTCCTAGCACCACAAAAACAATAAATAAATGAAATAAAATAGGGCTAGGGGTGTGGCTCAGAGGTAGACTGCCTCTGGGTTCAATCCTGAATATCAAAATACTAATACTACTAACAGAATAATCACAGAACAACATTTAAACTAGATGTGGTGGCACACACCTGATATCCTAGCACTTGACAGGCCGAGACAGGTTTGAGGCCAATCTCAGCAATTTAAAGAGATTCTCAGCAACCCAGGGAGAGCCTGTTTCAAGGTATAAAAATAAAAAGGGCTGAGGGTGTAGCTCAGAGATAAAATGCCCCTGAGTTCAATCCCCAATACCCCAAACAACAACAATACACCGTATAACATTTATGGAATACTTACTACCTTGAACATCTTGTAAGCAGTCACATTTATTAATTTCCCTTGTAGTCACTACAATCCTATGGGATAGGTATTCACCATCCCTACTTTTCTTTTCTTTCTTTCTTTTTTTTTTTTTGCGGGTCTGGGGATGGAACCCAGGGGCATTTTACCTATGAACTACACCTCCTGCCCTATTTTATTTTATTTTTTTTGGTGGTACTGGGGTTCCTGGAAGCCCTTCTACTTCCGGGCTACACTCCCAGACCTATTATATATATATATATATATATATATATATATATATATATATATATATATATATATATTTTTTTTTTTTTTTTTTTTTTTGGTGGTACTGGGGTTCCTGGAAGCCCTTCTACCTCGGGGCTACACTCCCAGACCTATTTTTACATTTTTTTTTTTCATTTTGGAAACAGGGTCTCCTAAGCCAGCACATGGCTGGCTTCGAACCTGCGCGATCCTCCTGTCTCCGCCTCCCAAGCGCGGGGATTACAAGCGTGCGCCACCACGCCCGGCTATTTTATATTTTTGAAACAGAGTCTCTTACGCCAGGGCTTTGAACCTGCGCGATCCTCCTGTCTCTGCCTCCCAAGCACGGGGATTACAAGCATGCGCCACCACGCCCGGCCTATTTTTTATTCTTTATTTTGAAACAGGGTCTCACTGAGGTGCAGAGGGCCTCACTAAGTAGCTGAGGCTGTCCGCGAACCGCGATCCTCTAGGTCTCAGCCTCCCGAATGCTGGGATGACAAGCGTGCGCCACCACGCCTGGCTCGACCAACCCTACTTTTACAGATTGAAGGCAGACAAAGAGAAGTTGGTAACTTACCCAAGATCATTGTGTTAGTCAGCTTCCTGTCACTAGGACAAAATATCTGAGATCATTAATTTATAAAGAGAAAAGGCAGCCAGGCGTGGTGGCACACACCTGTAATCCCAGTACTTGGGAGGCTGAGGCAGGAAGATCAAAGGTTAGAGGACAACCTCAATTATTTAGTGAGATCCTCTGCAACTTAGTGAAACCCTGTTTCAAAAATAAAGAATAAAAATAGAAGGTGGGGCGGTGTGGCGCATGCTTGTAATCTCAGCATTTGGGAGGCTAAGACAGGAGGATTGCAGTTTGTAGCCAGCCTCAGATACTTAGTGAGGCCCTCTGCAACTCAGTGAGACCCTGTTTCAAAATAAAGGATAAAAAATAGGGCTGGAGGGGTAGCTCAGAGCTAGAATGCACCTGGGTTTCAACCTAAAAGAGAGAGAAAGAGAGAGAGAGTGTGTGAGCGTTTGTTAACTGGGGATTGAACCTGAGGCTATTCTATCTCTGAACTACACCTCAAGAATTTTTTTTAAATTTTTGTTTTTAAACAAGTTCTCACTAAGTTGTTGAGTCTTGCCAAGTTGCTGGTCTTGAACCTGCAATCCTCCTGTCTCATCCTCCCAAGTACTGACACTGGGATTACAGGCCTTTGCCACCACACCCAGAAACAGAAGTGTTTTTTATTCTTTTTTTTTTTTTTTTTCGCGGGTCTGGGGATGGAACCCAGAGGCATCTACCTCTGAGCTACACCCCCTGCCCTACTTTTTATTCTTTATTTTGAAACCGGGTCTCACTGAGTTGCGGAGGGCCTCACTAAGTAGCTGAGGCTGTCCGCGAACCACGATCCTCTGGTCTCAGTCTCCCGAATGCTGGAATTACAAGCGTGCGCCACCACGCCCGGCTGTGTTTTTTATTCTTTGCATGGCCAACCATCAATGCCTGGTGTAAGAAAAATGGCTGGGAACGAAGGGCCTCCACAATGGGCCTTTCTCATCTGTCCTGGCAAACTGTATCATTTTTCTGGAAGCCACATCGTGAAGACGTAAGAGCACATTCTCTAGAGTTGGCCTGGGTTTGTTCCCAGGCGACCTCGTTTGACATGGCTAAGTTACCTAACTCCCCTGTACTATGGTTTCCTCATTTGTAAAACGAGGGATAATATAACATGTGAATATTATGCTGTCACATGAAAAGCGCCCCACACATAGTCCAGCACAGAGTATGCACTATCTGAATACTTGCTCTTTGCATTTTCCATCCTAGGTCAGTACAGCTTGTTTCTCATTTGTTTTTTCTCTAGGGCCTAATTCTCAGTCTCTCCATGACTGGCCAGCTAGTAACTAATGGACCCTGGGTTCAGGTCAGGTGTATCTGCCAGGCGTGGTGGTAGACGCCTGCAGTTGAAGTACTTGGGAGGCTGGGCCAGGAGGATCTTAGGTTTGAGGCCAGCACATGGTAACTTAATGAGACCTGTTTCAAAAATAAAAAAGGGCCGGGCGTGGTGGCGCATGCTTGTAATCCCTGCGCTTGGGAGGCAGAGACAGGAGGGTCGCGCGGGTTCGAAGCCAGCCTCAGCTACTGAGTGAGGCTCTCAGCAACCTAGTGAGACCCTGTTTCCAAATAAAATGTAAAAAAGGTCTGGGAGTATAGCCTGGAGGTAGAAAGCCTCTGGGTTCCACCCCCAGTACCACAAAGAAAGAAAAAGAAAGAAAGAAAGAAAGAAAGAAAGAAAGAAAGAAAGAAAGAAAGAAAGAAAGAAAAAGGAAGGAAGGAAGGAAGGAAGGAAGGAAGAAAAAGAAAGAAAATAACTCAGAGCCAGGCATGGTGGCGCACACTTGTAATCCCCGCGCTTGGGAGGCTGAGACAGGAGGATCGCACAGGTTCGAAGGCAGCCTCAGCTACTGAGTGAGGCTCTCAGCAACTTAGTGAGACCCTGTTTCCAAATAAAATAGAAAATAGGTCTGGGAGTATAGCCTGGAGGTAGAAAGCCTCTGGGTTCCACCCCCAGTACCACCAAAAATTTTTAAAAAAAAGAAAGAAAGGAAAGAACTCAGCTACTTAGTGAGGCCCTCTGCAACTTACTGAGATCCCGTAGTTGGTAAGGCGTGATCTGTGATCCCAGCTACTTGTTGAGGTCGGAGGATCCCAAGCTCAAGACCAGCCTGGGCAACTTAGTGAGACCCTGTGCCAAAACAAAATGAATAAGGGCTGGTGGCTTAGCTCTGCGGTAGAGCGTCCCTGGCTCAGTCCCCAGTCTTGTGGGAGAGGGGCGCATGCTGTGTTTTTGTGGGAGGAAACAAGCAGTATAGCCAAACAAATGGCAAATCATTACAACCCCAAAGGATTGGGGAACCAGGGATAGCAACACACGCGTGTAATCCCAGTACTTGAGAGGCTGAGACGAACAGGAGGATCACAGGTTCACAGCCAGCCTCAGCTACTAAATGAGGCCCTCCGCAACTTAGTAAGACCCTTTTCAAAATAAGAAATAAAAAGTAGGGCTGGAGGAATAGTTCAGAGGTAGAATGCCCCTGGGTTCAATCTCCAATACCACAAAAAAGGTGGGGGGGATTTGGGGATATTTGTTAGTGGCAGACTGTTTCCCTGCATGCAAGAGGCCCTGGGTTCCATCCCCAGCCCTGAAAACTAAAAGGCAATCTGAATGCTGAAACTATCTCATTCTTTTATTTTCCTTGATCATTAGTGAAATGAAATGACTTTACATTTTCTACATGTTTAGCTGTCTTTACAATTCTTGTGTCCTTAACTGACTTGATTGTTTGGGGATAGGGGTTACTGGGGGTTGAAACCAGGAGCATTCTACCTCTGAACTACATCCCAGACCTATTTTTTTTTTTAAGTTTGAAACAGGGTCTCACTAAGTTGTGGAGGGTCTCTCTAAGTTGCTGAGGCTGGCCTTAAACCTGTAATCCTCCTGTCTCAGCCTCTCATGTGTGTGTATATATATATTTTTTTCTTTTTTTTAAATTTATTTTGCAGGTCTGGGGATGAAACCCAGAGGCATTTGACCTCCCTGCCCTATTTTTTATTCTGAAACCGGGTCTCACTAAATTGCAGAGGTCCTCACTAAGTAGCTGAGGCTGTCCACGAACCACTATCCTTCAGTCTTAGCCTTCCGAATGCTGGGATTACAAGCTTGCGCCACCATGCCCAGTTTATTATTATTATTATTATTATTATTATTATTATTATTATTAGTGTGTGTGTGTGTGTGTGTGTGTGTGTGTGTATGGTACTGGGGGTGGAACCCAGAGGCTTTCTACGTCTCAGCTATACTCCCAGACCTATTTTATATTTTATTTGGAAACAGGGTCTCCCTAAGTTGCCAAGAGCCTCACTAAGTAGTTGAGGCTGGCTTCGAACCTGTGCGATCCTCCTGTCTCAGCCTCCCAAGCGCGGGGATTACAAGCTTGCGCCACCACGCCTGGCCCTTTTGTATTTTTGTGTGCAGTAATTGGCAGAAATTTAGGAAAGGTTGTTTTTCTGGCCAAGGGAGTGGTGCTTCCCCTCAACCCGCTAGGAAGCTAGACTTTCCCTTTCTGGCTGTAGGGGACAAGCTTGAGAGGAAAGATAAGTAATTAGATAAGAAACCAGGCTGGAAGCAAGGTAATTAGCCTCGCCTAACCAAGGGTTTCTGAAGCCTGGCCTTCTGCGGTCACAATTGGAAGGGAAGGTGGGAAGACTGTGAGGAAGGGGAACTACCAAAGAAGAAATACAAGGTGTTAACAGGCTCGGGTGGGTGTGGTCAGGGAACACCTCCCTCCATAAGGAAGAGAAGGCTGCAGGGTAATTAGTGGGGCAAGAAAAGGAAAAGTTCCCCCATGAGAGAGCTGGGGTCTACATAGTCAGCTGGCTGCAGGGTAGAGGGCAGAGAGTAGGTGAGGTTACCCCGCAGAGGCTGGCCGGGCCCACGTCCAAAGAACCTTGTCATCTAGATATCTAGATCTTACTACCGGTTTATAAGCACTGAAGAAGATAAGTGAACAAATTAAAAAAAAACACCCCGAAGCTGGGCATGGTGGCACACATTTGTAATCCCAGTGCTTGGGAGGCTGAGACAGGAGGATCCCGGTTCCCAGACAGCCTTAGCTACTTACTGAGGCCCTCTGCAACTTAGTGAAACCTGTTTTTTTTTTTTTTTTCCCCTTTCTTTCTTTCTTTTTGCAGTACTGGGGATGGAACCCAGGGGCATTCTATCTCCGAGCTACCCCCCAGCCCTATTTTTTTTTATTATTCTTTATTCTTTTTTTTTTTTTTTTTTTTGGTGGTACTGGGGTTCCTGGAAGCCCGTCTATCTCCGGGCTACACTCCCAGACCTATTTTATTTTTGGAAACAGGGTCTCCTAAGCCAGCGCGGCTGGCTTCGAACCTGCGCGATCCTCCTGTCTCTGCCTCCCAAGCGTGGGGATTACAAGCGTGCGCCACCACGCCCGGCTATTCTTTATTCTTAAAACAGGATCTCACTGAGTTGCAGAGGGCCTCATTAAGTAGCTGAGGCTATCCAGGAACCTTGATCCCTCTGTCTCAGCCTTCCAAATGCTGGGATTACAAGTGTGTGCCACCACGTTTGGCAAGACCTTGTTTTAAAATTACAAATAAAAAATAGGGCTGAGGGTGTAGCTCAGAGGTAGAATGTCCCTGTGTTTCACTCCAAGTACAGCAATAAATAAATAGAAATCAATATAAAAAATATCTGGATGTGGTGGTGCATGCTTGTAATCCCAGAATTTGAGAGAATGAGATAGGAGAATTGGGATCACGGACAGCCTCAACTACTTAGTGAGGCCCTTTATAACTCAGTGAGGCCCTGTTTCAAAATAAAGAATAAAAAATAGCGCTGGAGGTATAGCTCGGAGGTAGAATGACCCTGGGTTCCAATCCTAGTACCGCAAAAAAAAAAAAATTTTTTTTAACTAAAAAATTAAAATCACCCCGAGGAAGTTGCCAGCAAGCTCCAGAATAAGGAACATCTTATGGCGTTGTGATCTGGGTTTGCATTGAATCAGAGGCATGAGAATAAAGAAGAATATAAAAGGAGGGAGGGATTTTACAAAATAAAAGAGACTTAAGGAACATCACAGCGGGCTGGGGCCACATGCTTGTAATCAAAGCACTTGGGAAGCTGAGATAGAAGGATCACAGATTCAGGCCCCAGCAACTGAGTGCGATCCTCTGAAACTTAACAAGACCCTGTTTCAAAATAAAGAATAAAAAGGGCTGGAGGTATAGCCTGGAGGTAGGAGGCTGCCGGGTTCAACCCTTGTTACCCCCAAAAAATATATATATATAGAGAGAGAGACATCACAACCAAAAACAATGTGTGATCACCTTTACTTATTTTTTTTTTTTATGGTACTTGAGGTTAAACCCAGAGGCTTTCTACTCCCAGACCTATTTTATATTTTATTTGGAAACAGGGTCTCAATACGTTGCTGAAAGCCTCACTAAGTAGCTGAGGCTGGCTTTGATCCTCCTGTCTCAGCCTCCCAAGCACGGGAATTACAAGCATGCGCCACCATGCCCGGCTCACCTTTACTTATTGTCAGTACTGGAGACTGAACCCAGGGGCATTCAATCTCGCCGTTCAATGTTTTGGTACTAGGGATGGAACTCAGAGGCATTCTACCTACAAACTACACCCCCAGAGCTATTTTTTATTCTTTATTTTGAAACAGGGTCTCACTGAGTTGCAAAGGTCCTCATTAAGTACCTAAAGCTGTCCATGAACCGCAATCCTTCTGTCTCAGCCTCCCAAATGCTGGGATTACAAGCATGCATCACCATGCCCGACTTCTTGGTTCAATTTTTTTTTTTCCCCCAGTACTTGGGATGGAACCCAGGGTCATTCTACTTCTGAGCTACACCCCCAGTCCTACTTTTTTATTTTTTTGGTGGTACTGGGTTCCTGGATACCCTTCTACCTCTGGGCTATACTCCCAGACCTATTTTATATTTTATTTGGAAACAGGGTCTCACTAAGTTGCTGAAAACCTCACTAAGTAGCTGAGGCTGGCTTTGAACCTGTGCGATCCTCCTGTCTCAGCCTCCCAAGCGCGGGGATTACAAGTGTGCGCCACCACGCCCGGCTCAGCCTGTGTTTTTATTCTTTATTTTGAAACATGGTCTCACTGAGTTACAAAGGGCCTCACTATGTAGCTGAAGCTGTCTGTGAACCTCGATCCTCCTGTCTCAGCCTCCCAAATGCTGGGATTAGTTCCCAGTACCACACACACACTCACACACTCACACACACACACACACACACACACACACACACACACAAATTAGCCCTGATACAATACTATTAGCTAAACTACAGACTTTATTCAGATTGCCCGTTTTCTCACTAATATCCTTTTTCTGTTCCAGGATTCAGTTCAAGATACTGCATAACACTTAGTGTCATAGTACCTCAGTCTCTCGTAATCTGTTACAGTCCCTTGGGTTTGCCTTGCCTTTCATGACACATTTTTTTTATTTAGTATTGCGGATGGAACCTAGAGGCATTCTACCTCTAAGCTACATTCCCGGCCCTATTTTTTATTCTTTATTTGGAAACAGGGTCTCATTAAGTTGTGGAGGGCCTCACTAAGTAGCTGAGGCTGTCTAAGAACTGTGTTCCTCTTGTTTCGGTCTCCCAAGTACTGGGATTACAAGTTTGCGCCACCACGCCTAACCTCATGACACTTTTGAAGAATAGTGTCAGATATTTTGTAGACTGTTCCAAAATATGGATTTGTTGGATATATGCCATGATTGCCCTGTAGTTGTAGAATTTGAGGAAGAATACCACAGAGGTAATGTGTCCTCTCAACCTACTGGGTCAGGAGGCACATGGCACATGATATCAATTGGACTTTGTGTTTGTGTGTGTGTGTGTGTGTGTGTGTGTGTGTGTGTGTGTGTTGCTGAGAATTGAACTCAGGGGCATTCTGCCTCTGGGCTTCTATTTTATTTTATTTTAGCTCTATTTTAATTTTTATTTTGAAACAGGGTTTCACTAAGTTGCCAAGGGTAGCTCTGAACCTGTGATCCTCCTAGCTCAGCCTCCTAAGTACTGGGATTACAGGCATGCGCCATCATGCCTGACTTTATTTTCTTAATCACTTGGTTAAGGTGGAGTTGGCCAGTCCTATCATCTTTCTTTTTCTCTACTTTGTGACTTGGAAATTATTACCTTTAGTCCACGCTCAAAGGACCCCTTTGCTACCATTCTGACTTGACCATGTGTGATTTTTGTGCCCATCTTGATTTTAAGAAAAGCGGTGGGGAGCCGCAGCACCGACCTGTAATTCCAGCAGGTAGAGTGGCTGAGATGGATGGGCTGCACACTCAAGGCCAGCCCGGGGAATATAGGGAGACCCTGTCTCTAAACAAAGAGGGGAGAGAGAGAGAGAGAGAGAGAGAGAGAGAGAGAGAGAGAGAGAGAGAGAGAGAAAAGAAGAAGAAGAAGAAGAAGAAGGAGGAGGAGGAGGAGGAGGAGGAGGAGGAGGAGGAGGAGGAGGAGGAGGAGGAGGAAGGGAGGGAGGAAGAGAATCAAAAAGGAAGGGAAGACAGTGGTGGCGCAGGCTTGTAATCCCAGTGCTTGGGAGGCTGAGAAAGGAGGATCACACAGGTTCGAAGCCAGCCTCAGCTACTTAGTGAGGCTCTCAGCAACTTAGTGAGACTGAGACCCTGTTTCCAAATAAGTAAAAAATAGTTCTGGGAGTATAGCCCGGAGGTAAAAAGCCCCTGGGTTCCACCCCTAGTACCCCCCCCAAAAAAAAAGAAGGAAAGAAAGAAAGAAAGGAAGAAACAGTCACATAAAGGATTTAAACAGAGGAGGACTAGGTTCCGTTGTGTTTCATTCTTCTTATCCTTCCTCTTGTGGTGGTGGTACTGGGGATTATCTTCAAGCTATACAGGGTTTTGCTATTTGACCACAGGCTGGCCTCAAATCTAAGACCTTCTGGTCCGTCTCAGCTTTCAGTGTACTGTGATCACAGCCATGTGCCACTGCACCCAGCTAAGTGTGTTTCATTTTAAGTTTTTGTGATGCTGGGGATTGAACCCAGGGCAAGGGCTGCACCACTGAGCTACACCCCCAGACCTTCAAGGTTTGCTTGTTTGCTTGTTTGTTTGGTTCTGGGGGTTGAACTCAGGGGCATTCTACCTCTGAGCCACACCCTCAGCCTATTTATTTATGTGGTACTCGGGATTGAACCCAGGGGCATTCTACCTCAAAATTATACTCCCAGCCCTATTTTATTTGTTTGTTTATTTATTTTAGTTTTAAGCAGAATCTTGCTGGGTTGATGAGACTCTTATTCCTGGCTGAGGCTGTCCTCCTACCTGTGATCCTCTTGTCTCCACCTCCCAAGTACTGGGATCTACAATCCTGCACCGCTGTGGCCAGCTTCAGATGTGTTTTATTTTTTTTTAGTTTATTTTTATTTTATTTTTATTTTTTATTTTGGTGGTACTGGGGTTCCTGGAAGCAATTCTAGCTCTAGGCTACACTCCCAGACCTATTTTTACATTTTTATTTGGAAACAGGGTCTCCTAAGCCAGCGCGCGCGGCTGGCTTCGAACCTGCATGATCCTCCTGTCTCTGCCTCCCAAGCGCGGGGATTACAAGCGTGCGCCACCACGCCCGGCTTCAGATGTGTTTTAGAAGGAACACTTTGGCTGCAATGTGGAGATGGGCCATGGTGGAGTTTTTGCAGAGCGACTGGACATAAATTGATGAATGCGAGTGATTTTAGGAGACCAATCAGCAGGAATTGACAGTTCACTGGCCGTGCGGGAAGTGAGGAGGGAGCAGGTGGAGCTGGGTTGCTGGGGATTTTCACTGAGTCTAAACCAACAGGCTGTGTGTCACGTTTCCCGGAAGGTTGTCCGCTTCCCTGCTTTGCTAGTGAAAATCCCCTTCCTGCTTCCTGGTCTTTGCTTACCTTGGGGCGGGTCCCCAGGTGGCCACCGAGGCTGGAAAATGGTTTTCCAGCATTTACAGTGGGAGAAGTTTGGGATTACCAAGGAAGAACGGAATCCACCTAGAGGAGAAAGCCAGGCACCCCTAAATCCTCCTCTCCTTTCCCAGGCTAATGACTCAATTGAGAGGGTGTAATCAGAGGACCAATGACTCAGTGGTTTTAAACAAGTCATTTTATTTACCTTTCGGAGCTAGGCCGACCAGTCCTCCCCCTCGGCTTTGGGTATTTTCCTTTCTCTTTGGCAGACATGTTTGGGGAGGGGTGGACCGCGGCCGTCTCGGGCCTCATCTCCGCCGACGGGCACCGCGTCCAGCCTTCTTTTCTCCTCGGCGCCTTCGGGCGGGGGCGGGAAGGGCGACCGGAGTTGGGGCTGGGGGCGCGGGCCCCGGCGCAGGTCGCGCCCCACAGACTTGGGGAGGCTTGTAGACCAGATGGAAGATGAAGGCGTTGCAGTACCTGGTGAGAGAGGTGCGCGGGCGCCGTCGGGGCGGGGCCTGTACCCTAGGGGCGGGGCTGAGGCCCGAGTTCTAAGGGGTAGGGCTCCCTCGGGCCCCGCGGGCAAGCAGAGCCTTTTTTTTTTTTTTTTTTTTTTTTTTTTTTTTTTTTTTAGGGAGGCAGGGTAAGGGGCTGGGGCGATTTCGTGAACTGGACCTAAAGCGGGTGGAGGTTCAGAGACCAGCCAGGGGTTGGTGAGTAGCGGGGACAGAGAAAGTTGGGTTGTAGGACTGAGACCAGGAGCATCCCAGGAGAGCAGAGGCCTTCTGTGGTGCTGGGGATTGAACCCAGGGGCATTCTACCTCTGAGCTACACCCCCCAGACTCCCAGTTCTATTTTTAAAATTGGAAACGGTCTCACTAAATTGCTGAGGGCCTCACTACTTGCTGAGGCTGACCTCGACCTCGACCCTGAGATACTCTTGTCTCAGCCACCCTTGCCTGGGATTACCGGCCTGTGCCTCCATACCGGCGAGCAGAGACCTTTTCGGATTTGAAGAGTAGGAGAAGTTATGGGTGGGGAGAGAAATCGCGAGGCCGTGGGCCCTTACCAGGGCATGCAGTTGTCGGCTGCTCTGAGGCGAAACGGGGAGCGGAAGGGGTTGGGCTGTGGAGGGCTAGTGCCCCCTCCCGTGGCCACCGCCATGGTCTGTTCGTCCATCACACAGCCGTACTCGCAGTACTCGGTGAAGAAAGCGGGTACCCTGAGGGACTGAGAGAGCCAGGGCTTCAGGGACTCCTCCCCCAGACATGCCAGAGCCCCCAGATGGCAAGCGGGGTTGAAAACTGAGGCCCTGGGACAGACCAGGATGCAGGGGAGGCATGTGGCGGGGAAGGGCAGAAGGACCCGCGGGCACTCTCAAGGTCTGTGGAGCAGTTGCCAGGGAACAAGGGAGTCCAGAGGCTTTCAGAAAAGGAAGGAGGGGCCGGGCAGGAGGTAAGATTCCCCACCTGTAACCGGGGCAGAGAGCTCAGCCATGTGTCCTTGAGACCAAAGCCAGAGTTGAATCCTGCAGTCAGGGCAGGAAAATGCTGGCTTCCATAGCCGCCTCTTGTGTATACCTTCCCCGCACCCCGGTCCCCGAGCCCCAAACGCTTACCGATAACCAGGTCAGGCTTGGGCCCCTGGAGCAGGTGGTAGGGTCTGGCTGACACCTTGATCTGCAGGTCCCTGCGACCCCCTTTCTCCTTAGCCCCAGAGCTCAGCCTCGCTGATACCCCCGAATTAGGACGGACAGACACCTGGGGGCCGTCCTGCAGGGGCCGGGAGTGGAATGGGGAATCCCCTGTCAGTTAGGGCACTGGAGGGTGCGCCAAGCAAGACAGAGAGCGGAAGAGACGAGCAGGGCCCAGTCAAGAGGCCACTAGAAGGATCCAGGCTCCCCCCAAGCCTCACTCTTTGCAGGGTAAAATGCTGCTGGTCATTCTCAGGAGGCAGGCCATCACCCACAAACTGCAGTTCCAGCGCCACATGGGGGAGCAGAACCAAGAGCTCCTGAAGGAGAGGACAGATCTGGGTCCCACCGTTGTCCACTCCACGCCCGGGCCGTCCCCAGCCTGCAGACTTACCCAGAACACCATGATCAGGTCGAACTCCTTCCCCGCCTCCACCACGTGGATCTTTATCGACTGCTTGTTCTGCATGTTGAGCTCAGGGACTGGTGAGAAGCCAGCCAGCTCTCTCAGGGGGGGCCCCACTGCCCCCATGCCCCCCGGGCCCTCCTGCCCCGCCCTTCTTACAGGACTGGGGCACCAGGTGGGTGATGATATGGTACACCGTCAGCGGGTAGGTGAGAAGCACAGCCACGGGGGAGTCGAGGCTGAGGCCTCGCCATGTGTAGTAATCCTGCCATGAGCCTGGAGAGGGTGGGTTATGGGAGGCTGGCTCCAGGCCTCAGCCTCTCTGGCCCAAGAGCCCCCTATTCCTTCCTTCCTTCCTTCCTTCCTTCCTTCCTTCCTTCCTTCCTTCCTTCCTTCTTTTTTCCTTCCTTTCTTTTTTTTTCCGGTGCTGGGGATTGAATCCAGGGGTATTCTACCTCCAAACTATACCCCCAGCCCTATTTTTTATTCTTTATTTTGAAACAGAATCTCACTAAGTTGCAGATGGCCTCACTAAATACCTGAGGCTGGCTGAAAACCTGCGATTCTCCTGTCTCAGCCTACCAAGCACTAGGGTTACAAGTGTGTGCCACCATGCCCACCTAGAGCCCCCCTTTTCTCAGCCACCCAGGCTTCTGGCCCTCCAGCCTCTATTGCTACCCCTGGCTCCCTCAGCCCACCCCCCACAGCTCACCAAAGAGGCCCTTGGGTGGGTCTGGGGGCACCGGAGGCATCAGGGCAGGCCCATCCCCCTGGAGAAGCTGGTAAGGATCTCCTGAGAGGAGGAAAAAGAGAAGAGGGGCCTGGGGTCAGGAAGCCCCCACCTCACGTATCTCCCGTTCCTCCTCCCAGGCAGCTAGATGTGCTTCCTGAGAGAGGCGGCAGGAGGAATGGGGCTCACCTAGGGACTGGCCCACTGCATGGGGACAGCAGGGTGGTTTCTTTCTTTCTTTCTTTCTTTCTTTCTTTCTTTCTTTCTTTCTTGTATTGAGAAGGAACTCAGGGGTGCTATACTGTGGAACTACACCTCCAACCCTTTTTTATTTTCAAACCAAGTCTTGCTAGCTGGGCGTGGTGGCACAGGCTTATAATCCCAGTACTAAGGAGGCTGAGACAGGAGAATTGTAGGTTTGCAGCCAGCCTCAGCAATTGAGTGAGGCCCTTTGCAACTTAGTGAGGCCTTACTTCAAAATAAACAATAAAATAGGACTGAGGGTATAGCTCAGAGGCAGAATGTCCCTGGGTACAATCCCCAGAGCTACAAAAACAAAAAAACAAAAACCAAAAATTGGGGTCTTGCTAAGTTATCTTGTGCTGGTCTAGATAGAACCTGTCTTCCTCCTGTCTCAGCCTCCCTAGTACTGGGATTACAGGTGTGCACCACCACAACCAGCTCAAGGTGACTTCTTTGAGGTCTGTGAAAAGGTTTAATGTGACCTTGTTTGTGTTGGTAATGGTTTGCCAAGTGTGTGGAGGTAGACAAATGGTCAGCTTTTTCTCCCCAGTCCTTCCCTCTGGGCTGAGGGGCTCTGCCTGAAGAGAGGTCCACGCACCACTGAGACGAAGGCTGAGGGATGGCGTGCTGCCCCAGGGGTGCCTGGGGGTGCTGGGCCCTGGAATCAGCATGCTGAACTGGGTCCAGTAGCCACGAGTAAGGCCCCGAGAGGTCAGGAAGGCTTCCTTGTTAAAGGTTTCACTGGTCACCTCTGGAGAAGGAGGAGAGGAGGAGTTGAGAGCCTGGTGGAGAGGCTCCAAGACCCTAGCTCCCCTCAGTCTCCCCCTGCATCTGAGTCTGTTTCTAGTCAGAGAGGGAACCAACCAACACTCCTGTCTCTCTCCCTTTTATCCCCTGTGGTACTAGGGATTGAAACCAGGGCCATTCTATCTCTGAGCTACAACTCCAGTCCTATTTTATTTTTTATTTTGAAACAGGGTCTCACTAAGTTGCTGAGGCTAACCTCAGACCTGCAATTCTCCTGTCTCAGGCTCCCAAGTACTGGGATTACAGGCATATACCCACATGCCCACTAGGGACTTTCATTTCTGAGTGTCTATAAGGCACTGAGCCCACATCATCCTTGTGATACTTCTGTGAGATTTTACATGTCAGTATCTTTCTTTTATTATTTTTTAATTCTTTTGGTGGCACTAGAGCGGAACCCAGAAGCTTTCTACCTCTGGGCTATACTCCCAGACCTATTTTATACTTTATTTGGAAACAGGGTCTCACTAGGTTGCTGAGAGCCTCACTAAGTAGCTGAGGCTGGCTTCGAACCTGTGCGATCCTCCTGTCTCAGCCTCCCAAGCACAGGGATTACAAGCGTGCGCCACCACGCCCGGCAGTATCTCTCTTTTAGAGATGAAACAGGCTCTAAAAAATGATGTAATGTGTTTAAGGTCACACTGCCCATTAGTGGTAGAGCTGGGAACCAAGCATTTGTACCCCTCCCCTAGAAACCCCCTGAGCTCTTCCAGGGACCCAGGCATCCAGTCTTACGCTTCAGAAATCCCCAGCATCCAATCCTTATTCCCAAGATCTAGACTGTAGCCAAAGGCACTTAGTCTTCAGTCCCAGGAGCTTGTACCCAGGCCCCAGTCTCGAACACCTGGCCCAGTGTCCCCCCCCCCCATCAACCTCCTCTGGTACCTGCAGTGTAGGTGAAAGGCAGAGTTGCCAGCTCCCCTGCCCGCTCCATGAAGGCTGCAAGCCTCGGGCACCAAAATCGGTGGCTCACATCATCCGGGCATCGCCGCCAGTCAGCCCAGAGACAAGCTTCTCCACAGTACAGCACAGCGCGGCACTGGGGGCTGGGGACGGGGCGGGGCAGGCGCGTAGTGTTAATCTCTGCAGTCCTGTGGCCCTGCAGCCGCCCAACTGTCTTTTGGCCTGTTTGTCTCACATCTGCTGGCTGCCTGAAATAGCTCGTTATTTTTTTCCACCTTCTTATCTTAATTTTATCTCCCTGGTCCTCCCTCTGTCTGTTGGTCTCCCAATGGTTGCCTTTCTCTCTCTCTCTTTCTCTTTCTTTCTGGTACTGGGGATGGAACACAGGGACATTCTACCTCTGAATGACACCCCCAGCCCTATTTTTTTATTCTTAATTTGGAAACAGGGTCTCACTGAGTTGCAAAGGACCTCACTAAGTAGCTGAGGCTGGCCTTTAACCGTGATCCTTCTGTCTCAACCTCCCAAATGCTGGGATTACAAGCGTGCACCACCACGCTTGGCTTCTTTCTTTCTTTCCTGAGGTTGAACTCAGAGGCATTCTATCTCAGAGGTATAACTCCAGCCTATTTTGTATTTTCATTTGGAAACAGTATCTCTCAGGTTGATGAGAGGCTCACTATTTGTTGAGGCTGTCCTCGAACCTGTGATCTTTACGTCTCAGCCCCCCAAGTACTGGGATTACAAGCACGAGACACCATACATGACTTCTTTTTTCTTTTTTATTTCTGTGTGTGTGTGTGTGTGTGTGTGTGTGTGTGTGTGTGTGTGTGTGTGTGTTAGTTACTGGGGATCAAAACTCATCCCTATTTTATTATTTATTTATTTATTATTGATACTGAAACCTGGGGGGCATCCTACCTCTGAGCTATACCCCCAGTTCCTTTTTATTTTGAAGCAGAGTCTGGCTAGGTTGCTAAGGACCTCCTTAAGTTGCTGAGGCTGTCCTCAAATGCGTGCTCCTCATGTCTCAGCCTCCCCAGTGCTGGGCTCACAGGCATGGGCTGTTGGCCCACTCTGCCTCAATTTCCCTGTGTCTCCATGTGTGCTGGGGTCTTCCTCTGACCCCATCTTTGTGGGCCGCTCACCAGGGTGTCAGCTTCACTTCAAAGCTGTGCTTGTGACAGACATGGCAGGTCCGAGCCCGAAGGGAGGCGAAGGTGAAGCCTGGCCGAGGGCCCCACGTCCTCATGGGGGTCTTCGCTAACTTGACGCCCAGTCGTGGGACCAGGCTCTCCAGTTCTCTGAATGGGGCAGAGCTGGTATCAGGCTGGGGTGTTCAGGAGTCCAGGCCCCAGACCTCCCCATCCTGTTCCCAGATTTCTGTACCCATGCAGCTGGGCATCGCCCACAGTGAGCTGGCGGGGCTTCCGGGGGTCTCCAGATCCCATGGGGCAGGCCATGCTGTGGCAGAGGAGAGCATAAGCCCGCGGAGCCAGATTCTCGGCCCCTGAGCCCCAGCCTGCGCTCCCCTGCGTGCCATCCACTAGCAGATCAATGCCCAAGATGGTGCCGTGTTCATCTGTCACCAGTAAGAGGCAGGAAAGGTGCAGGGGGGCAGCCTCTGGGGAAAAAAAGGGAAAACTGAGGGAGACGGCAGAGGACAGAGATGGTCAGGGCCAGGGGTACCTAACGGGCTAAGCAAGTGGCCTTAGTGGGTAAAGGGCCAAGGTAGAGGAGGCATGCCCCATCTAGAGGCGGCAGCTGCTATGCAGGACCAGGATCTGCTGCATGTAGAAGCCTAGGTATGATGTCAGAACTTTCTATTTTTCTTGAGGTCTAAATCCAGACTTTGAATTTTTATTCCACAATAAAAAAATTATGGTTGAGAAAAACACTTTTCCAGGACAGACTGGCCTGAAGGTGACCAGATTGTAACTCCTCTCTGGGTTCTGAGTGGCAGGGGAGAGCCTCAGAAGGGGAGGATGGCTGGGCACAGGGTAGGGCAGGGCGGTCCTGGGTTCTCACCTCTCCTCCATCCCTTCTTCTTCTCAGGTCCCGTTTGGTCCTCCACCCTGTAATCTCGGCAGTCGTCCTCAGCACCTGCCTCCTGCTCAGCCTCCTCTGGCTCCCCTGGAGGCTTGGCTTCCTGGGGGGACACCCTGCTGGTGGGGGCTGGCTCCCCATCCTCCTGGGCTTCTGCTTCAGTGCCTGCACCTTCCTCCTCCCCATTCTCTTCTTCTTCATCTTCCTCTTCTTCCTCTTCCTCCTCCTCCCCTTCCTCCTCGTCCTCTAGGCTGACGAAGCTGATGTAGGGGCTCAGGTCTCTCAGGTGGAGTGGGGGCTCATCTCCCAGGAGCCGGGCAGCCCCCAGGCCAGGGCCAGAGCCTGGCTCTACCCCTTGCCCCAGGCTGATGCCCACACTATGGTTGGGCAAGACATGGAGCACCCAGAGGGCGGGGTCCTGGGGCAGCCTTCGGACCTGAGCCTCCAGCTGCCGCCAGCGGCCCTCAGGGCAGGCCCCCACCGCCCCCCGCTCGGCCGAGAACTTGCGGAACCAGCCAAAGAGCAGAGCAGCGAAATCAAGGAACTCATCCCTGTATCCAGACACGAACTCCATGTCTTCAGGGGCGCAGGGCCTGGGCCCGGGCTGAGCAGAGGAAGGGAGAGATGGTCAGGGCAGGGCCGTGGGTGACAGTTTGGGGCTGGGTCACTGCGTGGGGGAGGGTGTGGATCGAGTGTCACTTAGGGTGCGATCTTTGGATGAGTCTTGGGAGCTGGGAGTAGGGTCTTCCGTGACCCTAGGGGAGCTAGATTGGAAAGTGGGTGGTCTGGATTGAAGCTGAGTACTCAGGGATGAGATGGTACTTTGGGCTCAAAATTTGAGGGCTAAAGCCTTCTCAAGTAGGGTGTGAATTAAGGGTAGGGATGAGGTTGGGTTGATCCTCCGCGGAAGGGAAGAATTTTGGATCCGTTGGTCTGTGGGTATGGGAGGAAGGAAGAGGAACGGGCACCCTTTGGGCTTGGATGGGCCTGGCCTGAGCCCCTGTAGACACAGCCCCTCCTGGTCGCCCCACTCCTCCGGTACCTGCAGCCGCCGCCACTTTTCGAAGGTAAACACCTCGGGGGCGGTCGTGACGTCAGGGCCGCCCGTGCCCCCGCTGGGCACCCTGGCGGGTGGCAGCCCCGGCCGGTGCGTGCTCGGCAGCCGGCGCGCAGGCCTGGCCGCTCTCCGGAGCTTCACCTCGGCCGGGTGCCAGGGTCCGGCTGGGGCGCGGGAGGGGGGGGGACGGCCCGGGGGCAGGTGGGGGAGCCCAGCGCGCCCCGGGCTCCAGGCCCGCGGGGGGCCGGCGGCCGGGGGAGGCTGGCATCCCCGAGCGCAGCCGGGTGGACCTGCGGGGCCGCTGCCCGCCCGCGCCGTCTGGCCTCCCCGGCAGCCTGAGTTTTCTTTCAGTTTCGTCGGACATTCCTGGCCACCCACTCCCCGGGCTCGGGGCCCCCGGGCCAGGCGCAGGGAGCGCTCCTCCTCCTCCGTGGGTTTCCCAGCAGCGGGGGGCGGGCCCGGCGCGGGCTCGGCGGCACCGGCCGAGGCGGTTCCGGACCGCGCGAGCGGGTCCGCAGGGCGCAGCCTCCTCGCGCCCCCTCCCCGGCGAGACGGCGCCCACCGCGCGCGGGCGCCTCGGGACTGCAGCCCGGCCGGGGAGAGAAGCGAAAGCCACCGAGAGATCAGCTGCGGGGCGCTCTCCGAGCCCCCGGGGAGCCCCGCCAGGCGGCCCGGAGCGGGGCGATGCGGTGCGGCTGCGGACCCCTGCCCCAAAGGCTCCTGCTTGTACTAGCGCTGCTGGCTCCACCAGGTTAGCCAGGGCACGGGGGACGCCGGGGCGCGCCTCTGAGTGCTGGGCTGGGCACTGCCAGGGCTGCCAAGGTAGCGGGGACAAGGGGACATTGGGGTTGGGGACAGAGGCGAGGCCACTGGGGCCTGGGTGAGATTATGGGCTTTTTTTTTTTTTTTTTAATGGTACTGGGGTTGAACCCAGAAGGCATTCTACCTCTGGGCTTTTATTTATTTATTTTTGTTTTGAAACAGGGTCTTGCTAGGATGAGTCTAGTTAGGGTGGCGAGTCTCGCTAGGTTGCTGAGATTGTCCTTGAACCTGCGATCCTCTTGTTTCAGCCTCCCAAGTACCAGGATTACAGGCACTACGTGTGGACAGCTGAGATTAGGGACTTTGAGGGGGGCAGGGATGTGCTATGTGGGTCTAGACTGGGTGTCAGACTCCAGGGCCCAGGGGAAGGGCTGTATGGGGCAGTGAGTTGGAGGCTAAGTCGGATAAGAAACAGCTGCAGGGAGATCCTTGCTTGGGAACCTGTGCTGACCACCTCTGTCCCGTTTAGGAGATGGCAACGAGGGCAGCGTCACTGGAAATTGTCACTGTGATACAAGTATTTCTAGAGTTCCATCAGGTCAATTGATGGATCGTTTCCGAAGTCACCTGAAAGCCTATAATAGATGTCACAGCTTTATAAGGTAATCCACTCTCACCAGCAGGCAGCACTGACTGAACTCCCTCTTGGTGAACCTTGCTCCTTTTCTTTCTTTCTTTCTTTCTTTCTTTCTTTCTTTCTTTCTTTCTTTCTTTCCTTCCTTCCTTCCTTCTTTCCTTTCTTTCCTTTCCTTTTCTTTTCTTTTCTTTTCTTTTCTTTTCTTTTCTTTTCTTTTCTTTTCTTTTGTGGTACTTGGGTTAGAACCCAGGGGCATTCTACCTCCAAGCTACACCCCCATCTCCGTTGCCATCTCCTATTTTTTATTCTTTCTTCTTATTATTATTTTGGTGGTACTGGGGTTTCTAGAAGCCCTTCTACCTCTGGACTACACTCCCAGACCTCTTTTATTTTTGGAAACAGGGTCTCTTAAGCCAGCACAGCTGGCTTAGAACCTGAGGGATCCTCCTGTCTCAGCCTCCCAAGCGCGGGGATTACAAGCGTGTGCCACCACAACCAGCTTCTTCTTTATTTTGAAACACTGTCTCACTGAGTTGCAAAGGGCCTAAGTAGCTGAGGCTGTCTGCAAACCTAGATCCTCCTGTCTCAGCTTCCCAGATGCTGTGCCACAAGGCCCAGCCACTGGCTCCTTTTCAAGGTCTGTTTTATTTGTTTGTTTATTTATTTATTTATGGTGGTACTGGGAATGGAACCCTTCTACCTCTATGCTACACTCCCAGACCCTATTTTACATTTTATCTGGAAACAGGGTCTCTTAAGCCAGTGAGGCTGGCTTCGAATCTGCGCGATCCTCCTGTCTCTGCCTCCCAAGCGCGGGGATTACAAGCGTGCGCCACCACCGGGCCTGAAGGTCTGTTTCTGACTCTGCACCTTCATTTCTCTGTTTCACCCGACTGGGGATTTCCAGTTCCTGCAGAAACAACTCTTTCGGGGTGACGTCATGCCCTTGGAATGAGGAAAGGTGGGGAAGGTTGGAGGAGCCCGGCTCTGACACCAGGTTCTTCCTCTTGCAGGTTCCAGCTACCTACTCGAAGTGTCTGCGGAGGCACCCAAGACCCATGGGCTCGTGAGTTAGTGCGCTGCTTTGATCGCAGGGGTGAGTGCGTTTCCTTTCCTCTGCAGGCAGAGAGGCTTCCACCTATAATTTCCTTTGCTTCCGCCCTTTCACCCCTGATACTCACACTCCTAACACCTTCTGATAGTGACCAAAGTTCTTTCACTTAAGTCCCTGTCTAGCCAACATCATTCAACATTGCCTTCATAAGTTTCACCAATTTATTTGACCACGTGCTATTATTAAATATTTTTCTTGAGATCACCACTGCATTTTATATGTAACATAAAATGTATAACTTATGACATATGTTTTATATGTAATATAATCGCTATTTGATTTTTCTTAAAATCACTTGCAGGCACTATTTCATTTCCATATATATATACATATATGCTGTGTGTGTGTGTGTGTGTGTGTGTGTGTGTTGCTGATGATTGAACCCAGGGGCATCTATCTTCAAACTATATTCCCATACCATTTTATATTTGGAAACAGGGTCTCACTAAGTTGCAGAGGGCCTTGCTAAATTGCTGAGGCTGTTTTCAAACCTGTGATCCTCCTGTCTCAGCCTCCCAAATACTGAGATTACAGGTGTGCTCCACCATGCCTGGCTCATTTCCCAATTTTTACTCCTGAAAATTTATACATATGTAAAAGTTGAAAGAACTGTGTAGTGAAAAACCATATACCCACCACCTAGACTACAATATTTGATTTATATTTATATTTACATAATAAAGCAAATATATTACAATATATATTTACAATAGAGATCTTACATATATGTATGTGTGTGTATATATGTGTATGTATGTATATATATATATATATATATATATATTTTTTTTTTTGTGTGTGTGTGTGTGTGTGTGTGTGTGTGTGTGTGCGCGCTGGGGATTAAACCCAGGGGCATTTAGACCTCCAAGCTACACCCCAGCCCTGTTTTATTTTTTATTTGGAAACAGAGTCTCACTAAGTTGCAGAGGGCCTCACTAAATTGCTGAGGTTGGCCACAAACCTGTGATCCTCCTATCTCAGCCTTCCAAGTACTGATATTACAAATGTGTACTACCACATCTGGCTCTCTCTATTTTTTGGCAGCACTGAAGATGGAACCCAGGGGCATTTCACCTTCAAGCTACACCCCCAGCCCTATTTTTTATTCTTTATTTTGAAACAGGGTCTCAATAAATTGCAGAGGGCTTCTCTCAGTAACTGAGGCTGGCCCCAAACCTGCAATCCTCTTGTCTCAGCCTCCCAAGTACTGGGATTACAAGCCTGCAACACTGAGGATTGAACCCAAGGGCGTTCTACCTCTGAGTTACACCCCAGCCCTTTTTATTTAGTGTGTGGTGCTGGGGATTGAACCAGGCTCATTCTACCTTTGGGCTACACCCTCAGCCCTATTTTATTTTTATTTGGAAACAAGGTCTCATTAAGTTGAGACCCTCACTTTTTTGCTGAGGCTGTGATCCTTCAGTCTCAGGCCTGCACTATGCCAGTTATATGTGTTTTATTGTACAGCCATATCTCTATCATCAGTCCATCTTCTTTTGCTACTGGGGATTAAACCCAAGGACATTCTACCTCCAAGCTATGCTCCCAGCCGTGTGCGCGTGCGTGTGAGTGGTACTAGTGATAGAACCCAGGGGCACTTTACCTCTTAGCTAAACTTTCAGCCTTATTTTTTATTTTTATTTGGAAACAGGGTCTTGCTAGGTTTATGAGAGTCTCACTACTTGCTGAGGCTGTCCTGGAACCTAAGATCCTGTCTCAGCCTCCCAAGTACTGGGATTACAGGCCTGCACTACCATACCTGGCTTCCCAGCCCTTTTAACATTTTTGTTTGTTTGTTTTCAAACAGAGTCTTTCTAGGTTGCTGAGTCTCACTAAAAATTGCTGAGGTTGGTCTGGAATTTCTGATCCTCCTGCCTCAGCCTCCTAAGCACTGGGATTACAGGTGTGCACCAACCACACCTGGCTTGCATATTTCAACCCCAAACCTTTCAGCATGTATATTATGAAGTAGAGCTCAGTATTTTATTGTTATTTTTCTGGTATTGGAGATTGAACCCAAGTGTTCTACCTCTGAGTTACATCCTCAACCTTCTGATCTCTTTATTTTGAAACAAGAGTACTGCTAAGTTGCTGAGGCCAGTCTGGAACCTGTGATCCTCCTGTCTCAGCTTCTCAAGCACAAGGTCTTTTTCTTTTTGCAGTACTAGAGATTAAACCCAGGGACCTTCTACCTCTGAGCCATAAACCCAAGCCCTATTTTTTATTCTTTACTTTGAAACAGAGTCTCACGAAGTTGAGAAGGCCTCACTAAGTGCCTGAGAACCTGTGATCCTCCTGTCTCAGCCTCCCATGTACAAATGGGATTACAAATGCCAGGCTTATTTATTTTTTCTTTTGAGGTAAAATCTGTATACAGTAAAGTGAATAAATTTTCTTTTCTTTCTTTCTTTTTTTTTTTTTTTTGTGTGTGTGTGGTGTAATGGGGATGAAACCCAGGAACATTCCGAGCTACACCCCCTATTTTTTTTCAGTACTGGGGATGGAACCCAGGGGCATTCTACCTCTGAGCTACACCCCTCACCCTATTTTTTATTCTTTATTTTGAAACAAAGTCTCACTGAGTTGCAAAGGACCTCACTAAGTAGCAGAGGCTGTCCTCGAACTGAGAGCCCCCTGTCTCAGCCTCCAGAATGCTGGGATTACAAGGTGTGTCGCCACACCTGGATTTATGGATTGAATGATTGAATGATTGATTGATTGACTGGTACTAGGGCCTTCTACCTCCAGGCTACACCCCCAGACCTATTGTTATTTGAAAACAGAGTCTTGCTTAATTGCTGAAAGCCTCATTAAGCTGTGGAGGCTGGCTTTTTCTTTTTTCTTTTCTTTTTTTTTTTTTTTTTTGCAGGTCTGGGGATGGAACCCAGAGGCATTTGACCTCCGAGCTACACCCCCTGCCCTATTTTTTATTCTTTATTTGAAGCAGGGTCTCACTAAGTTGTGGAGGGCCTCACTAAGTAGCTGAGGATGTTCGCCAACCGTAATCCTCCTGTTTCAGCCTCTTGAATGCTGGGATTATAAGCGTGTGCCACCACGCCCGGCTGAGGCTGGCTTTTAACCTGCTATTCTCCTGTCTCAGCCTCCCAAGTATTGGGATTACAAATGTGTGCCAACACACCCAGCTTTTTTATTTTATTTTATTTTTTAAAATTTTTTATTTTTTTATTATTTTTTTGGTGGTACTGGGGGTGGAACCCAGAGGCTTTCTACCTCTGGGATATACTCCCAGACCTTTTTTTTAAATATATATTTTTATTTGGAAAAAGGGTCTCACTAAGTTGCTGAGAGCCTCACTAAGCAGCTGAGGCTGGTTTCGAACCTATGCGATCCTCCTGTCTCAGCCTCCCAAGCGCGGGGATTACAAGCATGCGCCACCACGCCCGGCTGCTTTTTTATTTTTTGAAACAGCTTTTTGCTAAATTACTGAGAGTGGCCTTGAACCTATGGTCCTCCTGTCTTAGTCTCCCAAGTACTGGGATTACAGGTGTTCACCACCATGTCCAGCAGATGAATAGATCTTAAGTGTACTCATGTCAGCTTTGCAGAAAAGTTACTTAACTTGTTCTAAACTGAGCGCAGTGGCACACACCTGTAATCCCAGGCAGATGGCAGGTTTCAGGACATCCTTAGCAAGCAGTGAGAATCTCATCAACCTAGTGAGATCCTGTTCCAAAAAAATAAAAAATAAAGTAGGGTTGGGGTTGTAGCTTGGAAGTAGAATGCCCCTGGTGTCAGCCCCCAGCAATACACACATACACACCCCAAAACAACAACAAAAACAACTTGTTCTAAGCAATAACATGAAGTTCTGTGAAATCACCAATTTGATGTGCTGGTGTACTGATGTGCAGTACACATACCATTAAAATATACAGCGTTTTGTATGCGAAATACCTACATATCCACGAGGTACAAAGTGTTCTTCAATGTCTTATGCAAAGTTGTCTTGTGAGGTGTCAGGGTAACCATATTGCTTTTCAGGCTGTGTAGACTTCTGTTATTTCCTATACCCACCCAGCTATCCTGGTCCTTGGTACCAGGATTATCCTTCCTTGAGAGCAGAAAGGGGCTGGCCAGAGTTTGGAGACCAGGGCGAGGTCACAGGTATTTGGTGGCACAGCAGGGTCCAGCGCAGGCCTCCTGACTCCAGCACAGACCTCCACTTGTCCCAGCGGTTGTGTCTTGAGGATTGCTCACGTCCTTGTCCTTTGCCTTTCCTGTTGGCCACCATCTTCCTCTCCTAGCTTCCAGCCATCCCTTCAATGTTGGGACTCACACACCATATCCCAAATGAGGGCACCTTAGTAATTGAGAAAACTGCAGAATCAAGAATGTTGTGTTAGCCGGGCATGGTGGCGCACGCTTGTCATCCCCGTTCTTGGGAGGCAGAGACAGGAGGATTGTGCAGGTTCGAAGCCAGCCACGCGCGCTGGCTTAGAAGACCCTGTTTCCAAATAAAAGTGTAAAAATAGGTCTGGGAGTGTAGCCCAGAGGTAGAAGGGCTTCCAGGAACCCCAGTACCACAAAAAAAAAAAAAAAAAAAAAGAAAGAAAGAAAGAAAGAAAAGAAAAGGGAAAAAAAAGAATGTTGTGTTAGAGTAGGGCGTGGTGGTGTATATTTGTAATCCCCGCACTTGGGAGGCTGAGACAGGAGGATTGCATAGGTTCGAAGCCAGCCTCAGCTACTTAGTGAGGCTCTCAGCAACTTAGTGAGACCCTGTTTCCAAATAAAGTATAAAATAGGTCTGGGAGTATAGCCTGGATGTATAAAAGCCCCCGGGTTCCACCCCCAGTACCATTAAAAAAAAAAAAAAGGAAGAAGGTTGTGTTGACTTTCCCCCACTTTTATCTTTTTTTTCTCCTTTTTGGTGCTGGGGATTGAACTCAGGGGCATTCTACCTCTGGGCTACACTTCTAAGACTTTTTATTTAGAAACAGGGTCTTGCTAAATTGCTGAGGCTAGCAGGTCATGGTGGCACATGCTTGCAATCCCTGCACTAGGGAGGTGGAGACAGGAGGATCGTGCAGGTTCGAAGCCAGCCTTGCTGGCTTAAGAGATCCTGTTTCCAAATAAAATATAAAATAGATCTGGGAGAGTAGCCCCCCGGAGGTAGAAGGGTTCCATCCCTAGTCCACCAAAAAAAAAAAAAAAAAAAAAAATTGCTGAGGCCAGACCTTGAACCAGCAATCCTCCTGTCTCAGCTTCCCAAGTACTGGGATTACAGGTGTGCACCACCACGCCCCTGCCTTCCCCCACCTTTCTGTATGGCAGCTGCATAATGGAATTCTAGGACCTACCTCACCTGAAAGTGATAGGCATGGTGTGGTGGCACACATCTGTAATCCCAGGATTTGGGAAGCTGAGACAGGAGGACTGCAGATTCAAGGCCAGTCTCAGCAATTTAATGAGACTCAGCAACTTAACAAGACATTGCTTAAAAAGGGGGGGATGGAGGGCTAGTGATGTAGTGTAGCTTAGCAGTAGAACACTTGGGTTCAATCCCCAGTCTCACGCAAGCACACACAGAAAGTAAGTCATAACACCCTCATTTCATAGCGGGCTTGTCCTATACCTGAGGCCAGGAAGAATCTGAACAGGCAGGTTCCCCACTCGGTTTATTACCACTAGATCATACCCTTTCATCTAATCATTCCTCTATACTCTATATGAGCCTTAATGGAATCTAAGCACAAAAATAGTTTTCCTTGATTCTTTTTCTGAAGGCTCCCAGGTCTCGTAAATCTTGATTAGAGCCAGGCATGGTGTTGCATGCTTGTAATCCCAGTACATGGGGGTTGAGACAGGAGGACTGAAGGTTCTCGGTCAGCCTCAGCTACTTTAGTGAGGCCCTCTGAAACTCAGGGAGACCCTGTTTCAAAATAAAAGAGTGAAAAATAAGGCTGGGGGTATAGTCGGAGGTAGAATGCCCCTGGGTTCAATCCTTAGGACCCAAAGCAAAACAAAAACCCCAAACACCCAACTGTGGTTAGCTACCTACCGCTTTTTTTGTGGGTCTGGGGATGGAACCCAGGGCCATTCAACCTCTGAGCTACAGCCCCTGCCCTATTTTTTATTATTTATTTTGAAACTGGGTTTCCCTGAGTTGCAGAGGGCCTCACTAAGTAGCTGAGGCTGTCCACGAACCGCGATCCTCGGGTATCAGCCTCCCGAATGCTGGGATAACAAGCATGCGCCACCATACCCGGCTTTACCGCTTTTCTTTTGCTAACTGTTCTTTGCTGTTGAGGTGTGAGCCATGACCCTGGAGATGAGCGAGGAAAAGATGCCCTTTCTCATCTTCACCTCTGTCTGCTTCTTCACCTGTTCCCTGACTGTTCACTTCTTTCCTGTCCAGAATGTGGAGATGCTCATTCCAAGAGTCTGGTCAACAAGGAGCACTTGTCTCTCTCTGGCACCCCAGTTCCTAAGCGCACAGAGGGGCCGCCTCTAGACACGAGTACCCCGGCCCAGCCGCACCTGCCGTCCACCCAGCAGTCCACCCGGCAGCTCACCCGTCCACCAGGAGTGCTGCCTTGGGACCCACCTCAGAGCTCACCCACCTCAGTGCTCACCCACCTCCACGAGGCCACCACGCCCCCTGCAGACCACAGAGTGGAAGCTGGGGCCAGGACTCAGGAGAGCCTTCAACAGGGACAAGGAGGTGCCACAGCTGAGACGGGTGCCGCCGCCGTGCCAGTGCTGTCCCTCCTGACCGTTGTCTTTTTTCTCACTGGAGTCCTCCTCTATGTGTTATGCAAAAGGAGGAGGCAACAGTCTCTTCAGAACTCTCCAGGTAAATCCCTCCAGGGGCCCAGAACCTGCCTGGCAAGAATCCTGGCCCCAGGAGCCCACCTGCTCTAGGTGGCTAGAAACCCGGTCCTGGCGCACAGATGTGGAGTTGCCTTGTGTTGTGGACCACAGGCTGTGAAGGAGGAGTCAGTCAGAGGCTACTGAAGGGAGAGGCAGGCAAGCCACCAGGGGCCCAGGGCTTGGAGGGACATATGGGAGGATGGTAGGTAGACCGGGATGAAGTTAGACCAGGCAGATGAAACTCAAGAGAAAGGCGAGCGCTGTTCAATTCACAAACCTTCATGGAGCGCTTACAGTATGCCGGGTCTTAGGGGTAATGTCTTAAGAGTCGGATTTCCCAGTCTAAACTATCACCTGCCTTCCCAAATCCTCTTCATCTCAGAGCTCACCGCTCAATTTCCTTATCCTTTCCAGATCTGCATCTCCATTATATACCTGTGAGACTAGAGTCCAACACCTGAACCAAGAAAGGAAGCTTGTGAAAATACTGAGAGCCGGGCATGGTGTGCATACCTGTAATCCTGGTAGATGGGAGGCTGACAGAGTATTGCAGCAGGTTCAAGGCCGGCCTCAGCAACTTAGTGAGTCCCTCAGCAACTTAATGAGACCCCCATTTCAAAAGTAAAAAAGTTGAGCGTATACCTTGAAGGTAGACTGTCCCTTGATACATTTTCCAACACCAAATAAATAAATAAATAAAGACTAGTGTATTTGTGTGTGTGTGTGTGTGTGTGTGTGTGTGTGTGTGTGTGTGTGTGTGTAAAATGAACCCAGGGGTGCTCTATAACTGAGCTACATCCCCAGCCGTTTTGAAAATTTTGAGAGTCTTCCTAATGGCCCAGGCTGGCCTCTATCTTGGATACCCCTGCTTTCAGCCTCCTAAATACCTGGGAATACAGGCATGAACTTCATGTGGCTCTGCCCCCAACTTTAAAAAAATGGAGTTGAGCATGGTGGCACATGCCAGTAGTCCCCGTACTTTGGAGGCTGACACAGGATTGCAGGTTTGAGGCCAGCCTTAGCAACTTAGGCCCGCAGTAATTTATTAAGACCCTGTTTCAAAGTAAAAAATAAAATAAGACTGGGGTATAACTCCAGAGGTAGAATGTCCCTGGGTTCAATACCCAGCAACACCCCCCCCCCACCACATACAATGTAATACTATAAAATCAGGAGGCTGGAGTGCAGCTCAGGGGTAGAGTATTTGCTTAGCATGTATGAGGCCCTGAGTTTGATACCAGCACTGTAAAAAAAAAAATACAAAAATTTAAGAAAATCTGCCTTTAACCTTATGTATTGATGACATGGGCAAATTCTGTGTGTGTGTGTGTGTGTGTGTGTGTGTGTGTATGTGTATGCACGAGTATGTGTGTGCGTGTGTATTTGTGGTACTGGGGATGGAACCCAGGGACATTCTACTTCTGAGCTACACCTCCAGCCCTATTTTTTTATTCTTTATTTTGAAACAGGGTCTCACTGAGTTGCAGAGGGCCTCACTAAGTAGCTGAGGCTGTTTGTGAACCGCAATCCTCCAGTCTCAGCTTTCCAAATGCTGAGATTACAAACCTGCGCCACCATGCTCGGCTGTGTGTTTACTACAAAAAATATTTTTAGAATTACTTTCTTTTCTGCAGTACTGAGGATTGAACCCAGGGGCATTCTACCCCTGAGCTACACCCCCATCCTATTTTTCTTTTCTTTTTTTTTTTTTTTCAGTACTGGAGATGGAACCCAGGGGCATTTTACCTCTGAGCTACACCTGAGCCCTATTTTTTATTCTTTATTTTGAAACAGAGTCTCACTGAGCTGTAAATAGCTGAGGCTGTCTGCGAACTGTGATCCTCCCGTCTCTGCCTCCCGAATGCTGGGATTACAAGTGTGTGCCACCAAACCTGGCTTCCCAGCCCTATTTTTCAATTCTTTGTTTTTTTTTTTTTTTGTTTGTTTTGTTTTTTTGCGGGTCTGGGGATGGAACCCAGGGGCATTTGACCTCCGAGCTTCACCCCCTGCCCATTTTTTTTTTTTTTTAAATTTTGAAACCAGGTCTCACTGAGTTGCAGAGGGCCTCACTAAGTAGCTGAGGCTGTCTGCGAACCACGATCCTCCGGTCTCAGCCTCCCAAATGCTGGGATTACAAGTGTGCGCCGCCACGCCCGGCTCTTCAATTGTTTATTTGAAACAAGATCTAAGTTGCAGAGGATCTCACTAAATAGCTGAGGTTGGCCACGAACCTGTGATCTTCCTGTCTCAGAGTCCCAAGTACTGGGAATATAAGTGTGTAACAGCAACCCCTGGCTTTTTAGAATTACTCTTAAAAAAAAAAAATTACTCTTTTTTTTGTGTGTGTGGTACTGGGGATTGAACCCAAGGGCATTCCATCTCCAAGTTATACCCCGAGTCCTGTTTCTTTCTCTCTCTCCCTCTCTCTTTCTTTCTTTCTTTTTTTCTTTTCTTTTCTTTTTTTTTTTTTTTTGGTACTGGGAATGGAATCCAGGGGCATTCTACGTCTGAGCTCTACCCCAGCCCTATTTTTTTTCTTTATTTTGAAACAGAGTCTCACTAAGTTGCAGAGGACCTCACTGTGTAGCTGAGGCTGTCTGTGAACCATAATCCTCCTGTCTCAGCCTCCCAAATGCTAAGATTCCAAGCATATGCCACCCTGCTTAGCTTATTTTTATCCTTTATTTTGAAGCAGAGTCTCGCTAAGTTGCAGAGGGCCTAAGTAGCTGAGGCTGGCTGTGAACCTGCGAGCCTCCTGTCTCAGCCTCCCAAGTACTGGGATTACAAGTGTGCACCACCACGCCCAGCTTTCTGACTTCTACAGACATTGGCTTCTGGCTCTGCTACTATGACCTGGCGTGAGCTTCTCTGCTGTTGGTACCCCCTGGTCACAAGGTCACACTACACCAGCTGTGCCTCCAAGACCCACACGGAAGGTCTGGGCTTCCCCCTGGCTCCTCAGTGGCTGCCGTGCTGACGTTACACAGTCTCAGCTTACTTCCTCCTTCACGCTCATGTACACCCCAGTGACTGTGGTATTTATTTATTGGTTGATTGATCCTGGGGATTGAACGCAGAGGCATTCTACTCCAAGTTATAGCTCCAACCCGATTTTATTTCTTATTTGGAAACAGGGTCTCACTAAGTTGTGGAGGACCTCACTAAGTTGCCAAGGCTGGCTTCGAACCTGTAATCCTCCTGTCTCAGCTTCCCAAGTACTGGGATTACAAGTGTGGATCACCATGCCCTGCTCAGCTTGGTCTTCTTTTAAAAAACTTGTTACTGTGTTTGTTATAAAGCATCCTTAGTTCTTGTTTTGTCTTTTTCAAAGAGGAAGAATGTATATTCATTCGTCCCAGTCTTTGGGAAGCCTGGGGCAGAGGCATGGCCTCCTGCATGAGGAAGTGGGTAGGGGAGCTGAAAGTCCAGCTCCTGTCTGAGCTTGTCACGTGCAAAGCAGCAGCACCCTGCTGGAGCAACCAGGCCAGAGCTGTGGGCAGGCGTGGCCTTCAGCTTCTCCATTTCTGCCTTCTGCCATAGACTCTGACCAGGTCCTGTCCCAAGGTGCAGGTCACGGTGCTCCTCGGCCCTCTGGTTCCACTTCCTCATCTTAGTTCTCCAGCATCTGCTCACAGGTTCGGGCCACATCACTGAGCTTGAGGCGGGCATAGTCTACACGCTTTAGAGCCATTTGACAGTCCTTCCTTGAAGAGTAGCTGGAGCCCTCGTGGGGCTGCCCTGTGGCCACCTGCAGGACAGTAGACCGATTAGTGGCACCGCCTCCCTCACCAAAAGGCTTGTCTCATTTCTTCCCGAGTCTGCTCTGTTGTGCTTCCTGGCAGCTCAATGACTAGGGCAATATTTAACTTCTGTTAACTTCATCTGTGAAATGGGGACCACAGTAACTACTTCCACAGAGTCTAGGTCTAGATAATGCACAATACCTGGCAGATATAAATGTTAACAAAGGGTAGTAGTTGTCCCAAGGATTTTGTGTGTGTGTGTGTGTGTGTGTGTGTGTGTGTGGTACTGGGGGTGGAACCTTTGGGCTATATACCCCAGACCTATTTTATATTTTATTTGGAAACAGGGTCTCACTAAGTTGCTGAGAGCCTCACTAAGTAGCTGAGGCTGGCTTCGAACCTGCGTGATCCTCCTGTCTCAGCCTCCCAAGGGCGGGGATTACAAGCGGGCGCCACCACGCCCCGCTGTCCCAAGGATTTTGGAACCCTCTTAAATCTGCCCATTTTCTCGGGATGTAAGTATCTGGGGACTCATGTCCCGGAGGTCAGGCTGTTTGTAGGAGCAAAATTTTGTGCTGTGGTATTGTTTCCACGCCCTCTCCCAGGCACTTTCCCATGGGCAGTGGTGATGCTATGCAGGTAGGCAGGGCCGCCTTTGGGCCTTTGCTTTTAGCGGAGAAATCAGCCCTGTGGAAGGAAGGGGTCTGCCCAGCCGAGGCGGTGCGGGTCTGGGAGGCCGGGTTACGCCCAGCTAACACTCTGCCAAGGGTTCCCTAGGGCTAAGGCTAAGCGGCGCGCAACACCTCCCCGACACACCCACCTGGGTGAGGTAGCGGATCTGAGCCGACAGCTCCGCCTCCACGTGCTGCACCGAAGCGGTGAAGGCTGCCGCCTGCCGGTCTAGGAGCCGCTCGTTGGTTTTTTCCTTGGACAGTTCCAGGATCACAGTTCCTGGCGGAGGAGGGGAGGGCGGGGCTAGCTGGAGATTGGCAGCCGAGTCCCGCCCTAAGGCTAGCCGCTCCCACCCACGCTGTCGCCGCGCATGCGCCTGGGGTCCCCCCCGCCCCGCGCCGTCTCCGCTCAGCGCATGTGCGAGCTGCTTCGGCTCGCTTTCGCTCTCGACCTTCCGTTCCTTGCATTCCAAACCTGCATTCTGGAGGATGGCTCCAATTTCCCGCTCGATGTCTTCCAGAGCGCGTAGTCGCTCGTTTGCCAGGCTGTAGGTAGCCATCGTCCCTCTGGGAGACGTCCGCAGGACTTTCCTCTTCAGCGAGGTGCGACGCCGGGGCTCGGAAGTGGCCGTCGGTGTGCGCCTGCGCAGGGGCCACTCTAGCCGGCACTTCAATTCCCAGGGTGCCCCGCGCGGTCTCACCCTGCTGGGTGCGCCTCGCGAACTACAACTCCCAGGGCGTCCTGCGCCTCCAATGCTGGACTTCGAGTTGCCGGTAGGGGGCGCTGTGGAGGTAGCTCCTGGCTTACGGCTATTCAGATCTGGACACCGTCTTGTGGGCTGCATTTGACATATCCTACAGGAATTTATTAAGCGTCTGCCGGGTGCTAGGTGACGATGGTGGAGGTTTCAGGGTATTCCTTCAGACTGGAAAGGCATGGGCCCTTTGTCAACTCTGCCCGCGGAAAGCTGGACTTGGTGAGTCTTACATGAGTCTCCCTGGCCAGGACCCTGGCTGCAACACAGACTCTTGATATATTCTCGAATGCTGGCTCCTGCTAGTCTTTCCCCCGTTCCTTTTCACGTTACTTAATTTTTGCTGGGCCCTGGGAGTATAAAGATGAACTAGGTGAACTCTCACATGACAGTGGGATTGGTAGACAAATGCGCAAGGTGTATGGCAGGGAGCACAGAGGAAGCTCGGGGATGTCTTGTTTGAGCTGAATCTTAAAAGTGCTAACCAGGTAGGTGAAAGACTGAAATGGAAAAGGGACACTGCATTGGCACGAGCATGTGAAGGAGCCTGGCACATTTAGAGTCCAGCAAGGAGTTCAGTTTCAGTGGAGTGATATAGGTTGGTGGTGCCTTTAAGTGTGAGGGTGGTGAAATTGGGGGTGGGTACTGGGTCAGGAAGAGGTTTGGAAGCTAAGTAATTTGGATTTTATTCTGAAGTCACTGAGAACCATTGAAGGATTTTTGGAAACTATTATGACCAGTTTATCTTTTTGGAAGGATCACTCTTGATAGTTTATAGGCAGTCATCAAGAATGAAACCAGGGCTTGGGGTAGAGGACATGGAGGAAGCCCTGGGTTTGATCTCTGGCACTGCCAAAATAAAAGACCAAAAAACAAGTTTGCACAGTGGTAGCAAATGAATGGACAATTCAACTTTACAGATCTAGCATTTAACTTTATTCTTCCCTGAATCCTAATAAAATAACAGTACAAAATACTTTTATTTTACTTATGTTTTCATTTTTATGTTTTGCAGTACTGGGAATTGAAGCCTGAGGTATTCCGCCTTTGAGCTACATCCCTGGCCCTATCTTTCATTCTTTATGAAACAGGGTCTTACTAAGTGGAGGGCCTAAATAGCTGGGGCTGGCTACAAACCTGCAATCCTCCTGTCTCAGCCTCCCAAGTACTGAGATTACAAGTGTGTACCACCATGCCCGGCTACAATAAAGGTATTTTTAAAAGTGGTCAGCAAATCAGGCCTGGTGGCACATACTTGTAATTCCAGTACTGGGGAGGCTGAGACAGGAGGATCGCTAGCTTTAGCAACTCAGCAAGCGAGACCCTGTTTCCAAATAAAAAATAAAATAAGGCTGGGGGTGTAACCCAGAGGTAGAATACTCCTGGGTTCAATTCCCAGCATCATGGAGCCTGGGTAGGGGTTGGGAGAGAGTTTTTTTTTTTTTTTTTTTGGTGGTACTGGGGTTCCTGGAAGCCCTTCTACCTCCGGTATACACTCCCACGGGCTACACTCCCAGACCTATTTTTTAACATTTTTATGTGGAAACAGAGTCTCTTAAGCCAGTGAGGCTGGCTCCGAACCAGCGCGATCCTCCTGTCTCCGCCTCCCAAGCGCGGGGATTACAAGCATGCGCCACCACGCCCAGGGGGAGAAGGGTCATTTAGATAACAGCTGCAAAACATAAGCTAAGAGGTGAGTGACGTATCAGTGAAGTAGTAACTATCCAAGTACTTAGGAGGCTGAGACCGGAGGGTCACAGGTTCATGGCCAGGCTTAGCTACCTAGTAAGGCCCCCTGCAACTTGTGAGACCCGTTTCAAAAATAATGAGTAAAAAATAGGGCTGAGGTGTAGCTTGGAGGTAGAATAGCCCTGGTTTAATCCTTAGTACCTCCAAAAAAAAAAAAAAAAAAAAAAGAAAGAAAAGAAAACTGATTAACTCCCAAGTTAATGTCATCCCAAGGTGGTACTAAAATTAAGGAGAGTTATTCAAAGTAGTTAGACTTCCACATCTCATCTTTGACTTCATATATCTCGGCAAATACACATCCTTCAACATATCAGGATACTGGGTATGAGAATACTGGAAGTTTCTTTCTTTCCTTTTTTTTTTGTGGTAGGGGGGATTAAACTCAGAGTCATTCCATCTCTGAGCTACACTCCCAGTCCTTTTTTTTTTTTTTTTTTTTTGGTGGTACTGGGGATGGAACCCAGGGGCTTTCTACCTCCGGGCTATACTCTGAGGCCTATTTTATATTTTATTTGGAAACAGAGACTCTTAAGCCAGCTGAAGCTGGCTTCAAACCTGCACGGGGATTACAAGTGTGCGCCACCACACCCGGCTCTCCCAGTCCTTTTTTATTTATTTATTTTTTTAATTTTATCTTATCTTTTATTTGGGACTAGGGATGGAACCCAGGGGCATTCTACCACCAAGCTACAAGCCGGGCGCGGTGACGCTTGTAATCCGTGCGCTTGGGAGGCTGAGACAGGAGGATCGCACGGGTTTGAAGCCAGCCTCAGCTACTTAGTGAGGCTCTCAGCAACTTAGTGAGACCCTGTTTTCAAATAAAATATAAAAAAGGTCTGGGAGTATAGCCCAGAGGTAGAAAGCCTCTGGGTTCCACCCCCAGTACCACCAAAAAAAAAAAAAAGTAGTACCACCAAGCTACAGTCTCAGCCCTATTTTATTCTCTTATTTTTGAAACAGGGTCTCACTACGTTGCCCAGGCTGGCCACAAACCTGTGATCCTGCTGTCTCAGCCTCCCAAGTACTGGGATTGCAAGTGTGCACCATCATGCTGAGATAGATAGATTTAGTTATTTATTTATTTATTTTTGTGGTACTGGGAATTGAACCCAGAGGCATTCTGAATACCTCTGAGCCACATTCCTGGCTCTATTTTTTTTTTTTTTTTTTTTTGCAGGTCTGGGGATGGAACCCAGAGGCAACGACCCCTGAGCTACACCTCCTGCCCAATTTTTTATTCTTTATTTTGAAACAGGGTCTCACTAAGTAGATGAGGCTGTCTGCGAACTGTGATCCTCCTGTCTCAGCCTCCAGAATGCTGGGATTACAAGTGTGTACCACCTCCCCTGGCTCTTGGATCGATTTTTAAAAATTAATTAATTAATATATTTATTTATTTTGGTGGTACTGGGGGTGGAACCCAGAGGCTTTCTACCTCCAAGCTATACTCTCAGACCTATTTTATACTTTATTTGGAAATGGTCTAAGTTGCTGAGAGCCTCATTAAGTAGCTGAGGCTGGCTTTGAACCTGTACAATCCTCTTGTCTCAGCCTCCCTTGTGCCACCTCACCCAGCTTTATTTTTTATTCTTTATTTTGATACAGGTGTCTTAGTAAGTTGCAGAGGATCTCACTAAGTAGCTGAGGTTGGCTGCAAGCCTGCAATCCAACTTTCTCAGCCTTTTTGTTTGTTTGTTTGTCCTGGGCTGAAACCCAGGAACATTCTACCTCCAAGCCACACCCTCAGCTCTATTTATTTTTTTTGTTTGTTTGGAAATAGGGTCTTACTAGATTGATGAGAACCTCACTACTTGTTGAGGCTGTCCTCGAACCTGTGATCTTCCTGTCTCAGCCTTTCAAGTACTGTGATTACAAGCGTGCGCCACCACACCGGGCTTTTATTTTTTATTTTGAGACAAGGTCTCACCAAATTGCTGAGAGTTTTATTAAGTTGCTGAAACAGTCCTCGAACCTGTGATTCTCCTGTCTCAGCCTCTAAAATACTGGGATTACAGAGACCCTGTTTCAAAATAAAATAGGGCTAGGTGTATAGCTGGGAAGTAGAATACCTCCCCTTCAAACCCCAGCACCACAAAAGAGAGTGGGGAAAGGTTGTAGTTTAGAAGGAGGATACTTGCCCAGCATGTGCAAGGCCCTGGGTTTGATCTCCACAGCATGCAGAAAACCCAAACAAAACAAAAAAACAAAAACTCAAAGATCTATTTGTTCTTAGATGTGATGTGTTTTAAAAAAAGGTTTGAATTCAAGAAGACTTTCTGTCTCTTTCCTTCTCTCCCCCCATCTCTCTCTCTCTCTCTCTCTCTCTCTCTCTCTCTCTCTCTCTCTCTCTCTCTCAGAGAATCAGTCCAGAAAGCTTAAATTCTAGGAGAGAGCACAGAAAATGAAGGGGGAAAAAAGGACTTGTGCTTCTAGGTTAAAAGGGCCCATCAGAGCCAGGTGTGGTAATCCACGCTTGTAATCCCAACATTTGGGAGGCAGAGACAGAAGGATCTGGGTTTGCGGCCAGCCTCAGCTGCATGGTGAGACCCTTTGCAACTCAGTGAGACCCTGTTTCAAAATAAAGAATAAGCCAGGTGTGGTGGCACACGCTTGTAATCCCAGCATTTGGGAGGCTGAGACTGGAGAATCGTGGTTTGCGGACAACTGTAGCTACTTAGGCCCTCCGCAACTTAGACTGTTTCAAATTAAATAATTAAAAAAAAAATAGGGCAGGGGGTGTAGCTTGAAGGTTGAGTGCCCCTGGGTTCCATCCTCAGACCTGCAAAAAAAAAAAAAAAAAAAAAAAAAGAATAAAAATAAAATAGGTCTGGGGGTGTAGCTCAAACGTAGAATGCCCCTGGGTTCCATCCCCACTACTGCCAAAAAAAAAAAAAGGCCCATCAAGTGCCCAGTGTAATGGAGAGAAATAAAGCAGCACAACAGGACACTGGGCTCAAAGAAAAAGCTCTTACACAAGCTTCCAGAGGACAGAGCCCACGCGCAAAGCCAGCAGGCAGAAGGGTGCTGGGCCTTTAGTAGCAGTCCTCTGCACGGAGGACAGTACAGCAGTGCTGTCAGCCTTTGGGGAAAGTGGCTTCCAATCCAATCCAGAGTCCCACACTCCATTTGGGTTAGGCTGAAGGCTAAAAATTCATTGATTTTTCTCAATGATTCAGTACACTTAATTTTTTCTCATAAAATAATTCAATGAGAAGCCAGGCATGGTGGCACACAGTTGTAATCCTAGTACTTGGGAGGCTGAGACAGGTGTATGACAGGTTTGCAGCCAGCCCCAACTACTTAGTGAGGCCCTCTGCAACCTAGTGAGACTCTGTTTCAAAATAAAGAATTAAAAACACAGGGCTGAGGGTGTAGCTCTGAGGTAGAATGCCCCTGGATTCAATCCTCAGTACCACAAAGGAAAAAAAAAAGTTCAGTGTGCTCCACAAATCATACAGGGACCAAGGCTTTCAGTGCACCTGGGTCACCCTGTAGGGTCTTTACTTAAAAGTACGATCTTGGCATTACCTAGAAACTTGTTGGTGCCCGCCTGTAAATCCCAGTACTTGGGAGACTGAGACTGGAGGATCACAGGTTGAAGGCCAGCCTCAGCAACCTAGTGAGATCTTGTTTCAACATAAATAAAAAGGGCTGGGGGTGTAACCCAGAGTTAGAATGTCCCTGAGTTCAATCCCCACTACAAAAAGACAAAATAAAGCAAAACACAGAATCACAGTCCCCAGACCTACTGAATCAGTGCCTGTGTTCTAAGACCTCCAGGTGATTTGTATGCATAGTAAAACTTGAGAAACACTACTCCATGGTCTTATTTTTTGCGTTGTCAAAACTGAGATGTTCCTTGGGGGTAGTGGTGATGGCCCACGCCTCTAATCTTATATTTGGCAGACTGAGACAGGAGGATGGCAAGTTTGAGGCCAGCCTCAGCAAGTTAGTGAGACTGTTTTAAAATAAAAAATGGAAAGGGCTAGGGTGTATCTTGGAGATAGAATGCCCCTGGGTTGTTCCCATTCCTGCGTTGCAGCTGGCAGGAAGGGGAAGAGAAGTCGTGGAGGAGGCGGGCCTTTCCGGGGCCAGCCAGGAAGTAGCAAGTGGCCCCTGTCATTTCTGCTGATATTCCACTGAAGAAAACTTCATCTTCTGGTCTCACCTCCGGGTTTCTCACCTCTGGGCAGCCAAATTCTCAGTTACAGAGGCAGAGTCAACACATTTTGATTTGCCGGGCGTGGTGGCGCACGCTTGTCATCCCAGCATTCGGGAGGCTGAGACCGGAGGATCGCGGTTCATGGACAGCCTCAGCTACTTAGTGAGGCCGTCCGCAACTTAGCGAGACCCTGTTTCAAAATAAAGAATCAAAAATTGGGCAAGAGGTGTAGCTTGGAGGTCGAATGCCTCTGGGTTCCATCCCCAGACCCTCCAAAAAAATTTTTTTTTTTTTTTTTTTTTTTTTACACAAGCTCTCAGAAATGATTTCTTAGCCGGGCGTGGTGGCGCACGCTTGTAATCCCTGAGCTTGGGAGGTGGAGACAGGAGGATCGCGCAGGTTCGAAGCCAGCTGCACTGGCTTAAGAGACTCTGTTTCCAAATAAAAATATAAAAATAGGTCTGGGAGTGTAGCCCGGAGGTAGAAGGGCTTCCAGGAACCCTAGTACCACAAAAAGAAAAAAAAAAAAAAGATCTCTTACAGGCACTCTTTTCAGGAATTTACTAGAATTTAGCCAGAGGAGGTAGAAAGGGGATCTGGGAACCAAGACCTTAACTTATGAAGGTAACTGCAAATCTCGGGGCTGTGGCTGAGGAATTCCAGGGCAGAAGGGGAAGAACTTCCAGTTCCTTAGAAGGATCCTGGAGGAATTCTGTGAGGAGATGAAGGAGGCGGGTATGTGTTTTGTTTGGCGTTCAAGGAGAAGGCATTAGGAAGAGAGGATGGTGCTGAGAGCGACAGACTCAGAGAATAAGCAAATGTCATTTTATTTGTGGTACTGGGCAGAACCCAGGGCATTCTATTTCTGAGCTACATCCTTAGCCCTGTTTTATTTTGAAAGGGTCTCACTAAATTGCCAAGGGCCTCCCAAAATTGCTTAGGCTGGCCT
>NC_137802.1:17056157-17323657 GCF_963383645.1 Muscardinus avellanarius | reverse complement strand
CTATTTTTACATTTTTATTTGGAAACAGGGTTTCCTAAGCCAGCGCACTCGGCTGGCTTTGAACCTGCGCGATCCTCCTGTCTCCGCCTCCCAAGTGCGGGGATTACAAGCGTGCGCCACCACGCCTGGCTTGCCCGGCTCCTTTTTATTGAAACGGGATTTTGCTAAATTTTGCTGAGGATGGACTCAAACCTGCAATTCTCCTGTCTCAGTCTCCCAAGTTTGAGGATAACAGGCATGCCATCACCTTGCCTGGTAAGATCACAAATTTATAGAGGCCTCAGGTCCATACCCAGAGCATAGCACAGTGTTGGCACCTCGAAAGTGTTTAAAAATATTTAGCCAGAACCGGGTGTCGTAGCGCATGCTTGTAATCCCAGAACTTGGGAGGCAAAGACGAGAGGATCTCAGGTTCATGGACAGCCTCAGCTACTTAGTGAGGGCCTCCGCAACTTAGTGAGAGACCTTGTTTCAAAATAAAAAAATGAAAAGTAGGGCTTGGGGGTGTAGCTTGGAAGTAGAATGCTCCTGGATTCTATCTCTAGTACCACACACACACACACACACACACACACACACACACACACAAATTAGCCAGGTGTGATAGCACATGCTTAACGCTTATAATCTCAGTACTTGGAAAAGATGAGACAGGAGGATTGCAGGTTTGTGGCCAGCTTCAGCAACTCTTGAGGCCCTCCACAATTTAGTGAGACTGTTTCAAAATAAAGGATAAAATAGGAGCCCAGCATGGTGGTGCATGCTTGTAATCCATGCATTTGGGGTTGATGTAATCTAGCATTTGGGAGGCTGAGACAGGAGGATCATGGTTCTCAGACAGCCTCAGCTACTTAGTGAGGTCTCTCATGCTCAGTGAGACCCTGTTTCAAAAAAATAAAAAATAGGGCTGGTGGCGTATGTTGGAGGTAGAGCACCCCTGGGTTCCATCTCCAGTACCATATAAATAAATAAATAAATAAATAAATAAATAGTTGGGGCTGTAGCTCAGAGGTAGAATGCTCCTGGGTTCCATCCCCAGTACTGCAAAAAATAATTTGCTGAATGAACAGATAGGAGTGATTTACCCTTCTCTCCGGCAGTGGGCGTCAGCACATTAATAGAAAAGGGCTCAGATGCAGTTGGACTGATCCAAGGGGAGGGTTTGAGAGCACATACAGTTAAAAAAGAAACTGAGTGCTTGATAAGATAGGGTTTGATGTGATTTATTTATTTATTTATTTAATTTTTATTTTTTGGTGGTACTGGGGATGGAACCCAGGGGCTTTCTACCTCCGGGCTATACTCCCCGACCTATTTTATGTTTTATTTTGGAACAGGGTCTCACTAAGTTGCTGAGAGCCTCACTCAGTAGCTGAGGCTGGCTTCGAACCTATCCAATCCTCCTGTCTCAGCCTCCCAAGCGCAGGGGTTACAAGCATGTTCCACCATGCCCAGCTTTGATATGATTTTGAAATGTGGGCTGGAAAAAAGAGGAAATATCATATTTCAAAAAAACAGAAGGGCCAAGACCTTTGTGACAGAAAAGCTAGGAAATCATAAAAAAAAGTAATTATGACCACTCCCTTAAAATTATGCATTCTCGCTGAGTGTGATGTCACACACACTTGTAATCCAATACTTGAGAGCCTGAGACAGGAGGACCGCAGGTTCGCATCCAGCCTCAGCTACTTAGTGAGGCCCTCTGTAACTTACTGAGACCCTGTTTCAAAATAAAGAACAAAAAAATAGGGCTGGGGGTATAGACTGGAGGTAGAATCCCTCTTGCTTCAACCCCCAGTACCACAAAATAAAAAAATAAATAAAATAAAATAATTAAACTGGGGCCAGGTGTGGTGGTACATACTTGTAATCCCAGCATTTGGGAGGCTGAGACTGGAGGATTGCAGTTCACGGACAACCTCAGCTACTACTTAGGCCCTTTGCAACTCAGTGAGACCCTGTTTCAAAATAAAGAATAAAAAATAGGACTGGGGGTGTAGCTCAGAGGTAGAATGTCCCTGGGTTCCATCCCCAGTACCGCAAAAAAGAAAAAAAGAAAAAAAATTAGGCTGGGCCAGGTGTGGTAGCGCATGCTTATAAACCCAACATTTGGGAGGCTGAGATAGGATGATCTTGGTTTGCGAACAGTCTTAGCTACTTACTGAGCTACTTACTGAGGCCCTTTGCAACTCAGTGAGACCCTTTTTCAAAATAAAAAATTAACAATAGGGCTGGGGGTGTAGCTTGGAGGTAGAATGCCCCTGGGTTCCATCCCTAGTACCACCAAAAAAAGAAGGCGTGGTGGCACATACTTGTAATTCCAGTACTTGGGAGGCTGAGACAGGAGGATCTCAGGTTCACATCTAGCCTCAGCTATTTAGTGAGGCCTGCAACTTAGTAAAAGCTTGTTTTAAAATAAAGGATAAAAGCCGGGCATGGTGGTGCATGCTTGGTGTCTCTGCGCTTGGAAGGCAGAGACAGGAGGATCGCGCAGGTTCGAAGCCAGCCGCGCTGGTTTAAGAGACCCTGTTTCCAAAAATAAAATATGTCTAGGAGTGTAGCCCGGAGATAGAAGGGCTTCCAGGAACCCCAGTACCACCAATAAATAAATAAATAAATAAATAAATAAATAAATAAATAAATAAATAATAAAGCTGGGTGTACTTGTAATCCCAGCACTTGGGAGGCTGAGACAGGAGAATTGTACAGGTTCTAAGCCATCCTCAGCTACTTAGACTCTCAGCAACTTAGTGAGACCCTGTTTCCAAATAAAGTATAAAATAGGTCTGGAAGTATAGCCCAGAGGTAGAAAAGCCCCTGGGTTCCACCCCCAGTACCACCAAAATAAATAAGTAAATAAAATAAAGGATAAAAAATAGGGCTAGGGGGAGTAGTTCAGAAGTAGAATGCCCTTGGATTTAATCCCCAGTTCTTCAAAAACAAAAGAAATGCAAATTAAAATTATGGTAGTACCATATTTCATCTTCTAGACTGATAGTGATAAAGAAGATGCTCACCCTCTGTGACCTAGCAGTACTACTTTTAAGAATTTGTCATGCTGCAGCTAGGCGTGGCGGCACGTACTTGTAATCCCCGTGCTTGGGAGGCTGAGACAGGAGGATCGCACAGGTTGGAAGCCAGCCTCAGCTACTTAGTGAGGCTCTCAGCAACTTAGTTGCTTGTTTCCAAATAAAGTATAAAATAGGCCTGGGAGTATAGTCTGGAGGTAGAAAAGCCCCTGGGTTCCACCCTCAGTACCTCCCCCCAAAAAAAAGAATTTATCATGCTAGGCGTGGTGGCTCACACTTGTAATCTCCATACTTGGGAGGCTGAGACAGAAGGACTGCAGGTTCACAGCTAGCCTCAACTACTTAGTAACATCCTCTGAAACATAGACCCTATTTCAAAATAAAGAATAAATAAAATAGAGGTGGGGGTGTAGCTTGGAGGTAGAATACTCCTGGGTTCAGTCCCTAGTACCACAGAAAAAGAATTGTCCTAGCAGAGCCAGGCATGGTAGCATATGACTGCCATCCCAGAGCTGGGGATGCTGAAACAGGGATCTCGGGTTCAAGACCAGCATCAGTAATTTTTTCTTTTGGTACTAAGGGTGGAACCCAGGGGCTTCTCTACCTCCGGGCTATACTCCCAGACATATTTTTATACTTTATTTGGAAACAGTCTCACTAAGTTGCTGAGAGCCTCACTAAGTTGCTAAGGCTGGCTTCCAACCTGTGTGAACCTCCCGTCTCAGCCTCCGAGCCCTGGAATTACAGGCGTGCGCGCCACACCCAGCTGTCTTTCCTTCCTTTTTGATTCTCTCCCTCCTCCCTCTCTCTTTTTCTGGTAGTGAGGATTGAGCCCAGGGTCACTCTACCACTGAGCTACATCTCCAGCTCTTTCTACTTTTTGTTTGGAGACAGGGCTGGAGGTATACTTAGAAGTAGAATGCCCCCGGGTTCAATCTCTAGTATGACAAGAAAAGAAAGAAAAGAAAAGAAAGAAAAGAAAAAGAATTTGTCCTACCAGCACACTTGTGATCCTTCTGTCTCAGCCTCTCCAGTACTGGCGATTATAGGCATGGGCCACCACTCCTGGCAGGAATACTCTTCTAAATATGGTAGTAAGCTGGGCATGGTGGCATACAATTCTAATCCCAGCATTTTGGAGGCTGAGACCGGGAGGATCACGGTTCAAGGCCAGCCTCAGCTACTACTTAGTGAGGCCCTTTGCAACTCAGTGAGACCCTGTTTCAAAATAAAGAATAAAAAAAATAGGGCAGGGGGTGTAGCTCGGAGGTCAAATGCCCCTGGGTTCCATCCCCAGACCAGCAAAAAAAAAAGAAGAGTTCATAACATGCTACCCTCTGGATCTTTTTTTTTTTTTTTTTTTTTTTTTTGACACTGGGGATTGAACCCAGGGGCATTCTGCCTCTGAGCTATACCCCCAGGCCTACTTTTATTTTGAAGCAGGGACTCACTAGGTTGATGAGAGTCTCAGTATTTGCTGAGGCTGTCCTGGAATCTGCAGTGTGCTCTTGTCTCAATCTCCCAAGTACTGGAATTACAGACATGCACCTACCCTCTGTGTTTAACATAAGATGGTGGATACGTGAGCCCATACATGTGTAACCGAAGAGGAAGAATATCTTTGACAAGTTAATCAAGGAGCTCGCGATGGTGGTTGTCTGTAGGAAAGAGAAGTGGAAGAATGGGGAAGGGGTGGGAGGGAACTTCCTGTTCACTGTTTACTGTTTTATACCCTCTGGATTTAAAAAAAAGGTTATATGTGTTACCTTTAAAAAGCCTTAAAAGCATAAAAATCTAAAAAAAAAAAGAAAGCCTTGTTTTCAGCGTGTGTTAATCAACGTTCAGATGTTCTTCCTGGGACCTCCGGACTCGGAGTCTGGGAGGGCAGAGCTGGACTCTGGTCTTTATTGTGCTCCCCAGGGTCACCGGAAGCAGTCTGAGGGCAGGTCAAGGAGCAGTGTTGCGCGAGTCAGAGATGCTGGAGGCGAAGGTGAAGAGGGACTGGCTCTTCTTCCTCTTGTCAGGTCCAGTGTGGGCAGGGCAGGCTGCTCCCGAGGCAGGATAAGCAAGGTTCCCGGCATTTTGACAGCACTCCAAACCCGTGGATAAACAATGGTTTAGTTTCACGGCTCAGCTTTGACTTAGAGTAACAGCCCATGTGAGCTTGCCGGTCTCACCTGGACCTACCTGGTCGCTGGCTGCTGTCCCAGTCCACGGTCTCTGCATCCCCAGATGTGCTGTTCCTTTCAGCTTCCACATGGGGTGACCGTGATCCACAGCGTGTGGTCCCCTCACGCCTCATCCTCCAGGGAATCCGTCCCTGAACCCCAGCCCAGGTCAGAGCCCCCGTCACGCAGGCTCACAGCTCACTTCTTGGCACACAGACATTTTAACTGAAACAGGCAGGGGATGACCGAATGTTTTGGTCCTGCTGCTGCGTTCCTGTGTCAGCCTGGTGCACAGTAGGTACTCAAGATTGTTCATGGACTGAACAAAGTTTTGAGAGAGGTCAGCTGTAGTTGTGGAGCCGGTGACCAGCGTCCGCGGAGCTCGGCCACCTCCCCTGGGCCGAGGCAGGGGTCCGGCGCTAGGACGGGCTCCAGGACACGCTCGCTACCCAGCCTCGGCTTCCCAACCAGAAAGGAAGCGCTGCTGCCGCTGAGATGCCACGCATGCGGCTGTCTCCTGGAGAGCAGGTGCGGAGGAGGTCTGCTTGACAGTGGAAATGAGCCGAACTCTGTCCCAACAGGACAGCGTGGTCAAGTGCCTTCACTTGCAACAGGAAGAGCCTGCCCTGCTCAGCTCCCTGAGCATTCAGTCTGCGGGGAGGTTAGTTATTATTTCCCCTGTGAGTGACTGCGTTTACTTTGTGGCTTTACTAAGCTGTACCCTTGAGTGTGGACTGACCACATCAAGTTCCAGTGTTTACTTTGGAACACACACACGGCCCAGTAATTCCTTAAACCGTTATTGATAGTCCACATGTCCGGTGCCCTGCTGGTGCAGCAAAAGTCCGTGGATGAGCACACAGTATGCTTTTTTATATTATAGGTTTTTTTTTTTTTTTTGGTGGTACTGGGGTTCCTGGAAGTCCTTCTACCTCCGGGCTACACTTCCAGACCTATTTTTATTTTTTTAAATTTTTAATTTGGAAACAGGGTCTCCTAAGCCAGTGAGGCTGGCTCTGAACCAGCACGATCCTCCTGTCTCCACCTCCCAAGTGCGGGGATTACAAGCGTGCGCCACCACGCCCGGCAACACCGTATACTTTTTAAACACCACAGAACACACACACTCATAACCTAATCAAAGGTTTATTTTCTTCTTTATGCTCAGAAACAAAGAGCCTTGCCCCCACAAGGTCTCATCTTGAAGGAATGGGAGGCAGAGATAGTGACTGGAGGGGCGGGTGTGCTGGGGTGGTTCAGTGTGGGAGTTCCGTCTCCTCCCTTGCCTCCTATCACCCCTCGTTTTCAGTGCCCCCTCCAGAACATTTGTTTGAACACAGCTTGCCACCCACTGGGGGCTGGGGAGGCAGAGCTGTAGTCAGAAGATTAATGCCCACTTTGAACAAGCAACGGTTCCAGTGTGTATCTGGGGTAAGGGGGAGGGAGCCAAGGAGTTGGCTGCGGGAGCTGCCGATGGAGGGGGCTTCGTCCTGCCCCCACCTCTCCCAGCACCATCCACCCTTTTTCCAGCCCCCCTTCCTAGCAGAATTGGTCATCATAGTCGTCATCCTTCATCCCCTTCAGCCGAAGCCTGGCAAAGTCCTCAAAGACAATGTCGTCGTCGGTGGCATAGCTTGGTGGCAAAAAGGAGGGGCATGAGGTTCTGACCCTCCTTTCGACCTCTCAATCTGCCTCCCCCCAAGGACGAAGGAGTCTGAGCAGCAATGGACCAGAATTTGCAAGAAGGGACAAAGAAGGGGTGGCAGCCTCACAAGGCTAAGCCATCTCGCCTGATACTTCAACCACCCTCTCGCTCAAAAAGAGAAACCCGGGAGGCGTGAGGGTGGCTGTCACAGCTGTCTTTGTGCAGAGGGTCAAGGTGGGAGGGTGCGGGTGAGTTTCTTACTTGGTGTCGAATTCGATGAGGTTGGTATCCACAGGGACGTCTGTTTCGGGAGCGGCTGGGAGGGCAAGGGGGAGCGGACGGGTGGGTGCTGGAAGGACCAGTGCCTCTCCACTGGCCCAACTCCAGGCCCTCCCTGCGGGGGCCGGGGGGTGCTCACCTGACTGGGGTCTTGGGAGGGCGATGTGGTCATGGGGTTTGGGGTGCATAAGAACAAAAGGCAGCTCCACAGAGACATCCCTGGGGAGGGGAGAGGCTGATGAAGAGGACAGCGGCGGTGGGAGCCAGAGGTGCCACCCGCCAGGCTTCCGGGCCCACTCACCCGCCTCGAGACACCACCAGCTTCACCTTGACCCGATAGGACACCAGGATCCCCAGCACCTCCTTGTTGGCACCCTCCTTTACGCTGCAATTGCAGGGAGGGGAGGTTGGATCGGGGGCCCTTTGCCCTGTCACCGCCTGGAGGCTTCTGTTAGGATTCTGAGCCGGGTTACAAACTCGCTCTGGCCCCCAGGGCTCCCGCGGTGTCAGTATGCCAGGACACCCCTCCCTGCAGGCAGCCCTCCTGACTGTGACCACTGTGTGCTGACCCGATGGCCCTGCAGGCCCTGCCTACTTCCCCTACTCCTCCCCTTCTGGCACCCTCACCACGCTGGCCTCCAGCATGTGGCCGTGCAGTGCACGCCCAGTGCCAAGGTGCCAGGCGGGGAGAGCAGCCCTTTGTGAAGCTCTGGACCACAGGGCTGCCCCTGCCCAGGGGCACGGTGGCGCCTCGCAAGTCCTCACACCAAACCTATCCTGTCTCCGAGTCTTCGTGCTTGCGATTTTCTGCCTGGAACACTTTGTCTGCGTGTTCACAGAGCATCCTGCCTTGACACTCGCCTTCCCTGACTACCCGCTTTAAACTCAGCACACCCTGCCCCCTGCCTCAGCGGGCTTTCCCTCTGCAGCACCTGTCCCTCAGCATGCTACATATTTTACCATTTATCTGATCATCTGTCCTCCCTCCCCTGGAACGCAGGAGTTTTTGTCTCCTCTGTTCACTGATACCTCCCTGGCCCCAGGACTGCGCCTGGCCCCCAGCCCGCACGGCGCGGAAGCCGGCCTCCCGGCCCACGGCCCGCCTCACATGGTGCTGGAAGCCAGGTTGGTGTCTTCGTGCTTGAGTTTCCCGTCCAGGGCCAGGCCACGCTTCTCCCGGTTGTCACTGAGCAGCGGGGTTATGGTGTACACCTTACAGAACGTGGAACTAGGAGACACCTGGTCACTGGCGTGTGGGGACAAAGAGACTCTTGGAGGGGCTGGGCTGGGCGAGGGGCAGCCGACCACCCCCAAGCAGTGTCTCTCCCCTCACTGTCCCTCTGGACAAAAGTTACAAGGGGTAGGTTTTGGCTTAACCTGCTCAAAATGATTAATGTCTCGGAGCTCCCTGGCTGTGGAGGGATCCCTTTTGAGTGAGAGAAATGAAGAACTCTGCCCTCCCCTCTTATTCTCCAGGCCTATCCTGCTCCCCGAAGACTGGGACTGAGGCCTATATGATACTCACTCTTGTTCAAGCTGTGCCACGGGACACTTGTACTGGGCGGTGCTGAAGAGGCAGATGTCGGCATACTGTCTCACTGTGGGGTGGGGCCGAGCAGCTCGGGATGGGGCGCAGACTACCACCGTCTCACAACTCCAGGCCACGTGGTGTGGGGCCATGCCCCAGCCCACTCTGACACACAGCCCTCCCCGCAGTAAACATGCACCCATCTATCATTTGGGAACACCCTAAATTCTCGGTGCCATGTTGGGTCTCCCGCACAGGACCATAGTGGTCGAAGTAGAAGCCACTTAGGCAGGGCCTCCCTCCCCCAAGGCCTCCCAACCCTGCCTCCTACCAGAGACTCTGATCTTCTTGATGGTCTTGGTGGAGTTGTTGGTGACGTGGACATTGACGTTGAGGGGCTCCCCATGATAGTATAGCTTTGGGGGGATGCATGAGGTGCACCTGTTTAGCACTGGTTCCAGTCTTGCTGTGCCCCTCCCCCAGCCCAAGCCCCCAGCAGAGAGGGCTGCCATTCTGCCTGTGGCCTCCCCTCTCCCAGAGGCTGCTCTGCCTCCTGGCACTTGTCACCCCACCTCCTTATCCAGGGAGGCCTCGAGGTGCAGGGACCGGTCAGACATGAGGAAGTGGCGTGTGGTTTCAGCCGAGGGCTGGGGGCCGGGTTTCTCTGGGGCAAACTGCACCTTACGGATCACCAGTCGCACAGAATTCCTGGGGTAGAGGCGAGGGGTCAGTCCCCAGACACCCCCACCCTACCCCCTCCCCACGGGGGCCTGGGGCCCCAGGAAACAGGAAGGAATGGCTAAACCAGACGGGAGGTTGTTTTCCTCACCTTTTGTGGCTTTTTTCTTCTAGCGATTTGGCACAGAAGGCTCGAATCTCAAAGTCTACCCCACAGGCCTCGGGAAGGGGAGGAAAGGCCACATCTTACCCAAGGCTACCCCGACTGCCCTTCCTTCCTCCCGGCTTCCCTCCTCTGGGGCAGGGACTCTTGCCCCATCATCGTGTGAGGAGAGCGGGGACTGCCCCCGCCCAGCCCAGCCCAGCACCCTCCCAGCTTGTTGCTGCACGGAGCCCTCACACCCAGGCAGGTGCCTAGAGCGAGCAGGAAGCAGTGACCACACACACCCACGCCCGCAGGACATGGCACCGCCTCAGCCCCACCCCTACCGCTCAGGCTCCCGAACCCTGTTCTGTCATGTGCCCTCAGGGCTGCCCCATACCTTCCCCGTGTCCTCTGGTCCTGGCTGCAGTGTGACAGAGCAGGGCAGATTCTGGGGTATCTGAGGCACAGGAAAGGGGAAGCGTCAGTCCCTGCAGAAAGCCCCAAATCTTCCCAATCTCAAGAGGCTGGAGAAAGGGCAGCTGGGGATGGGAAAGGAAGAAGAAAGGTGCCCAGGGAGGAGGCCGGGACTGGGGCTTCCTGAACAGAGGGCGGCCTTCGAGGGAGGTGCTCCTCCCAGATCTGCTTGAAATAGGTTCCTCACCCCTTCATCACAACACAGCCCCCCCCACCCCGCAGAGGGTGGGGAACATCCTCACTGTGAAAAAAAAGGGGTGAGCATGCTGGCCCAGTTTCCTCAGCAGCCGGTCCTGCAGGCGGGTGGGGGGCCGGGGCGGGTTGGGCATTGGGGGGAAGGCTTGGTAGGTGGCGATGAACAGGTCTTTGCGGAAGGACAAGCCCAGCACATCCAGGTCTTCGCGGCCATAGCGGAAGGCGCAGGTGAGGGTCACGAACACTGGTCAGGGGGCAAGGTGGGTGGTGAGGAGCGACCCCTTCCCTGGCCCTCCACCCAGTACCCAGCAGCAGCAGCAGCAGCTCCTCTCCCCGGCAGCAGCAGATATCCCTGACTCTTACTTCTGGCTTCTGCCTCAGCCCTCCATCTCTCTGAAGCACCCTTCCCATGCCAGCCTTCTCTACTCCCCCCACTCCACTCTTCCCCTCAGACCCTGGGCTTGGGACAGTACCTTTGCGGTCCTTCAAGTACTCAGGATCGACCAGCACTACGCCATCTAGGAAGGAGACACGAGGGTTCATTTCCTGAAGGGGTCTCTGCCCCGCTTGCAGATGGAGCGACATCTTCCCCTTAGGGGTAAGCTGTTCCTTTCTGGACCAACTTACCTACAGGATCCACTCTGTCCAGGTGATCTACAAAGTCCCGCTTGCCCAAGTACACGGTGAGCTGAGGATGTCAAAGGGCCACAGGGAAGATGGGAGGATAGTGACAGGATAAATCAGGGCCCTCAGCAGTGGCTGCCCTGCCCCGGGCTCCCCAGGCTGGGCCATGAGGAAGGTGCTGGAAGGTGAGGGTGATGGGGTTTCCCAAACTACCCAACCAAGCTCCAGGCTTCTGAGCTGCTCCCCCATCTCTCCCCACCTCTGCCCACCAGTCAGGTGCGTGTATCCTTGGTTCCTCAGGGAGGACTCAGCCTGAGCCAGTTAGCAGCTGCCAGCCTCACTAGGGCCCTCAAGGGGCTTTGAGATAAACAGGCTGGTAACTTTCCCCAACCTCGGGATCCCTGGGTTGCCTCCTAGGAGGGTTACAGGCACAGGCTTGCTTCCGGCTTGTTCTCTTTGGTCGTGCTTAGGGACCCAGGCTGGTCCCCACCCAGCCCTGCGGCTAGCTCAGGCTGAGCCACCTCTGCAGCAAGGGGCTTCAGGAGGAAAGGAAGTCAGCTCTTAGCTGTCACAGGAAGTGGGGAGCTGACATTGGGGCATCATCTAGGGGCAGAATGAGCTCTGCTAGGGCCCAGGGAGGGTCAAAGGACAGGTGCTGTGGGTAACTTACCTTGCAGTTAGGGCTTGACTTCTTGAAGACCCTAACAAAACAGAAAGGAAAACCCCACTGCCACCCTCAGACTCAGCACCGGCACCCACATCGGGCCTTATCCCCTCCAGCCCCAGCCCGAGAAGCAGAGTTCACCCCAACCCCTGCTAGAGGCTCTACCCCTACATTTCACACCAGGTCCCTCATTTCTTACATGGCAGCCCCTTGGAGCTGGTTGCCAGGGCAAGTGCCCTTGCTCTTGTCTTTGCTCCACCCTCATCTCCAGGAATGGCCACTGGCTGCCCCAGGAGCCATCCAGGCTCTTCCCAGAGGAGACCTGAATGGGCAGTCTACAGCAGTGTCTGGGTCAGAACTAACCATCTTTCCACTTGACTTCCAGCTCCAATGACAGCTGGTGGATGCTACCAGAGGCATTCCCCAAGTCTCACCCTATTTCCTTAAACCACCAACTGTCCTCACCTCTGACCTCAGCAGCTTAAAAGTGTTCATCTTTCAAAGCTTAGCTCAGATGCTGCCTCCTTTAGGATGCAGACCAAAATCAGATCCCAGTCACTTCTTTTGGGGGGGGGGGTCCTGTCACATCTCATTATTTTTTTTTCTCCAGTACCAGTGATTGAACCCAGAGGCATTCTACCTCTGAGCTTCACCCCTAGCCCTATTTTTTATTCTGTGTGTGTGTGTGTGTGTGTGTGTGTGTGTGTGTGTTACTGGGGGTGGAACCCTGAGGCTTTCTACCTCTGAGCTATACTCCCCTCCCTATTTTATATTTTATTTGGAAACAGGGTCTCACTAAGTTGCCAAGAGCCTCACTAAGTAGCTGAGGCTGGCTTTGAACCTGTGTGATCCTCCTGTCTCAGCCTCCCAAGCGCAGAGATTACAAGCGTGCGCCACCACGCCCGGCTTCCTATTTTTTATTCTTTATTTTGAAACACGGTCTCACTAAGTTGCAGAGGACCTAAGTAGCTGCGGCTGGCTGTGAACCCTCAATCCTCCTGTCTCAGCCTCCCAAGTACTGGATTATAAGCCTGTGCCACCACGCCCAGCCAGTTCATGTTTTGAGGTGTGATGGCACACAAGACAGGTGGCTGTGTATCATTTGTCTCTCCATAGACTGTGGGTCCTGAGGCTTTTTTCGTTCCAGCAGCTATATGAAAGATAATAATGCTGACTAAAATTTATTATTTATTTTTAATACATTTTATGAATATTCCATGCCTGGCAAATATTCCAAATGTTTCAAGTGTTATTTAATGCTCTCGACCCAGTGATGGAGTCTTCATATATCTATTTTTAGGTGAGAATATTGAGGCATAGAAAGGTCAAGAATTTTGTCCAAGGTCACAGAGTATAAATGTTGGCACTCATATACAAATGAAGGCAGTCTCACTCACTCCAAGTCACTGCTCTTTTTTTTTTTTTTTTTTTTTTGTGGTGCTGGGGATTGAATACAGGGGCATTCTACCTCTAAGCTATTTTGTTATTTCATTATTTATTTTTGGTGGTATTGGGGATTGAAGCTAGGGAATTCTACCTCTCAGAGCTACACCTCCAGCCATACTTTTTATTCTTTATTTTGAAATACGGTCTCACTAAGTTGTGGAGGGCCTCACTAAATAGCTGAGGCTGCCAATGAACCTGAGATCCTCCTGTCTCAGCCTCTCAAGTAATAGGATTACAAGCGAGCACCCCCCCCCCCCAGCTCCTCTCAACTATTTTGAAACAGGGTCTCACTGGCTTGGAGAGTGCCTAGCTAAATTACCAAGGCTGGCCTTGAACCTGTGATCTTCTTGTCTCAGCTTTCCAAGTACTGTGATTATAGATGTATGCCACCACGTCCAGCCCAAGTTCCTGCTCTTAGGTGACACTATCCTTCTTTGTAACTGACATCAATACTTTATCACGTTGAAGGAGATTTTCTAGCCCAGTGCTGAAACAATCTTCACCTGAGGAGGGAAGTTTCTGTTGGCCCCAGTGCTCGGGCTCCTCTTCGAAGAACCAACCACCTGACTCTTTCCAATCTACCCTGCCTTGGCAATCCCTGGAAAGGGTCCCCAGATAATAAAAACTAAAACCTGCCAACTGTCCCATCCTTCTTCCAACTCCATAGCTCCGGTTTCTGCTACAATAACTTCACTCTTTACTTTTTCCCTGAAGACCAACCTGCCCAAAGGGCATGGAGGCCCCCAGGTCTCCCCAACCAACAAAGGCGTGTTAAACATGGACGGGGTTCAGGCAGAAGAAGCACCCTACCTGGGTAGGGCTGACTGCTATGGCGCCATCCAGGCTCTCCCTCCCCTCCGCTCTGGTTTTCCTCTCTGTCCCAGTGTTTCCTCCCATTAGGAGCCCTGGCAAAGGGCTGTGACAGCCACAATCTGTTGGCCAACCGGAGTGTGGCTCTGGGTCAACCGCCCTGGAGCCACTACAGGGCACCTGCCTTTTGGATCCTAACCCAGCTACCTCTTGCCAGGCCAGGGAGAAGCAGCGTGCAGGCACTTACCCGGGCCAAGGAGGCAGAGTATGGGAATGACTGGGGGGGGGGGCAGCTGAAGCAGATGCCCCTTTGCACTTCCTGCTATTTTCTCCATTTCCTGTGGCCCAGAATTTGATGAGGTGGAGGGAATTATGCCAACTCAGCAGTCCCTCTTTGGTCCATCCATCCCCCTCTCCGAACCACAGAGCGGAAACCAGGGGGCCTCTCTCAAGCCAGTGAGTTCCCCTTTCTCTGGGGTGTTTAACCCCTAATCTAGGATGCCAATCTACCCTCTGAGCATCTCTCCTGGATACTGGTTCTCTGGATGCTCAGAAACCTGGGACCTCATATTGTGTGGGTGGAGGGAGTGGTGAGGTTGATATGATGTTCTGTAGAACAAGTGGGGGCTCAGGACCAGGCCCCATTCCTAATGCCCTCTGGGTTGAGGCATACTGCCCCAACCTTCTCTGCCTCTGCTCTTACTCCCCAGGGACTCAGGCATTTACCTCCTACCCCCTTGGGGATGTTGGTCACAACAGGAAGTGGATTTTGTCAGACAAAAAGAGAGAGAGAGAGAGAGAGAGAGAGAGAGAGAGAGAGAGAGAGAGAGAACACGAACTCGGGGTTCAGTGGAAGGAAGGAGCCTTAATTGCACAGAAAACATCCGGGGAGTGGATGTGTGTCTAGGGCAGGTGCTGCCTTCCCCTCACCCATGAGGAGAGAGATATGGTCCAGTTTGGGGGAGGGTCTACGCACTCTGCAGCCTCAAGATGAAGCTGTTGCTCCTAGCAACACAGGGGAAGGCAGCAGAAGTTTGGAAGCAGAGGCCCTCGGGACAGGTGGGGGCAGCCCGACTGCCTGTGGGTACTGCACAGGAGGCATCCCATTGGCTGGGCACGAACCTAGGGAGGATCCCCTCCCAGCATCAGTACCCCGGTACACAGCCCCCTGGGGCCCGCCACCTGCTCCTTCCTCCACCCCTGCATCGCAGCCTGCACGGGAACACCCAGCCTTTTGCCCCTTCCATCCCTGCTAGAACCCCGACACAGGTTTCCCGATCCCCTTCAGGCCTCGCTTTCTGCAGGAGCCCAGGCAAGGCCCCCCCCTCCCCATTATCCTCAAGGACCTAGGCGTGCGGCCCCGGATGGCTGCCCTCTAGGGACCCAGGGGTCCGGCCCCCAGATTCTCTCCCCGATGTCCTTGCCTGGGGACTCGTCCGCAGCCGCCGCCGCCGCCCCTGCCCCGCCGCGTGGCCCCACCTCCCTTACCTGGTCCCGGGTTTCTCCCCCATGATGCGCGCGCCCGCCGCCCGCCGCCCGCCGGGTTCGCGGCTTGCTCGCAGCTCTTTCGCCCGCTGCCAGATCCCCGCTCCTCCCCGCGCCACTGCGCATGGGCGCCCTCCGCTCTTTCTCCTCTTCCCCCTCCCCTCGGGTCCTGGGGAGCGGGGGCCAGATGCGTCAGCCGGATCGCGCGCGCCGCAGCGCTGCCCGCCCTCCTGCCGGACCCGCGCGGCGCCTGGCTCCGCCTCCTTCCCTGGGCCCGCGGTCTCGGGGGGAGCCCTCCCAGCGCGCGCCTTCCCATTCCAGCTCCTCCCGCCCATCTCTCCGCCCCCTCCATCCCTCAGAGCCGATTGGGCCCCTTTAAATGAAGGCGCCCGCCTTTCGGGAAACTGGAACCCTCTGATTGGCTCCTGGCATCCCGAGCGCTGCAGGGGTCCCCTCCCCTTTGTTTGCTTTCTCGGTGACTGTGGAGGCGACCCGGGCGGCGGGGGCGGCGGAATGAGCCCCAGCTCAGTCTGGGAAGGAGGACCCGGGGGTGCACACGTGGGTGAGCGGTGCCAGCTGCGTGAAGCTTTCGAGCGCGCCTATCAGCCGCTCGCCCCAAAGCTTGCAGCCTTCCTAGCCCGCCCTCCCGCTTTACCGCGGTGTCTCAGCTCCCCCTGGTGTATGCCTTCGACTTTCGCAGGTTTCCTTTAAAATTTTTCTCTTGGCTTCCTCTGGCCTCTATCTAGTGGTCCATCCACATATCCGCCCGCCCCTATTTAATGCTAGCCACTATGCTAAGCAATAGGGGCACACATGAATTCCTATGGCCCCTGCCTCCCTTGTATCGTTGAAGAGACAAGCAGGTATTACGACCCCAGGAATGGTATAATAGAGGTATGACTCAGAAGACAGAGCCGCAGAAAGTGCTTGTCCAGCGCGGGGGTGGAAGGAGCGCAGACTGTCCAGAGGAAGGGAAATTTGAGGACAGTTGTTCTGAAAGATGGGCAGAGGGAGAAAGGCCAGGCACATCCTGTTCAGAAGTATTCCTGGGATTGGATGACAGGAAAGAGAAGGCTGGGAAGGACAGGAATATGTTGTGGAGGGTCTGTGTAGCAGGCCTTTCCCTAACCACTGAACCAGGAGTGGCTGTCTTAAAGCAGAGGGGTGGCGTGATTAGATTTTTCTTTTGGGAAGATAATTCTGGGCCACTGGGAGGGTGGAAGGAGTGGGGCAAGATTAATTTAGACTAGCAAGGGACAGGACAGCATGGCCAGTAGAGGGGGAAAAAAAAGCGGGGCCACACAGAGAGTCATTTCTGGGGTGAAATTTACTGGGCTTGAGGAAGGATAACTGGCTTTTCTGAACTTACGGCAATAGAGTATTTCTCCTTCCATTTCTTTCCCCTAACTCTCCTCAAATGAACTAAAAATAAAAAGGCAAATCAGTAGAAATTCCTTGCAAGACATGTAATACTTTACCATATCTACAAAGATTTCCTATAACTAGTGTTAGAAATAACTTCGTGGCATTAAGAAAAGACACATGGTTGAAAATTGCTTGGCAAAGTGATTGTACTTTTTTTTTTTTTTTTGCAAAAAAGGTCGCCCCAGGTGTGTGAGAGAGCACACCTGACAGAGATCCAGATGTATCTTCTATCCCTGTCTCACCGCTTCTCCTGCGCTGATCTCCTTTCGGTGGGAATTACAGCTTCATATTCTTCCCGATCAGCTAGAGAGGAAGATGGAGTGAAGCTCGGCACCCGCAATGTCTTAAGAGATGCTAGTTTTGCAAAAGACTGTAAGTCCCTATCATATTACAAAATGGTGGTTTAAGTTTAAACCACTCCTATGACAGAAAAGACACAACTATATTCTCACAATTTCCCCCTCTTCCATATACACTATTACTCTTTTCTGCAAATTTTATTAACATACCATGACTCTTTCGAAAGTGTTTTTTTTAATTTTTTTTTTTTTTTTGGTGGTACTGGGGGTGGAACCCAGAGGCTTTCTACCTCTGGGCTATACCCCCAGACCTATTTTATATTTTATTTGGGAACAGGGTCTCACTAAGTTGCTGAGAGCCTCACTAAGTAGCTGAGGCTGGCTTCGAACCCGTGCAATCCTCCTGTCTCAGCCTCCCAAGTGCGGGGATTACAAGCCTGCACCACCACGCCCGGCTTTTCAAAAGTGTTTGACAGATTACTTTGGTAATCTATGGAGGATGATCTGGTTAAAACTATTTGCCTATCTAGGGAGTATGGCCCTAATACAGAAGATAATACCGCATTCTAGTAGGATCATTACTCCAAATACTGTCAGAAGTATTATGACTGGAGTCATCATTTCTCCTTGCTTTTCAAACCATAGTTCCATCAGACTGGAGAAAGGACATCTATCCTTGTACTTTTGGCTAGCTCAGCTCTAATGCAGACAGACTTCACAGGGTTTCAGTTATAGCACCACCTGTTGCCGTATAGTTTGGCATACAGGTTTAATATTGATTTTTTTTTTTTTGTCCTAGCCTGTTTTCCCCGATTATTTTGTTAGTGGCATCTGTTTATTTTCTGTATGGCATTTAGGGTGTGGTTGACAACCCTCTGTTGATTGTAACATATACAATTCACCCAATCTACCGTTTTATTAGTGATGGACAACCAAAGTAATATTGATGTAAACCATGTAACAACTTGGGTTTTTTTTTTTTTGTAATAAATAAGGCAGTGGCTATTACTTAATAGCTTTCTTGAGGTAAGCTATTAAGTCTTCCCTTTCTCCCTTCTTCTTAATGCCAGCGAAGATCATTTTTGTTCCAGGGATGTACTTTTTGGGGTTCTCCAAATACTCCGTCAGTGTATCCTCTCCCCAGGTGATGCCTTTGTTCTTGTTGGCGGCTGTGTAAGAGAATCCAGCAGCCTGACCTGTCTTTCGCCCGAACAGACCATGGAGATTTGGCCCAGTCTTGTGCTTGCCTCCCTTTTCCACAGTGTGGCACTGGGCACACTTCTGAACAAAAATCTTCTTGCCTTTCTCAACATCACCCATTTTTTTTGGGGGGGTTTCTTTTTTTGGTGGTACTGGGGGTGGAACCCAGAGGCTTTCTACCTCTGGGCTATATCCCAGACCTATTTTATATTTTATTTGGAGACAGGGTCTCACTACACTGCTGAGAGCCTCACTAAGTAGCTGAGGCTGGCTTTGATCCTCCTGTCTCAGCCTCCCAAGCACGGGGATTACAAGCATGCACCACCACGCCCGGCAGCATCACCCATTTTTAACTCACTCTCTCATCGCTGGCACAGCGAAGGTGGCTGCTCGCAAGCCGGACGTCCCCTCTCTACCCCAAGGACACGCTGGTCCGCGCCTATGTAACAACTTGGTTTTTAGACTTAAATTTGTTGGGACCACCCTTTGAAATCCTGATTGAATCAGCATAAACGCGGGGAGTCTAATGACTCACTTAAGGTTTGAAATGTCAGGGTGAAAGGGATTGCCAATTGAATTGTACTAGAGTGCAAATCCCACTGCAACTGGCTGGTAAAGTCTTGAGTAACGGGCCTCCACAATACCACCAGACATTTGCTCGGGCAGCTGCTAATGCAAGCTGATTATCTAGCTCCTCAAAGGACCAGCATTTACTGAAGCCAGAAACACTGCCCCAAAACACTGTATGTCCTGCTCACCTTGAGAGGCACGAGGTATCGTCAGTATTTGGGACTGAGGGGTTAAAAGTTTTGCCACTGGGACCAGGAGAGATAAGATCTTACAAGACTAGTTGCCCCTTGCTAGCTTGTCCTGGAAGAGGGCTATCATATATTTCATGCCCGTTGGGTCTGAAGACCCTCTGAGTAGAAGTGGGACCACTCGCCCTCTAGGCCTGCCTGCTGCTCAAATATAGACGCCCATTTTTAAGGTACTAACAGAATTTTTAATCCATTTTGACCTGGCATTTGTTTTTCCGTATCCTGGTCTTAACTTTTATCATCTAGTATAAATCTTTAATTACCTTTGCTTGAAGATGACCATAATACAATTTAGGAGTACACAATAGAAACCTTAAAAATATCACTATTAACAATTTTGATTAGAGGATATCAGATTGGAAAAGTGTTTTCTTTTCTTTTTTTCTTTTTTTTTTTTTTTTTTGGCAGTACTGGGCTTGGAACCCAGGGGCATTCTAATTCCGAGCTATGCCCCAGCCTATTTTTTATTCTTTATTTTGAAACAGGGTCTCACTGAGCTGCAAAGTCCGAGCTATGCCCCAGCCTATTTTTTATTCTTTATTTTGAAACAGGGTCTCACTGAGCTGCAAAGGGCCTCACTAAGTAGCTGAGACTGGCCGCGAACCCGGATCCTCCTGTCTCAGCCTGGGATTACAAGTACTGGGATTACAAACGTGCGCCACCACGCCTGGCGCTAAAGTGTTTTCTTAATCTTTGCATTTTAGAAGTACTTAGGAAGCACAAATATATGTAACTTACAGAGAAATCAGTAAAATGAATACTACAGTTACATAGAAGTTAACATATATTAACCATTGGAGTGAAATTTAGAATGTGTGGCACAGTAAAATATAACTACAGGTCTATGTAGGTTAACAGCATTGATAAAAATCAGCAAATAGCTCTAGATTTTCATTAGTTTAAAGGACAATATTGATAATCAGAATAATCAGCTGGGAGTGGTGGTGCATGCTTATAATCCCAGTACTTGGGAGGCTGAGACAGGAAGATCTAAATTCACAGCCAGCCTCAGCTACTTAGTGAGGCTCTTTGCAACTCAGTGAGACCCTGTTTCAAAATAAATAATTAAAAATAGGAGCTGGGCGTGGTGGCGCACGCTTGTAATCTCCGCGCTTGAGAGGCAGAGACAGGAGGATCGTGCAGGTTCGAAGCCAGCCGCGCTGGTTTAAGAGACCCTGTTTCCAAAAATAAAATAGGTCTGGGAGTGTAGCCCGGAGGTAGAAGGGCTTCTAGGAACCCCAGTACCACCAAAAAAAAAAAAAAAGAAAGAAAAGAAAAGAAAATAGGGCTGGGGGTGCTCAGCTATTTAGTGAGGCCCTTTGCAACTTAGTGAGACCCTTTTTGAAAATAAAGAATTAAGCTGAGCGTGGTGGCGCACGCTTGTAATCCCAGCATTCGGGAGGCTGAGACCTGGAGGATCGCGGTTCGCAGATAGCCTCAGTTACTTAGTGAGGCCCTCTGCAACTCAGTGAGACCCGGTTTCAAAATAAAGAATAAAAAGTAGGGCAGGGGGTGTAGCTCGGAGGTCAAATGCCCCTGGGTTCCATCCCCAAACCCGCAAAAAATTAAAAAAAAATTAAAAAAAGAATTAAAAATAGGTCTGGGGGTATAGCTCAGAGGTAGAATGCCTCTGGGTTCCATCCCCAGTACAGAAAAGAAAAAAAAAATATATATATATACACACACACACATACATTTTTCAGGTGGCCACTGTCAACATGAGGCAGATCTGCATCAAATATCACCGCATTATGTTCCTCAGGGGGAGGAAAAATCCAAATATTTAGATTTTTTCCCACCTATAGAACAAGCTTCCATTTCCTAATTAAGTTAAGGCTAAGCCAGATAAGGCAGCTGGGTCCATCAAGATGGTGCCACCTAGTCCCAACCACGCGGAGATCGAGGTGAAGCCTAAGATGGCCAACTTTAAACTATATATAAAAAAGTTACACTTTATTATATAAGACAATGTTAGTATCATGTGGACAATACAGACAATACATTTATGGGTATAGACATATATACAAATAGCAAATATATCTTAGAGCTTTAATTTGCCAAGCATTGTATCCCTGTGGATAGAGTGGACAAGAGAGTGATGGCCAATTTGTTAAAACATTGGAATTTTGTGCACTTATCCCTCCAATATTGTAACATTAGTTCTAATTGACTGCCAGAAAGAATTTTCTCTCATACTTCTCCCTCCCTGGAAACCTTTTTGCTGGATGAAAAGGTTTTATTTTTCATCTTGTTTGGCTTCCCTAGTTGTGGAATCACAACTAGATACTTGGCCAAGACCTAGTCTCCCCCTGCTGGAGTTTCTAGTATTCCTCCCCACATGTGCTTTCCCGTCTTTCTCTGTCTCCTTCCTGGGATATCTATCCACAGTAGGTGCTTCTTGGTGGTCCAGTTAACGCTCCCAGCCAGCAAGGATATACCAGGATGGCAGATTTAGACTCCACACCTGCTAAATCTCATTCAGGTGCTTCCCGCCCTGGCCTTCCTGGTTGTGTAACCACACTATATGCTTGACCGAGCTGACTGAGACCTAGGTTCCCCCTGCTGGGGTTTCTAGCTTTCCTCGCCCAATGTGCTTAGTCTCTCTGTGTCCTTCTTCTTCCTGGGAAATATGTCTACAATAGACATTTCCCTTAGTAGGCTCGTGAAAGCCCCTAGCTGGCTCCCTCCCAGAGAAGAGGCCTTATGCTGTATGAAACACTATACCAGAACCACAGATTCAGACTCCACGCTCTCTCATTCAAGCACACACATGCACAACCCCTACCCCCGTGTCCCGACACTCAGGTGTTACTGGCTTCTCCCTGAAGTGTTTGTACCTGGTCCAAGCACGGCTTTCACGTTGCCATGGTATCTGCTAAGTCCGTCCCTGCGTTACCTTGCAATGTTTGCCTCAAGGTTTGTCACCTGCTCCAGGGATTGTGGGTCCCTTTCCCCCCAAGACTACCACAGTAGGGCAGTAGGACGTGTCTCCCTTGAAAAAAAGGGATTCTCACCACCCTGGAGGAGCGCTGTTTCCCACTTTGGGCACCAAATTTGTTAGATATAACTTTGTGGCATTAAGAAAAGACACATGGTCCAGAACTGCTTGGCACGAGGTCTGGATCAGTCCACCGGGTCACCAGGCCACTACTGGGGCCATCAAGAGTGAGATCGGTACTTGCAACGTGGCATGCACAGAGAAATATCGCAGAAAATTAAAACCAGATGCTTCCCCTAATCAGCAATAACTAGGAGGAAAGGGGCAGCAGGAAGAGGTCGAGCTATAGAAAGGGCCCTATAGTGAAGCAATTAAGGTGACCAATCAGAGGGTATGGAATAGGGGAGGATGGAGCCTCTTTAAAACGCGGGAGGTGCATAAACAAATGTATCAAAGTTAATCACCAAACAAGCATGGGATCGAGGGAGGGGGAGGGAATGGGATGGGGGCTGGATGAGGGCTAATTGGATGATGTGTGCTTGTATATCCTCTCAAGTCTTGTATTCCAATGTGATATATGATTACTATGCACCAGTAAAAAAAAAAAAATGCCTGATGACAAAAACAAAAAACAAACAAAAAAAAACTGCTTGGCAAGGTGATTTCACTTTTTGCAAAAAAAAGGGTGTCCCAGGTATGTGAGAGAGCACAGCTGACAAAGAATCAGGTGGGGCTTATATCCCTGAGGGGATGCTCCTTCTGCACCGAGCTCCTATTGGTGGGAGTTACAGCTTCTCATTCTTCCTGGTCAGCTACAGGGGAAGATAGGGGAAGGGTCAGCACCCACAATGTCTTAAAATATGCTAATTTTGCAAAGGTGACTACCAGATTACAAAATGGTGGTTTAAGTTTAAACCACTCTTTTGACAGAAATGACACAACTATATTCTCACATTACTAAGATAAAGACAAACAACTAGGTCAGGCGGGTGGGGAACCCCTGTCATCCCAGCACTTGGGAGGCTGAGACAGTAGGATTACAGGTTTAAGGCCAGCCTCAGCAACTTAGAGAGACCCTCCACAACTTAGTGAGACCCTGTTTCAAACTTGAAAAAGTAAAATAGGTCTGGGATGTAACTCAGAGGTAGAATGCTCCTAGTTTCAATCCCCAGTAACCCCTATCCCCAAACAATCAAATAGGTTAAGGACACAAAGAAGAATTATAAAGACAGCTAAGCCGGGCGTGGTGGCACACGCTTGTAATCCCCGCGCTTGGGAGGCTGAGACAGGAGGATCGCACAGGTTCGAAGCCAGCCTCAGCTACTTAGTGAGGCTTTCAGCAACTTAGTGAGACCCTGTTTCCAAATAAAATATAAAAAAAAGGTCTGGGAGTATAGACCGGAGGTAGAAAAGCCCCTGGGTTCCACCCCCAGTACCACCAAAAATAAAATAAAATAAAATAAAGCTAACTAAACATGTAGAAAATGTAAAGTCATTTCATTTCACTAATGATCAAGGAAAATAAAAGAATGAGATAGTTTCAGCATTCAGATTGCCTTTATTTTTCAGGGCTGGGGATGGAACCCAGGGCCTCTTGCATGCAGGGAAGCAGTCTGCCACTGAGAAATATCCCCAAATCCCCCCCTTTTTTGTGGTATTGGAGATTGAACCCAGGGGCATTCTACCTCTGAACTATTCCTCCAGCCCTACTTTTTATTTCTTATTTTGAAAAGGGTCTTACTAAGTTGCGGAGGGCCTCATTTAGTAGCTGAGGCTGGCTGTGAACCTGTGATCCTCCTGTCTTAGCTTCCCAAGTACTGGAATTACACGCGTGTGTCACTATCCCTGGTTCCCCAATCTTTTTTACTTATACTTTGAGATAGGGTCTCACTAAATTGCCCAGGCTGGCCTGGAACTTGTGGCTCTCCTGTCTCAGCCTCCAGAGTAGTTGAGATTATAGGTATGCAATGCCACACTTGGCTATTTTTTTTTCTCTTCCTAGTCAGAGTCTTCCTATGTTGCCAAGGCTGGCCTCAAACTCCTGGGTTCAGCCAGGTGCAATAACATATGTCTGTAATCCCAGCTTCTTCATAGGCTGACACAGGAGGATCACAAGTTCAAGGCTAGCCTGGGCAATTTAACAAGACTCTTTTTTAGAATTTTTAAAATTTATTTATTTATTTATTTTGGTGGTATTGGAGTTCCTGGAAGCTTCTACCTCCGGGCTACCCTCCCAGACCTATTTTTACATTTTTATTTGGAAACAGGGTCTCCTAAGCCAGCACACGCGGCTGGCTTCAAACCTGCGCGATCCTCCTGTTTCTGCCTCCCAAGCGTGGGGATTACAAGCGTGCGCCACCATGCCCGGCCTTATTTTATTTTATTATTATTTTTGTGGTACTGGGGATGGAACCCAGGGACAATCAATCTCCGAGCTACACCCCTAGCCCTATTTTTTTTTGTGTGTGTGTGTGTGTCTGTGTGGTACTGGGGTTCCTGGAAATCCTTCTACCTCTGGGCTACACTCCCAGACCTATTTTATATTATTATTTTTTAAATTTGGAAACAGGGTCTCTTAAGGCAGCGAGGCTGACTTTGAACCTGCGTGATCCTCCTGTCTCTGCCTCCCAAGCGAGGGGATTACAAGCGTGCGCCACTATGCCCGGCTCCCCTAGCCCTATTTCATTTTATTATTATTTTTTGAAACAGAGTCTCACTGAATTACAAAGGACCTCACTAAGTAGCTGAGGCTGGCTGCGAACCCAGATCCTCTTGTCTCAGCCTCCGGAATGTTGGGATTACAAGCGTGTGCCACCACACCCCTGGCTTCCTGTTTCAGAAATTTATTTTTTATTTTTGGTGGTACTTGGGATGGAACACTTCTACCTCCGGGCTATACTCCCAGACCTAATTTATTTATTTGTTTATTTATTTGGAAACAGGGTCTCTTAAGCCAGCGAGGCTGGCTTTGAACCTGCGCGATCCTCCTGTCTCCGCCTCCCCAGCAAGGGGGAAGGGGAGATGCGCCACCACGCCTGGCTGTTTCAGATATTTAAAAAAGCCAGATCTGGCGGCACACACCTATAATCCCAGTACTTGAGAGGCCGATCCAGGAGGATCACAAGTTTGAAGTTAGCCTCAAGAAGTAGTCTGTCATCAACCAAGCAAGACCCTGTTTTAAAGCATAAAAATAAAAAACAAATAGGGCTAGGGGTGTGGCTTGGAGATAGAATGCCCCTGGGTTCATTTCTTAGTCACACACACACACACACACACACACACACACACACACACGGGATATAGCTCAGTGGCTGATTGCCCCAGGTTCATTTTTTTTTACTTTATTTTTGCGGGTCTGGGGATGGAACCCAGGGGCATTGACCTCCGAGTTACACCCCCTGCCCTATTTTTTATTCTTTATTTTGAAACAGGGTCTCACTGAGTTGCAGAGGGCCTCACTAAATAGCTGAGGCTGTCTGCGAACCACAATCCTCCGTTCTCAGCCTCCCCAGCGTTTGGGATTACAAGCGTGCACCACCATGCCTGGCAGCCCTAGGTTTAAAACAACCACCCAAAACCCAAAACTAACCAACCAACCAACCAAACAAACAAACAAAACCCTCCCGGGCTCAAGTGATCCTCTTGCCTCAGTCTTCTAAATAGCTGGTATTACAGGTGCTGCCACTAAGTTGCAGGGCCTCACTAAGTAGCTGAGGCTGGGTATGAACTTGCATTCCTGCTGTCTTAGCTTCCCAAGTACTGGGATTACAAGCATGTGCCACCATGCCTGGCTTATAAATATATTTCTGATAGTGATATGAGTTAAATAAGCATGAAGCCCCCACAACCTAGTGAGAACCTGTTTCAAAATAAAGAATAAAAAATAGGGCTGGGGGTGTACTTCAGAGGTAGATTGCCCCTGGGCTCCATCCCCAGTACCACCAAAAAAAAAAAAAAAAAAAAAAAAAAAAAAGAATTAAAAAATTAGAGCTGAGGGTGTATCTCGGAGGTAGAATGCCCCAGGGTTCCATCCTCAGTACTGCCAAAAAAAAAAAAAAAAAAAAGAAAAGAAAAGAAAAAAGAATTATTCACGTGCAAAGGCCTTGAAGTAGTATGTAGTAACAGGCTCTGCTAGAGGGGTTGAGTCTAGAGGAAAAGGGAAATGCTACTCATGGGATGTGTTGAGTCCAGAGAGGTGGTTTGGGTCAGATCATTCTAGTAGGCCCGAGTTAGGATTTAATTCTTGTCATTTTAAATTTTATTTTCATGGTACTGGCATTTGAATCCAGGGACATTCTACCTCTAAGCTACATCCCCAGCCCTATTTTTATTCTATTTATTTATTGACACTGGGGATTGAACTCTGTGCTACACCCACAGCCCAATTTTATTTCTTATTTGAAAACAGTGTCTCATCAAGTTGCAGAAAGCCTCGCTAAGTCTCTGAGGCTGGCTTTGAAACTGCGATACTCCTGTCTCTTCCTCTTCCTCCCAAGAACTGGGATTACAAGTGTGTGCCACCAGGCCTGGTTTATTCTTTCTTTCTTTCTTTCTTTATTTTTTTTTTGCGGGTCTGGGATGGAACCCAGGGGAATTCAACCTCCAAGCTACACCCCCTGCCCTGTTTTTTTTTTTTTTTTAATTCTTTATTTTGAAACCGGGTCTCATTGAGTTGCAGAGGATCTCACTAAGTAGCGGAGGCTGTCCATGAACCGCCATCCTCCGGTCTCAGCCTCCTGAATGCTGGGATTACAAGCGTGCACCACCACACCCGATTTATTCTTTAATTTGAAACAGGATCTCACTAAGTTGCAGAGGGCCTCAACCAAGTAGCTGAGGCTGGCTAAGAACCAGCAATCCCCCTATCTCAGCCTCCCAAATACTGAGATTTAAAGCATGTGCCACTATGCCCAGCTTATTTTTTATTTTCTATTTTTTAATTTTTAGAGCCTGGAAATCCAACTCAGGGTCTCAAGCATGCTAGGCAAAGGGTACCACTGGACAACATCCTGGCCCTCATTCTCCTCTCATTTGGAGGCCACATAAGGCGTTAAGCAGGGGGTGGCAAGAACTTATAGGTGGAAAGCCCACTCTGCGTGCTGTGTGAGGTAGGGACTGCAGGAAGACCTCTGTAAGAGGCTGTTGTTGTAAGAGCCAGGTGAGAGAGAATGGTGACTTGGACCAGAGTGGCACTGGAGATGGAAAAACGGAGAAAAGTGGACCCTGTGTTAATGTATTTTGAAGGCAGAATACCAGGACTTAAACACAGAGCTAGGCAAAGTAGAAGAAGATAAGGCGGACCAGAAATGGTGGCACACTGCTCTAATCCCAGTATATGGGAGGCTGAGAAAGACAAGAATCTCAGCAACCTAGTAAGACCCTTTTTCACCCCCTGCCCCGGTATTGGGGGTGGAAACCAGGGACATTCTACCTCCAAGCTACACCCTCAGCCCTAGTTTTTATTCTTTATTTTGAAACAGGGTCTCACTAAGTTGCAGAGGGCCTAAGTAGCTGAGGGTGTCCTCGAACCACTACCCTCCTGTTTCAGCCTCTCAAGTATTGGGATTACAAATGTGCCTCACCACACCTGGCTCTTCCAACCCAATTTTTTATTCATTTTAAAAACAGGGTCTCACCAGGAGGATCGCGCAGGTTCGAAGCCAGCTGTGCTCGCTGGCTTAGGAGACCCTGTTTCCAAAAATGAAAATGTAAAAATAGGTCTGGGAGTGTAGCCCGGAGGTAGAAGGGCTTCCAGGAACCCCAGTACCACCAAAAATAAACAAAAAAAAAAACAAAAACAAAACAAAAAAAAAAAAAAACAGGGTCTCACTAAATTTCAGAGAGCCTCACTAAATATCTGAGGCTGGCTAAGAACCTGTGATTTTCCTGTCAGCCTCTTAAGTATGGGATTACGAACGTGTACCACCACAACAGGGCTTGCGACACTGTCAAAAACAAAAAGTAAAAGGGACTGGGGGTGTAGCTCAGAGGTAGAATGCCCTTGGGTTCAATTTACAGTAACTCTCCCAAAATATAATAATAAAAATTAAAAAAAAGAAAGAAAAAGAAAAAGGTGATCTTAGTGGGGTATGGTGGTATACGCTTGTAATCCCAGTACTTGGGAGGCTGAGACAGGAGGATGGCAATTTGAGGACAGTCTCAGCTACTTGATGAGGCCTTCTGCAACTCAATGAGACCTTGTTTCAAAATAAAGAATTAAAAAAAAATAGGGCTGGGGGTGTAGCTTGGAGGTAGAATGCCCCTGGTTCCATCCGCAGAAACGCAAAAAAAAAAAAAAAAAAAAAGGTGATTCTTATATTTGAATCTTAACAATCACTCGGTATTGTCTGAATTTGTTTTTCAAAGGCGCCCGCCTGTACTGCATCATTTCCGAAGGTGAAAATACAGTTTAAGACGTCTGGGATTTCAATAGCCGGCTCGCACAGGTTTGTAATCCCAGCTTTCGGAAGGCTGAGACAGGAGGATCACGGTTCGCGGACAGCCTCAGCTACTTAGTGAAGCCTTCCGCAACTTAGTGCGACCCTGTTTCAAAATAAAGAATAAAAAGTAGGGCAGTGGGTGTAGCTCGGAGGTCGAATGCTCCTGGGTTCCATCCCCAGACTCGCCAGGAAAAAAAAAAGATGTCTGGGATTTCAGACCACTGGGTCGGTTCCTTAGATGGCTATTACTAGATCCTAGAGCAAAGGTGTCCAGAAACTCGGTTTAAAGAAACTCTTTTTGATTTCAGCGCCTTTTGTCCAGACCACGTGTTCGTCCCTTAAGCACACCGGGCGCCCCGGGGACACCCACGGGGAGAAGCCCAAAGCCCGGCGCCTGCGCCCTCCCTGCCCGCGCCTGCGCGACCACCCGCGTCGGCTCCGGGCGCAGGGCCGCCGCCCCCTTCTCACGCCCCCTCCCCGGCGGCGTCCGTCGCGCTGCGTTTGCGTCATCGCGCCACGCCACCACTAGAGCCGGGAAGATGGCGGCAGCCGTTCTCAGCGGGCCCGCTGCGGGCTCCCCGGCCGGGGTTCCTGGTGGGACCGGGGGCCTCTCGGCGATCAGCTCGGGCCCGCGTCTCCGTCTGCTGCTGCTGGAGAGCGTTTCGGGGCTGCTGCAGCCGCGGACGGGGTCCGCCGTGGCCCCCGTGCATCACCCAGTGCACTCGGTCCCACACTTGCCCGGGCTCGTGTGCCTGCTGCGGCTGCACGGGACGGTGGGCGGGGCCCAGGTGAGTCGCCGCCGGGGGCGCGGCGGGCGGGGCGGCGAGGCCCGGGAGCGCGCCGAGCAGCCCCGGAGGTGCCCGGGAGGCGGAGAGCGGAGCCACCCGGCATTTCGGACGAGTTTCACGTTTTGGTCCTTTATCCGCGTTTTCCTGAGGGGGAAAATGAGATTCTGTTTTTCGGTTGCTAGGCTATGGGTAGGCAATTCAGGAATGGACGCAATTCCACGCCTAGTCGCCCCAGTAGTTGAAAGAGCTCCAGTCTTTCTAATGGCGAATCTCTTTTTCGGGATTGTTTCCACAAGAAAACGGACTTATTGGACACGTAAATGTTTACCGAGCTCTTGCTGAGTAGGCCCACCTGTTAGACGTGACGGCGACGAGCAAAATGCTAACAAACAAGCCGAAGCCTGGAACCTCTAACCTAATCTGGAGAATCCGATGGGAGCATCTAACAATATGGAGAATCGCAGATTCTTTATAGGGACTGGAGTGTAGAAGAGACTCTAAGTATGAGTAGGAGTTGGGTAAGGAATGAAAGTGGGAGAGGCGGGTAAGTTAGAGGGAAGATCGGGTGGGAAGGCTCCGTGGTAGGAAGGAGCTGAAAAGAACGTTATTGTCCAAGAGCTCAGATGCCGAGGGGTAGATGAGGTGGTTCACACTTGTAATCCCAGTACTTAGGAGGCTGAGACAGGAGGACTGCAGGTTCTAAGCCAGCCTCAGCTACTTAGCGAGACTCTGTTTCAAAATAAAGAAAAAAAATTAGGGCTGGGGATGTAGCTCTGGGTAGAAGGCCCGGGCTCAATCTCCAGCACCCCCCCAAGGCACAAAAGAGATGAGGCTGATAGCTGCGTTGGCAATGGATAGATAGGTCATGCACATCTTTGTGGGCTAGGTTGGAAGGATCTTTTGAACTAAGAGCAAGATCTAACATCCATTCATTTCTACAAGCTAGAAACCCAAATGTGGACCTAAATACTTTCTTCCTCACATATGTTGGGAAACAATCAAATCCTGCTTCCCCGAAGGTTTTCATTCAACAGATGTTATCTCTAATGTGTTGGTACTGTTCCTTATCCCTAGGTAGATAAATGAGACATGGTTCTTTCCCTCAGAGTGTCTAGTTTAGTTGAGAACTGAAATAAAGGTAAGTAAATTGGTTTGGTATGTCCACTTTTGTGTTAAATAGATAACACAGATTTAATATCTCAGAAAATGAATTCCTGATTCTCTCCCTCAAAACATACTCCTCCCACATCATTCTCTTCAGCGAAAGGCGACTCAGGCTACCTAGTTCCTCAAGTAAAAAACTTAACATCGAATCCAGTTGGTTTCTGAACATAATTAGAGTTTGACAGCTTTGTCAAAGTTGGTAAATAGTGGGGATATTAATGATAATACTGGAAATATAAAGAGCTGGGCATGGTGGAACATACCTTTCTTTGTGTGTGTATGTGGGTCTGGGGATGGAACCCAGGGGCATTCGACTTCCCAGCTACACCCCCTGCCCTACTTTTTATTCTTTGTTTTGAAACAGGGTCTTGCCAAGTTGCAGAGGACCTCACTAAGTAGCTGAGGCTGTCCGTGAACTGCTATCCTCCGGTCTCAGTCTCCCAAATGCTGGGATTACAAATATGTTCCAAGCTGGGCGTGGTGGCACACGCTTGTAATCCCAGCATTCGGGAGGCTGGACAGTAGGATCTGGGTTCACGGTCAGCCTCAGCTACTTAGGCCCTTTGCAACTCAGTGAGACCCAGTTTTAAAATAAAGAATAAAAATAGGCCTGGGGGTGTAGCTCAGAGATAGAATGCCCCTGGGTTTCATCCCAGTGCTGCAAAACAAACCAAAAAAAGGCAATATAAAGCTTTAAATTTTTTAAATTTTTTTACTATATATGTGCATATATTTATATATGTGTATATATATATATATATATTTTTTTTTTTTTTTTTCCTGTTGGTACTGGGGGCTTTCTACCTCTGGGCTTTACTCCCAGATCTATTTCATATTTTATTTGGAAACAGGGTCTCACTAAATAGCTGAGGCTGGCTTTGAACCTGTGCGATCCTCCTGTGTCAGCCTCCCAAGCGCTGGGATTACAAGCGTGCGCCACCAGGCCCGGCTACTTTATATATTTATATATGTGTTTATTTTATGTTATAATAACAGTATGATTATATTATGCAGTTTTTGCAGTTAGACTTTAATTTTTTTTAATGTGGCTCATATTGAAAATGGCATACATTCAGACTGTGTTTGGTACCCTCTCCCCCCCACTTCCCCTAAATTTTTTTTTTTTATATTCTGGGGATTGTTCCCAGGGTCTCAAGCATGCTTGACAAGTGCATTACCACCGAACTACATCCCCAACCCTTTAAAAGTTTATTTTTTATTTTTTTGAGATAAGATCTCATTAAGTCTCCCAGGCTAGCCTTGAATTTTCAGTCCTCTTGCCTCAGCCTCTTGAATATCTGGGATTATAGGTGAATAGCTGGGATCACAGACTTATGCTACTTTGTTGATTTAATTTAAATTTTTTTTTTTTTTTTTGCGGGTCTGGGGATGGAACCCAGGGGCATTCGACCTCCGAGCTACAGCCCCTGTCCTATTTTTTATTCTTCATTTTGAAACTGGGTTTCACTGAGTTGCAGAGGGCCTCACTAAGTAGCTGAGGCTGTCCGTGAACCACGATCCTACGGTCTCAGCCTCCAGAGTGCTGGGATTAAAAGCGTGTGCCACCACGCCAGGATTTTTTTTTTTTTTTTTTTTTTTTTTTTTTGTGGCTCTGGGAATTGAACTCAGGGTTTCCTACAGCTGAACTATACTATACTCCCAAGTTCTATTTTATGTTTTACTTTGAAACAGGGTCTTGTTAAGTTACTGTGTGCTGGCCTGCAACCAGTGATCCTCCTGTCTCAGCCTACAAGTTGGGATCACAACCATGTGTCACTGTGCTCGGCTTTGTTGATTTACAAATATAATACTTAGAAGATTGAGACCAGATGATTGCAGATTTGAGGCCAACTTGGGCAATTTAGTGAGACCCTGTCTCAAGAAATAAAAAGGGTTATGTTTGAGCATGCTTGTAATCCCAGCGCTTGGGAGGCTGAGACAGGAGGGAGGATCAGGTTCACAGACAGCCTCAGCTACTTAGTGAGGCCCTTTGCAACTCAGTGAGACCCTGTTTCAAAATAAAGAAAAAATAGGGCTGGGGGTGTCGCTCAGATGTAGAATGTCCTTCCATCCTCAGTACCACACACACACACAAAAAAAAAAAAGGCTAGGTTTGTAGCTCAGTGGCAGAGCACCACTGGGTTCAATCACTAGTATCCGTTCCCCCCACAAATCAGGTATGTCACTCCTCTGCTCGGTTCTCTTTTTCTTTTATTAAAAAAAAGCTTTATTGAGATGTGATTCACATGCTAACAATTCACTCAGTGTGTAGTTTGAGCCAGGCATGTAGCGCACACTTGTAATCCCAGTAGTTGGGAGGCTGAGACAGGAGGATCACAGGTTTGAGGCTATCCTCAGCAACTTAGGCCCTCTGCAGATTCGTGAGACCTTGTTTCAAAATAAAGAGTAAAAATAGGGCTGGGGTAAAGAATAAAAAATGAGTTCTAGTTCATGGACAAGTCTTGAAAAACCGAATGTAAAAAGCCGGGTGTGGTGGCGCATGCTTGTAATCCCCGCGCTTGGGAGGCTGAGACAGGAGGATCGCACTCTACTCTCAGAAGTAGAGTGCCCTGAGGCTCAATCCCCAGTATCCCCCCAACACACACACAATGTGTAGTTGAATGGCTTTTACAGTTTTTCTAGAGTTGTGCAAACATCACTGTGATCAGTTTTGAACATATTCATCACTCCAGAAGGAATTCTGTACTCACTGATAGTCACTCTCTGTAGCCCACCATTCCCTTCCTGGCTGCTTCCAGCTCTGGAATCTACTGTTTAGTCTTTATAAATTTTTTCTAGTTGGGTGTGGTGGTGCAGGTTTTGTAATCTTAGTACTTGGGAGGCTGATTGCAGGTTCAAGGACAGCCTCAGCAATTTAGTGAGGCTCTCAGGGACTTAAGACCCTGTTTCCAAATAAGAATAAAGTCATTCTGGGGATATAGCCTAGAGGTAGAATACCTCAGGGTTCAGTTCCCAGTACCACACACAAAAATTTCATATAAATGAATCATATAATATGTTTAGCCTTTACATTCAGCTAGCTTGCTTGCTTGCTTGCTTGCTTGCTTGCTTTCTTTCTTTCTTTCTCTCATTTTGGTGGTACTGGGGGTGGAACACAGAGGCTTTCTGCCTCCGAGCTATACTCCCAGGCCTATTTTTATTTTATTTGGAGACAGGGTCTCACTAAGTTGCTGAGAGCCTCACTAAGTAGCTGAGGCTGGCTTCGAACCTGTGCGAGCCTTCTGTCTCAGCCTCCCAAGCGCTGGGATTACAAGCCTGCGCCACCACGCCCGGCTTTTTACATTCGGTTTTCAAGATTTGTCCATGCGCTAGAACTTCATTTCTTTTTGTGCTGAATAATATCCCATTGTATGGATATACTATTGTTTGTTCATTCATTCATCGATGATTTTTTTTTTCAGTACTGGGTATTGAACCCAGGGGAATTTACCTCCGAGCTGCACCCCTAGCACTATTTTTTACTCTTTATTTTGAAACAGGGTCTTATTAATTTGTCAGGGGCCTCACTAAGTAGCTGAGGCTAGCCATGAACTTGTGATCCTTCTATCTTAGCCTCCCAGGTCCTGGGCTTAAAAGTGAGCACCACCATGCTGCGCTATTTTTATTTTTTGTGGCACTAGGTAGTGAACTCCGGGGCTTTTTACCTCTGAGATACACTCCAGACTTTTTTTTTTTTTAAACAGGGCTTCAATAAGTTGCTAAGGGTGTTGCTAAATTACTGAGATTGACCTTTTTTGTCTCCCATCTCCCAAGTATGGAATTATAGGTATGTGCCACTACATCCAACTTCATATAATATTTTAAATAATTTTGTGCAGAAAACAGTTTGGGTTCATTGAACTGTCAGAAAGTGAAGCTGTCACTTTTTTTTTAGTTACTGGGGATGGAACCCAGGGGCATCATTCTACCTCCAAGCTATACCCCCAGCCCTATTTTTCTTTTGTTCTTTCATTCTTTCTTTTTTTTGTGGTACTGGTGGTGGAACCTAGGGGCTTTTCTTCCTCTGGAAGAAAATACTCCCAGACATTTTTTGTTATACTTTATTTGGACACAGGGTGTTACTAAGTTTCTGAGAGCCTCACTATTAGCTGAGGCTGGCTTCAAACCTGTGTGATCCTCCTGTCTCAGCCTCCCAAGCGCTGGGATTACAAGCGTGCACCACCACGCCCGGCTAGCTGTCACTTTTCTCAGCCATGTACGTAGATAGTATGGAGTTGTTTATTTTCACCATTATTCATGGCATTGAATTTATACACTACTGATAAAAGTAAACGAACCCGCGCTTGGGAGGCGGAGACAGGAGGATCATGCAGTTTCGAAACCCAGCCTCTCTGGCTTAAGAGACCCTGTTTCAAAAAAATATATATATATTCATATATATATTCATATATATACATATACATATACATATATGAATGAAAAAAAAGGTCTGGGGCCGTGTGTGGTGGCGCACGCTTGTAATCCCAGCATTTGGGAGGCTGAGACTGGAGGATCACAGTGTGTGGACAGCCTCAGCTACTTAGTGCGGCCCTCCAGAACTTAGTGAGATCCTGTTTCAAAATAAAGAATAAAAATAGGGCAGGGGGTATGGCTTGGAGGTAAAATGCCCCTGGGTTCCTTCCCCAGACCCGCAAAAAAAAAAAAAAAAAAGGGTCTGGTAGTGTAGCCCAGAGGTAGAAGGGTTTTCAGGAACCCCACTACCACCAAAAAAAAAAAAAAAGTAAATGAAAAATAGTGGTTTTTATTAAATAAACTAATATTATACTTATATTGCAACAGATATTGAAATAACTTAAATAAAAGTAAAATTTTCTATACCACTGTAAAATAATAATTAAAAAATAGGGCTGAGGAGAGTAGCTTGGAGGTATACAGTGTCCCAGGTTCAGTCTCCAGCACCCCCCCCCACATCATTAATAGAGTAAAAAAAAAAGCGATGTGTTCAGGGTAAGCAGGCAGCAGTGGAGCTTTATCAGAATCTCTGCATCGGTTGTTTTTTTTGGCGGGGGGGGGGGTTTGTAAGTAGTGGGGGTTGAGCCCAGGGACATTCTTCTTCCAAGCCTTTTATATTTTGAAAAAGTCTCACTAAATATCTGAGTTTGGCCTTGAACCTATGATCCTCCTATCTCAGACTCCAAAGTGCTGGGATCTTAGGCACCATGCCTGGCTTGTATCAGCTGTTGAACAGGACATTTTACTTGTCTGAGGTGAAAAGAAACATTAGAAAGTTTCAAGAGAAGGAGGTGGGTCCTCTAGGGATGAGGAGGCATTCTGCCATTGGCTTTGTAAGGATTCCTCTAGTCATCTGCTTCAATGTTTGTTTGTTTCAGAAGTCTCTGATTTTATAAGCTGGCATAATCTCTCACTCCAGTTACTAATGCCTGCTACTGTAGCCCTTCACACATTTATTTTCAGGAAGCCATCTGGAGGGGCTTTTTGCTACAATATTAACATCTGCATCCTCACTGCTATGTGATTACTCATGTGTGCTGTAGGTAATCCCCTGCTTTTTCTTTTTTCTTTTTCTCTTCTTTTTTTGTGTGTGTGCTACTGGGGATGGAACCCAGGGGCCTTCTACCTCTGGGCTGCACCCCCAACCTATTTTATATTTTATTTGGATACAGGGTTTTACTAAGTTTCTGAGAGCCTCACTAAGTAGCTGAGGCTGGCTTTGAACCTGTGAGATCCTCCTGTCTCAGCCTCCCAAATGCTGGGATTACAAGCGTGCACCACCACGCCTGGCTTCTTTTTTTCTTTTTCTTCTTTTCTCTTTTTCTTTTTGTGGTACTGGGGATAGAACCCAAGGGCATTCTACCTCCAAGCTACACCTTCGGCCCTATTTTTTATTCTTTATTCTTATTTATTTATTTATTTATTTATTTATTGTACTGGGGATGGAACCTAGGGGCATTCTAACTCCAAGCTATACCCCCAGCCCTATTTTTAATTTTTTAAATTAATTTCTTTTTTTGTGTGTGTGGTACTGGGGGTGGAACCCAGGGGCTTTTCTACATCTGGGCTATACTCCCAGACCTATTTTATACTTTATTTGGAAACAGGGTCTCACTAAGTTGCTGAGACCCTCACTAAGTAGCTGAGGGTGGCTTCGAACCTCTGTGATCCTCCTGTCTCAGCTTTCCAAATGCTGGGATTACAAGCATGGCCACCATACCCGGCTTTCATTTTTATTTATTTATTTTTTTTATAGTAGTAGGGATGGAACCCGGGAGCATTCTACCTCTGAGCTGTACTCCCTGCCCAATTTTTTATTCTATTTTATTTTAGGGGTACTGGGAGTGGAATCCAGGGGCATTCTACCTCTGAGCTACACTCTCAGCTCTATTTTTAATTCTTTTTTTTTTTTTTTTCTTTTTGGTGGTACTGGGGATGGGGCCCTTCTACCTCCGGGCTACACTCCTAGACCTATTTTATATTTTTATTTGGAAACAGGGTCTCTTAAGCCAGTGAGGCTGGCTTCGAATCTGCACGATCCTCCTGTCTCCACCTCCTGAGTGCGGGGATTACAAGTGTGCACCAGCACGCCCGGCTATTTTTAATTCTTTATTTTGAAACAGGGTCTCACTGAATTGCAAAGGACCTCACTAAGTAGCTGAGGCTGTCTGGGAACCGCGATCCACCTGTCTCAGCCTCCCAAATGCTGGGATTACAAGTGAGTGCCACCAGGCCCTGATTTTATTTTTTATTCTTTATTTTGAAATAGGGTCTCACTGAGTTGCAAAGAGCCTCACTAAGTAGCTTAGGCTGTCTGTGAACTGTGATCCTCCTCTTTCAGCCTCCCAGATGCTTGGATTATAAGTGTGCACCACCACAACCAGCTCCCCATTCCTTTTTATTTTATTAGTTTTAAACAGAGTCTCAGTTGCTGAGGCTGGATTTGAACTTGAGATCTTCCTTTCTAAGCCTTCCAAGCACTGGGATTACAAATGTGCACCACCTCCTGGCTTAAGTACATATTTTTTTAGCTCTATCTTCCTTTCTCTGACCTAGTGTGTAATGTGTATTTAGAAAGAATAAGTGATGCTGGGTGTGGTGACACACACCTGTAATCCCAGCACATGGTTGCCAGGCAGCCTCAGCTACTTTGTGAGGCCCTCTGCAACTTAGTGAGACCCTGTTTCAAAATAAAGAATAAAAAATAGGGCAGAGGGTGTAGCTTAGAGTCAAATGCCCCTGGTTCTATCCCCAGACCCGCAGAAAAAGAAAGAAAGAAGTGATGCTGTCTTTTTTTTTTTTTTTTTTTTTGCAGGTCTGGGGATGGAACCCAGGGGCATTCGACCTCCGAGCTACACCCCCTGCCCTATTTTTTATTCTTTATTTTGAAACCGGGTCTCACTGAGTTGCAGAGGGCCTCACTAAGTAGCTGAGGCTGTCCACAAACCACGATCCTCCAGGTCTCAGCCTCCCGAATGCTGGGATTATAAGCGTGCGCCACCACGCCCGGCTTGTGATGCTGTCTTTAAGGAGGCACAGGTGCCACAAGGCCTTCAGACATTAGAGAGGTTACTTGTGGCTGGGTATGATGGTGCATGCTTGTAATCCCAGCACTTGGGAGGCTGGAGCAGGAGGATTACAGGTTTGTGGTCAGCCTCAGCTTAGTGAGGCCCTCCACAACTTAGTGAGACCCTGTTTCAAAATAAAAAGGCGTGGTGGTGCACACCTGTAATCCCTGTACTTGGAAGGCTGAGACAGGAGGATTGCAGGTTTGAAGAGAGCCTCAGTAAGTATTGAAACATGCATCAACCTAGTGAGACCCTGTTTCCAAATAAGAAATAAAATCACGCTGGGTGTATGGCGAGAAGGTAGAACGTGCCTGGGTTCAATCCCCAATACTGCAACATACACACACGCACGCACGCACGCAATAGGGCTGGGCTTGGAGTTTGGAGGTAGTAACCCCTGGTTCAATCCCCAGTACTGAGGGGGAAAAAAGGAGAGAGGTTACTTATGGGAGGACTCATGAGGAAATATGTCTCTTTGGGGCTTCCAGAACAGTAGAGGAGAGAAGGGGGAGGCTTGCAAGGGGATGTGTAGGTCAGTGTTGTCTTCACTGCTCTGAGGGAGCCGGTAGGGGAGCATTTGTTTGGAGGAGAAGGAAGAGGGTTGGGGATGGATCTCCTGTGCTCGGTGCTGTTCAGGGATGCAGAGTCTGGTAGTCAGACTTCAGTCTGGTAGTGGATGAGTTGGGCTGTCCTCTTTTAGGTGATCACTTGGGAGGGGTGGGGGCGAGAAAGGGGTCAGGCAAGCTTGAACTTGGGGAGAGCTGAGTGACAGGCTGAGATGAGTGTTACCCCAGGAGTGAAGGACACAGGCTTAAGGCCTCTAGAAGGAGGGTTACTTGCTCTTGAGGAAGCGTGACTTCAGAAGGGTGCTGGGACAGGAAAGGGCCTGGAGGCTTTTGTTTGTATGTGGTACTGAGGGCGAAACCCAGGGGCCTTTTACTTCCTATTTGAAAACAGGGTCTCACTAAGTTGCTGAGAGCCTCACTAAGTAGCTGAGGCTGGCTTCGAACCTGTGTGATCCTCCTGTCTCAGCCTCCCAAGTGCGGGGATTACAAGCATGCGCCACCACGCCCGGCTGGAGGATTTCTTAATGTCTTATTCCTTACTTACTCAGTGTTTCCTTTACCTCTAGAACCTCGCAGCACTGGGGGCACTGGTGAGCCTCAGTAATGCTCGCCTTGGTTCCGTTAAGACTCGGTAAGGCTTCAACCCCGTTCTTTTTTCCAGGGGGATGTTCCCTTGGGAAGTGGGCATATGTACATCAGCCCCTCTTGTGTCACCACCCCATGGGTTCAGGATATCTCTGTTCCAGGGAAGATGGGAAGTTGCATTCTTTGTGAGCTCACTTGGGTTGAACCTAGCCTTTCCTGCCTCGAGTTTCCTCTTCCTCACCCGGGATTGCCTCTTCTCCCTTCTTTCCTTGCTGCCCTGCCTCACTCTCACTCCTCACAGTGGATGGGGGTGGGCTGGGGAGGTGATATGTTGCTGCGCCCAGTGAGTGGAAGGAGGTAGTGGCCTTCTCTAGAGGGCAGCCTCCACCCACTTGCTGCATTTTTTTTTGTTTGTTTGTAAGGTTTGAGGGCCTGTGTCTACTGTCCCTGCTGGTAGGGGAGAGCCCTACAGAGATGTTCCAGCAGCACTGTGTCTCCTGGCTCCGGAGCATTCAGCAGGTGTTGCAGGTAAGGATTCAGCTGCTCATCCCCCATCCCCCACTGGATCCTCCATTCTGGATCTTGTATGTTTTTTGTGCGTTACACTTTTAGTTCTGAGGACAGAAAATGATTAAAAGCAGTGTCTTATGGGCAGGAATATTAAGCTTCAGATAGAAATGTCCAAACTTTTTTTTGGTGTGGCCCTGGGGATTGAACCAGGGGTGTTTTATCTCTTGAGTTTCACCCCCAACCCTTTCTTTTATATTTTATAACAGAGTCTCACTGAGTTCCTGAGGCTAGCCTGGAATCTGATCCTTCTGTTTCATCCTCCTATTTTTTATTTTGAAACAGGGTCTGGCTGGGTGTGGTGGTGTATATTTATAATCTCAGTACTTGGGAGGCTGATACAGGAGGATCACAGGTTCATGGCCAGCCTCAGCTACTTAGTGACGCCATCAGCAATTTAGTGAGACCCTCTTTCAAAATAAAGAATAAAAAAATAGGGGCTGGGAGGGAGGTATAGTTTGGAAGTAGAATGCCCAGGGGTTCATCCCCAGTATCACACACACACACAAAAGAGAGAGAGAGAGAGAGAGAGAGAGAGAGAGAGAGAGAGAGAGAGAGAGAGAGAGAGAGAGAGAGGGAGGGAGAGAGGGAGAGAGGGTGTCAGTCTTATTAAGTAGCCGAGGCTGGCCGCAAACATGTAATCCTCCTGTCTCAGCCTCCTATGTACTGGGATTTCACTCTATCTGGCCTTTTTTCATTTTTATTTATTGTGAAACAGGGTCTTACTAAGTTGCTGACAGCGTCACTAAGTTGCTTAGGTTGGCTTTGAACGTACAATCCTCCTTTTTCAGCCTCCCAAGTACTGTGATTATATGCATGCACTAGCATGCCTGGCTCATCCCTTAGTTTTCCTAATGAGTAATAGCTTGAAGTTTCTTTCTCTGAGTTTTTGTTTGGGTCTAGTCTACTCCTCTGTTTCTCTCTCTCTCTTTTTTTTTTTTTTTGGTGGTACTGGGATTTCTTGGAAGCCCTTCTACCTCCGGGATACACTCCCAGACCTATTTTTTATATTTTTATTTGGAAACAGGGTCTCTTAAGCCAGCATGGCTGGCTTTGAGCCTGCACGATCCTTCTGTCTCTGCCTCCCAAGCTCGGGGATTACAAGTGTACAGCACCATGCCTGGCTTCTGTTCCTCTTAATGTTTAATTTTCCCCCTCTACTTTGAAATCCCCTGATGCCTCTGCCTTGGTTATTCCACAGCATTTTTTTTTTTTTTTTTGGTGGTACCGGGGTTCCTGGAAACCCTCTACCTCTGGGCTATATGTCCAGACCTATTTTTATATTTTTATTTGGAAACAGGGTTTCTTAAGCTGGCGTGGCTGGCTTCGACCTGTGTGATCCTCCTGTCTCCGCCTCCCAAGTTCGGAGATTACAAGCGTGTGTCACCATGCCTGGCGTCTTTTTTTTTTTTTTTTAATTGGCACATTGTATTTATACATCATAATGAGATAAAAAAAAAAAAACTTGTATAGAAATAAATGCACACATAACCCAGGAGGCTTTCTACCTCCGGGCTATACTCCCAAACCTTTTTTATATGTTTTATTTGGAAACAGGGTCTCACTAAGTTGCTGAAAGCCTCACTAAGTAGCTGAGGCTGGCTTCGAACCCGTGCGATCCTCCTGTCTCAGTCTCCCAAGCGCAGGGATTACAAGCGTGCGCCACCACGCCCAGCTTATTCTTTTATTTTGAAGCAGGGTTTCACTAAGGTGCTGAGGCTGTCAGTGAACCTGTGATCTCCTTGTCTCAGCCTCCCAAGTACTAGGATTATAAGCGTGTGTTACCAAGCTCAGCTTATTTTTTATTTGAGACAGGGTCTTGCTAAGTTGTTCAACCTTCTTTAAACTTGTGCCTGCCCACTCACCCCTCCCCTCCTCCCTCCTTTCCTTTCCTTTTTTTTTCTTCCTTTCCTCCTTTCCTTCTTTCTTGTGCTAGGGATTGAGCTCGGGGCATTCTACCTCTGAGCTACATCCCCAGCCCTTTTAAGTTTTTACTTTAATTTTTTATGATACTGGGAATTGAACCCAGAGCCATTCTACTTCCTGGCTATACCCCAGCCCTATTTTTATTTTTATTTTTATTTTTTTCTTGTTTGGAAACATGGTCTCCTGAAGTTGCTTAGAGCCTCATTCAATTGCCCAGACTACCTTCAAACCTGCAATTCTCCTTTCTTAGCCTTCCAAGTTCTGGGATTACAGGCATGCATCACCACGCTGTCTTTTATTCTGCAGTACCTGGGATGGAACCCAGGGGCATTCTACCTCCGAGCCACATCCCCAGCCCTATATTTTATTTTTATTTTGAAACAGGGTCTCACCGAGTTGCAAAGGGCCTCACTAAGTAGCTGAGGCTGTCTGCGAGCTGAGATCTTCCTGTCTCAGCCTCCCAAATACTGGGATTATAAGCGTGTGTGTCAGCACACCCGCCTCAATTTTGATTTTGAAACAGTCTCACTAAGTTGCAGAGAGCTTTACTAAGTAGTTGAGGCTGGCTGTGAACCTGTGGTTCTCCTGACTCAGTCTCCCAGTACTGAGATCATGGGTGTGCACCACAGGCCCAGCTTAGATAGTGGGTTTGATGATAGCATTAGCCATGATGCATCTCAAAAGCCCCGTGTTGCTCTACCTCCCGTCCCTGCCCCTGTCGGTGACAGCGAAGGCGAGGTTGGTGCATGGGTGTTGATGCTCTTAGTCCCAGGACCCGCCCACCACCATGGAGCTGGCTGTGGCTGTGCTGAGGGACCTGCTCCGGTATGCTGCGCAGCTTCCCGTGCTGTTTCGGGACATCTCCGTGAACCACCTTCCTGGACTTCTCACTTCCCTGTTGGGCCTCAGGCCAGAGGTAAGGGAGGTAGTTCCCAGGTTGCCTGCTTGCCGTCCTCTACACTTTCCATTAGAGTACCGATGGGATGTGATTCTGGGAAAGATTGGGGGGGGGGTTGACTATGGAGAAAGGGACCTTTGAGGATGGCCATTGGGTTTTTGACCTCCTCCTCCTTCCTGACTCTTGTTTTCCCACAGTGCGAGCAGTCAGCATTGGAAGGAATGAAAGCATGTATGACCTATTTTCCTCGAGCTTGTGGTTTCCTTAAAGTAAGTTTTCATGGAAACTCCTCTTCTTCCCCACATAAATCCTTAAATCCTTAATAGCTCTCTTAATTTCAGATTCCATTTCTGAGATTTCTAAATACCTTTTGTTTTGGGGGTGGTGTGGGGGGAGGAATCCAGAAACCCTCTACCTTCAGGCTACATCCCCAGACCTTTTTTTTTCTTTTTTTTTCCGTTACTGGGGATGGTACCCAGGGGCATTCAGCCTCTGAGCTATACCCCCAGCTCTATTTTTTTATCTTCTGGTTTTTTTTTTTGTGTGTGTGTGGGGTCTGGGGATAGAACCCAGAGGCATTTGACCTTCTAGCTACACCCCCTGCCCTATTTTTTATTCTCTATTTTGAAACAGGGGTCTCACTAAGTTGCAGAGGGCCTCACTAAGTAGCTTGAGGCTGTCCACAAACCACGATTCTCCAGTCTCAGCCTCCCGAATGCTGGGATTACAAGTGTGCGCCACCACACCAGCTTTTATCTTCTATTTTGAAATAGGGTTTTGCTAAGTTCAAAGGCCCTCACTAAGTAGCTGAGGCTGGCTGTGAACCAGTGATCCTCCTATCTCAGCTTCCCCTGTACTGAGATTACAAGCGTGCCACCACGCCCAGTTCTATATTTTATTTTTTATTTGGAAACAGGGTCTTGGTATGTTGCCCAGATTCTCACTGAGTTGCTGAGGCTGGCTTCAGGCATGTGCCACCATGTCAGGTTTCTAAGCCCCTATCTTGACAACTCTATAGACAGTAGGAATTTGTGGCAAATTAATGAATTTTTTTTTTGTATAACTGGTATGATTAATAGTATTTGACCCTCTGTGTTATCATTTAAGGAGTAGTGTGAACTGGATGTGGTGGCACAAGCCTGTAATCCCAGTAGTTGGGAGGCTGAGACAGGTGGATCACAGGTTCTTGGCCAACCTCAGCTAATACTTAGGCCCTTTGCAACTCAGTGAGACCCTGTTTCAAATAAAGAATAAAAAAATAGGGCTGGGGGTGTAGGTTGGAGGTAGAATGCCCCTGAGTTCCATTCCCAGAACCGCAAAAATATATAAACAAATAAATAAGTAGATAGGATAAAAAATAGGGCTGAGGGTGTAGCTCATAGGGAGAATGCCCTTAGGTAAAGTCTCCAGTATCTCCACCCCTTAAAAAAGTCATGAGAGAATGTGCCATTCAAATTACCTTTCAAGTAAGAGAATGTGGTTCTGTGATCACTAGCAACAGATCAGAACTGCCCTTGGTGTTGACACCCATATGTCCTGGTTTCACAGACATACAAACCTGGGTCAAGTCTCTTAAGTCCCCAGACTAGTTTCCTCCCCTGTAAACTATAGTGATATCAATTTCATGCAATAATTACAATAATAAAAAGAGATGAAACATTTCTGATAATCACTCTGGGTACCCACTGAATACTAGTTCCCTTTTCCTCAAAGAGATTACTTTCTTCCTGTGACCACAGAGCTGTAGTTTTTGGCATCATAGCCTGCATTTTGAGCATCCTTTCCAAACCAAATAGCAAAGCTATTATTTGAGTATTATTTCAGGGTATCTCTGCCTTTATTTTTCTGAGAATAAAGTGGCATCTGGAAAACCTCTGTTGAGGATTTTGGCTTTGTCTGTTGCAGGTACCTTCAGTAAGAATCTGTCTTGTGCAGAGGCCCCACGGGCAGTCTTTACTTGTGAAATCTTATAGACTAGTTGAAAATTGCCTTGTCTATTTCTGTCCTATCCCTTAGATGCTCCCAGGACAATTCAGGCTCCCATCTCAGGCTTGTTCCTTCCAAATGATGATGTTTAAGTGTTCTGAGTCCTGCAGCCAGTCCCTGCTGAGGCTCTGCCTCATTCCACCTCCTCGCCAAGCAGTTCCTAGAAATGAGTAGGGAGACCGCCCTTTAGTGACGGAATGAGTAGGGAGACGCCCCATATGTGAGGCACATCTGTTCCAGGAGAAGTGTTCCAAGTGAGCATTTGTATGGACTGGCCTGGAGACTTTGTGGTGGAGCCTTGCTACTCCACTGTACTCTGCTCTGCTGCAATCGGATAAGCAGACTTCTGTTGGCCTCACCCCAGCTTTTTTGTGCGTATGCAGTGTTGGGGTTTGAACTCGTGGGCATTCTACCTCTGTGCCACACCTCCAGTCCTGTTTTATTTTTTTATTTTGAGACAGCATCTCACTAGAGTGCAGATAGCCTCACTAAGTAGCTGGGGCTGTTCTGGAACCTGCGATCCTTTTGTCTCAGTCTCCCAAGTACTGGGATTACAAGTGGGTGCCATCACGACTGGCTCAGCATGATTTCTTGAGCAGTAAGTTGACCAAAAGAGCCATGTGCCACTGTTAGTTGAGCTTTGGTGTATCTCAAAGAACTATCCTCCAGGGAGAAGTCAGTGAATTCAGAGCCTGGGTGGTTGCTCTTTGCTTTTAAGTATTCTGGATCCCTTAAACATCAGATACCACGTGCTCCCAAGTCCCAAGGGAAATGGTCCTAGATTTTTTTCCTGCCTCGGAGCAGGTGTAACCAACAGTGCTTGCCTCACAGGAAGAACGAACCAACTAACTTCCTTCCTTCCTTCCTTCCTTTCTGGGTTTGAACCTAGGGTGTTCTATCTCCAACCTATGCCCCCAGTCCTTTTTAACTACTTTTTTTTTTTTTTTATGGTGGTACTGGGGATGGAACCGAGGGGACTTCTACCTTTGGTCTACTCTCCCAGACCTATTTTTATATTTTATTTGGAAACAGGGTCTCTTAAGCCAGCTGAGGCTGCCTTCGCACCTACGTGATCCTCCTCTCTCAGCCTCCCAAGCTTGGGGATTACAAGTGTACGCCACCACTCCCGGCTTAACTTTTGTTTTGAAACAGACTCATAGGTTGCTAGAAGTCTTGCTGTGTTGTTGAGGCTGTCCTTGAACCTATGATCCTCTAGTATCCGCATGCCATGCCCATTAATTTTTTATTTTTTTTATTTTTTGGTGGTACTGGGGATGGAACCCTTTTACCTCTGGGCTACACTCACAGACCTATTTTATATTTTTTATTTGGAAACAGGGTCTCTTAAGCCAGCAAGGCTGGCTTCGAGCTTGTGCAATCCTCCTGTCTCTGCCTCCCAAGTGCAGGGATTACAAATGTGCGCCACCATGCCTGGCCCCAGCCCTATTTTTATTTGTAAATAGGGTCTCCTTAGGTTGCTGAGAGCTTCACTAAATCCTCCTGTCTCAGCTTCCCACATACTAGGATTACAGGTGTTTCTGGGGGTGGGAAGGGTGGTTTTGGTACAGGATTCTGCGCATAGTTTTCTCTGTAGTGCCCTGCCTTGTGCCTGTTGCCAGATGTTTGCCTTTGTATTGACGATGCCACTAACCCCAGGATAGAGCTGGTACTCCGGAGCTCAGGTTTTTTTTTTTTCTTGTTTTTTTTTTTTTCCCTTTTTTTGGTACTGGGGATAGAACCTGGGGCATTCTGCCTCTGAGCTACACCCCAGTCCTATTTTTTGTTTTTAATTCTTTACTTTGAGCCTGGGCTTCGCTAAGTAGCTAAGGCTGGCCCCAAACCCACCATTCTCTTATATCAGCCTCCCAAATACTGGGGTTACTATGCACCACCATGCCCGGCTCCCAGCCCAGGATTTGAGGCCTTCTTCTGCTTCTCTATTGGCATCTGATTTTGTAGCTTTCCACAGTGTTTTTTCCTATCTGGCATCATGATCTGGATCTCACCCTTCCAAGTCTAGCTTTTTGCCACCCCCTGTAACCTCTCAGCATCATTCCCTGTTGACCTTCTCTCTGTGCCCTTCTGTACAGTGTTGGCTGCAGATTATTATTATTATTATTATTATTATTATTATTATTATTTTGTGGTACAGGGGATAGAACCCAGGAGCATGCTCTATTTTTTATTCTTTATTTTGAAACAGGGTTTCATTGAGTTGCAGAGGGCCTCACTAAGTAGCTAAGGCTGTCTTCAAACTGTGATCCTCCTGCTCAGCCTCCCAAATGCTGAGATTACAAGCGTGCACCGCCACGCCCAGCTTGACTACAGGTTATTGTCTTCCTGCTTCTTTTTTTTTGGTGGTACTAGGGATTGAACACAAGAGTGCTGTAACTTCTCAGCTAAAACCCCTAGCCCTATTTTATTTTGTTTATTTACATTTTTGGTGGTACTAGGATTGAACCCAGGGCCATTCTACATTCAAGCTACACTCCTAGCCCTACTTTTTATTTTTTATTTATTTATTTACTTTTTGCGGTACTGGAGTTGGAACCCAGGGGCATTTTATCCCTGAGCTACACCCCCAGCCCTATTATTTATTTATTTATTTATTTATTTATTTATTTATTTATTTATTTATTTATTGGTGGTACTGGGGTTCCTGGAAGCCCTTCTACCTCTGGGCTACACTCCCAGACCTATTTTAGATTATTTTTATTTGGAAACAGGGTCTCTTAAGCCAGCGAGGCTGGCTCCGAATCAGCACGATCCTCCTATCTCCTGTCTCCGCCTCCCATGCGCAGAGGGCTTTAGTGCAGTGTTCTAGTTTTTTTTCCTGCCATGAACCCCTTCTCAGAGTAATTTTAAATTTACAAAACAAAATGCATGAAGTTGCAAGAAAACCTATCCTATTAAAATGTGGTTATCAAAATAGTTTTAAAGTAGAGACAACATCTGTGATCTCAGGACTTGGGAGTCAGGGCAAGAGAACTGCATGTTTGAGGCCAGTGTGGTAAGTTAGCGAGACCATCTTTTGAAATAAAATGATCTGAGGTAGGCTGGGTGTGGTGGCTCACACTTGTAATCCTAGTACTTGGGAGGTTGAGACAGGAAGATTGCAGATTTGAGGGCAGCCTCAGCAAGTAGTGAGAGTCTCATCAACCTAGCAAGACCGTGTTTCAAAAAAAAAATGGGGCTGGTAATGTAGCTCAGAGGTAGCGTGTCCTGGGTTAGGGAGCGTGAAGGCACACATACGCATGCACACAGCTAGGTCCACAGGCCCAAGCACTTACTGCCTCTAGGGCATTAGACAAACACGTTTCCCCAGGAGTTCTCATCAGCACATTTAAAGTGATAGGCACATGTTCTAAGAGATCACGCTGTGGCTGAGAGTTGGCCGCTGTGGCACACCTGCACAGCCCATGCAGGCTTTGAGTGGAGCCTTAAGTAGGCTGGGTTTGGGGTGCTGTACGATGGGAGGCCCCTGAAGAACTGGGAGGAGATGGAGAGCTGGATGGAGACTCTATGACTGAGCCCTGTTTCTGGCATGAGAAAGCCCATCCTACATTACAGTGCATGCCAAGGCGACATAAAATTATAAAATTCACGAAAGGTATGGAGGTAGGTCTTACAACTTCCGTAATTGAAAATTATTGATGCATGTGGATGATATTATAAGATATTTTACATTTATTGTACTGGGGGTTGGACCCTGGGGCACTCTCTCAGGTACACCCCCAGCCCTAGTTTATGTTGTATTTTTAAATAGGGTCTCACTAAGTTGAGGAGGGCTTCAGTAAATTGATGGGCTGGCCTCGAACCTGTGTATCTCCTGTCTCAGCCTCACAAGTACTGGGATTACAAGTGTGCGCCAAAATTCATGGCTTGCTATTTATAAAGGAAATGAAACTGAGTTCTTTTGGGACAGTCAGAGGCACTGCTGATAATGTAGGTATTTGCCTCTACTTAGGATTGACGAGAACACCGCATTTCACTCATAAGGTAGTGAAAGGAATGATGTAATTTTTCCGTGTTAGTGTTCTCGGGCCGTTTTTCCAAGTAACTGATGGCCCTCAGGTAAAGCACCGCTGCTCCAGGGCCTTCTCACAGCAGGCAGAGTTGGCAAACAGCAGGCTCTCTGCTGGCCCCCTGGTCTCACCTGGCCCATTCCTTTGGAGAGCGCCTCAGCCCCCAGCTTATACCCTTGTGTCATTCATTTTTCATATTTCCTTCCTTCTTCCGGCGATAGAACTGAGGGGTTACACCCCAGCCTGATTTTTTATTCTTTATTTGAAAACAGGATCTCTCTAAGTTGTTGAGGCTGGCCGCAAACCCACGCCTGGCTTCCGGATGCCTTTTTACCATGAAAGCATGTCTGGTACCAGGCACTGCTGCCCTGTGGAGGCATTGGCCTCCTGGGTCTGGGAAAGAAAAGGACTTGGTGGGGTCTGCTGCTCGGAATGGGTGGGTGTCATCTCTGGCTCTTGGAGCTGCGTGGAGGGTTACGTGTCTTCACACCTTTCTTTTCTCCTCCAGGGCAAGCTGGCCTCGTTTTTCCTGTCTCGGGTGGATGCCTTGAGTCCCCAGCTCCAGCAGGTAAAGGGAAGGGGGAGAGGTGCAGAGGCCAGAGATCTGAGCCTGGAGCATCTCATGTGCCTCCTGCTTAGCTGTTCCCCATGACGGCCTTTAGATCCTGTCCTCACTTCCTCCTGTTAAGGCACCAAGTCCTGCCTCCTGCCCCCGTGGCCATCTGGGCCTTCTGCCTCACTGTCCCTGGAGCTCCCTTTGATCTCCATCCCTTGGGCTTTAGCGGGGTGGGGCCCTGGGGCTGAGCCGATTCCCATCTGAGTGGCTTTCTGCTTCCTCTGCAGCTGGCCTGTGAGTGTTACTCCAGGCTGCCCTCTTTGGGAGCTGGCTTTTCCCAGGGCCTGAAGCACACGGAGAGCTGGGAGCAAGAGCTGCACAGCCTGGTGACCTCACTGCACAGCCTGTTGGGGGCCCTGTATGAGGGTGCAGAAACAGGTAGGGAGCAGTGCTCCAGGTAGTGGTCAGTAGGGAGCTGGGGAGCTTGCAGAAAGGAACAGAGGGGGTTTCAGAGAGGCCAGGCAGTGGCTTCTAGGCAAAATGGAGAACACAGGCAGCTCATCCACCCCAAATGAAAAAGGAGGCTCAGAAGGCACGGAATATGCAGGGGGTTGCCTTGCTGCCCAGCTCCTGTGCAGGACGAAGGCCCTGGAGTGGAGGTGCTGCTTTCCCATTCTGAAGACGGCGATGCCCACGTCCTCCTGCGGCTTCGGCAGAGGTTTTCAGGGCTGGCCCGCTGCCTCGCGCTCATGCTCAGGTGTGTGGGAGTTGAGGGTGCCGGGGCCTGGAGCCGGAGGGGTCGAGGCGGGTGTGGAGCCACGCAGGGAGCTGCTCTGAGGGTCTCCCTGCTCTTGTCCTCTGTAGCTCTGAGTTTGGGGCTCCGGTGTCCGTGCCTGTGCAGGAAGTCCTGGATCTCATCTGTCGGACCCTCGGCGTCAGTAGCAAGAATATTGTGAGTGGTTTTGTCCTCTTTACATGGTCCTTGCTCAGCACCCTGAGCAGCCAGGAAAGCACTGTGACGTGAAGCTCCCTACACAGCCACCTGAAGTTGTCCCAGGTGGCTCCTCCTCCTCTTAAGTACCGTGACTCCCTCTGTTTCCTCGCCACCAGCCCCAGCACCAGCGTGGATGTGCTCATCTAGAGCAGGACCAGGCACGCGCGGCTGGTGGCTTATAGTGCAAGATGAGTAGGGCATTGCTGAGAAGCGCTCACCCTCCCCTTGCCCTCCACCCAGGGCCTGTTTAGAGGACGCAGGGTGACTTTGCTGAGAGGGCTGAGGCCAGGAAGTGGTGCCCTTAACTTTGGGGACAGGTGTGTACAGTCATGCATGTCTTTCTCTGGCTCTTTCTTTCGCTAATTCCCCCTAGAGCTTGCATGGAGATGGTCCCCTGCGGTTGCTGCTGCTGCCCTCTATCCATCTCGAGGCCTTGGACCTGCTCTCGGCACTCATCCTTGCGTGAGTGGGATTGGCGGGATGAGGGAAAGGGTGTAGGATGTGCTGGAAATGAGGGTCACGGTTGGGTCTCTGCCCTCAGGTGTGGAGGCCGGCTCTTGCGCTTTGGGGCTCTGGTCAGCCGCCTGCTCCCGCAGGTCCTCAGTGCCTGGAGCATCGGTAGGGATGCCCTTTGCCCAGGCCAGGAGAGGCCTTACAGGTGACCATGCAGGAAGGAGGAAGGGGTGAGGGTGGGAGGCATGCAAGTGGGCTGGGGGCTCTGCCATATCACTCCATAACCTGTTCTCTTGGCCCACACAACAGTGCTGTTCGGACCAAGGTGTACGCTGTCCTAGAGCTGTGGGTGCAGGTTTGCGGCGCCTCCGCAGGGGTGCTGCAGGGAGGAGCCTGTGGAGAGGCGCTGCTCACCCACCTGCTCAGTGACATCTCCCCGCCAGCTGATGCCCTGAAGGTGAGGCCTCAGCTCCTGTGTCTCGACTCTGTCCTGCTTTCCCGTTTGCCTGGGATTAAGATTTGTATTTTCATCTACCACCAGCTACGCAGCCCCCGGGTAAGCCCTGACGGGGGTTTGCAAACTGGAAAGCCCAGTGCCCCCAAGAAGCTGAAGCTGGACATGGGGGAGGCTATGGCCCCACCCAGCCACCGGAAAGGGGATAGCAATGCCAACAGCGACGTGTGTGCAGCTGCGCTGAGAGGTGGGTGAGGCCCTGGACCCGTAGGTTTAGGGCTGGCTTGAACTCATCGCCTAAAGCCAGTGGTGAAGTGGAAGTTACACTTGAAATGCAGGGTGGCTGGAGGAGGAGCAGAGGCGCCGTGCAGTGTGAGGGCTGCAGGTGGGATCTTGGGTTTTGTGGGTGCATCCTGGATCCAGGAGAAGCTCAGCTCCTGGGGCGAGTCCCTGCCTTGGAGCTCACATTCCCCACAGGGCAGGCTGCCTGCCGGAGCTTCCCTGCTCCCCATGCAACTGCTCATCTGTGAAAGAAGTTAATACTCAGGTGCTGAGCAGTTAATGGGTGACGTCCCTCTGGGTCCCATGTGTTTCAGTGCTGCTGCCCACTCCACGTGAAGGGGCACCAGCTTTAAGTATTTAAGTGTGCATTATCTTTAAATATCATCAGTAGCTGGGTGTGGTGGTGCACACTTGTAATCCCAGTATTGGGGAGGATGAGACAGGAAGATCGCAGTTTGAAGATGGCCTCAGCTACTGCTTAATGAGGCCCTTTGCAACTCAGTGAGACCCTGTTTCAAAATAAAGAATAAAAAAGAGGGCTGGGGATATAGTTCTGAGGTAGAAAGCCCCTGGGTTCCATCCTCAGTACCACAAATATATATATATCAATAGTCCTATGTACTAGCAGTGCTTTTACAGTCTCTATTTCCTTTGCTTTTTTGATAATGGGGATCAAACCCAGGACATTGCACATGCAAGGCAAGTGCTCTCCCACTGAGTACATTCTAGCCTTACGTCTCCATCTTACACTGGAGGAAGCAGGCTGCGCGCAGGGCGGTGCCTTGGCCAGGCAGGCCAGGGTGGAGCTGGGCGCCCCCTTGCCCTCCCTCCTGTCAGCAGCCTGCCTCCAACATGCTCTTCTCTTCCCAGGCCTCAGCCGGACCATCCTTATGTGCGGGCCTCTCATCAAGGAGGAGGTTCACAGGGTTAGTGGGGCTGGGGGGAGCACTGCTCTGTGTACGTAGGGTGTACCCCAGAGGTGGGGCTGCTGACACCTGGGAGGAGGCCCAGGAGAAGGGTTGGGTGGTCCTGGCAGAGCTTTTAGGTGTGCTCTGTGTCTTTCAGAGACTGCACGATCTGGTCCTGCCCCTGGTCATGGGTGTACAGCAGGGTGAGGTCCTGGGCAGCTCCCCATACACCAGCTCTTGCTGCCGCCGGGAGCTGTACCGCCTGCTGCTGGCGCTGCTCCTGGCCCCTTCTCCTCGCTGCCCTCCTCCTCTTGCCTGTGCCCTGCAAGCGTTCTCCCTCGGCCAGCGTGAAGACAGCCTTGAGGTAGCTGCCTGGCTCCTGGATTCTTTGTTCTGGGCCCAGGAAACCCTGTGTTCATGACTCATATTTGCCCTCGATTCCTCCTCAGGTGTCCTCCTTCTGTTCAGAAGCCCTGGTGACCTGTGCAGCTCTGACTCACCCCCGCGTCCCTCCACTGCAGACCCTGGGCCCTGCCTGCCCCACGGCTGCCCCGGTCCCTCCTCCCGAGGCCCCATCTCCATTCCGGGCCCCACCCTTCCACCCCCCAGGCTCCCTGCCCTCTGCGGGTGCCGTGCCCTCCACCGGCCCCATGCCCTCCACAGGCCCCTTGCCTTCGGCCAGCTCCATGCCCTCAGTAGGCCCAATGCCTTCCACGGGCCCCATGCCCTCTGCAGGCCCTGTGCCCTCGGCGCGCCCTGGACCTCCAGCCACAGCCAACCACCTAGGCCTCTCTGTGCCAGGCCTGGTGTCTGTCCCACCCCGCCTTCTTCCTGGCCCTGAGAACCATCGAGCAGGCTCCAATGAGGACCCTGTCCTTGCCCCAAGTGGGACACCTCCACCTGCTATCCCCCCAGATGAAACTTTTGGGGGAAGAGCACCCAGACCAGCATTTGTCCACTATGACAAGGAGGAGGCCTCTGACGTGGAGATCTCCCTGGAAAGTGACTCTGATGACAGCGTGGTGATCGTGCCCGAGGGGCTGCCGCCCCCACCGCCCCCGCCCCCCTCAGGCGCCACTCCTCCCCCCGCCCCCACAGGGCCACCGGCAGCCTCTCCTCCTGTGCCAGCTGAGGAGGAGCCAGAAGGGCTTCCTGCAGCCCCGGGACCTCTCCCTCCGCCCCCGCCCCCGCCCATTCCTGGTCCAGTGGCTCTGCCGCCACCCCAGCTGGTCCCTGAAGGGCCTCCTGGAGGGGGAGGACCTCCAGCCCTGGAAGAAGATTTGACAGTTATTAATATCAACAGCAGTGATGAGGAAGAGGAAGAAGAGGAAGAGGAGGAGGAGGAAGAGGAGGAAGAAGAGGAAGAAGAAGATTTTGAGGAAGAAGAGGAGGATGAAGAAGAATATTTTGAAGAGGAAGAAGAGGAAGAAGAGTTTGAGGAGGAATTTGAAGAAGAAGAAGAAGGCGAGTTAGAGGAAGAAGAGGAGGAGGAGGAAGAGGAGGAGGAAGAAGAGCTGGAAGAGGTAGAAGACTTGGAGTTGGGCTCAGCAGGAGGGGAGGCAGAAGAAGGTGGTCCTCCACCCCCAGCACTGCCTCCAGCTCTGCCCCCTCCCGAGTCCCCCAAACTTCCACCTGAGCCAGAACCAGAGCCCGGGCTGCTGCTAGAAGTGGAGGAGCCAGGAGTGGAGGAACAGCCCGAGGCTGAGACCGCGCCCGCCCTTGCCCCGGAGGTGCTCCCCTCCCAGGGAGAGGAGGACAAGGAGAGTGGCAGCCCCATAGCAGGGCCGCCACCTCAGGAGCTGGCTGGAGAAGAGCCATCTGTTTCCCCAACTCTGTTGGAAGAGGGGACTGAGGGTGGGGGTGACAAGGTGCCACCCCCTCCAGAGACATCCGTGCAAGAAGAGATGGAGACCAAGGCAGAGGTGGCAGTTCTCCAGGAAAAGGTGAGAGCCAGTCTGGGAAGGCCCCTCGGGTTGCAAAGGTGGGCTGGTGGGAGGAGGGGAGCAGTGATTGTGGCAGGGAAGAGGGTCTCCCCAGCCCATCTGCTCTTCCATAGATGTGTGTGTGTGTGTGACTTTCATATCTCCTGTCTTTGTGCCTGAAAGGAGCAGGAGGACGACACAGCTGCCATGCTGGCCGACTTCATCGATTGCCCCCCTGATGATGAGAAGCCACCGCCTCCCACAGAGCCTGACTCCTAGCCGCTTCCTCGCCTCAACACTTGTTTTCCAATAAAGTCCTTAGATAGTGGTGCTGCTTCTGGCTTTCGCCACACTGTGTCCCCAGCGGCAACCTGGGTGTCTATGGGGTTTTTGAAGGTATTCATAGTCTCCAGATGCCTCTGTACCCATGCCATCATCTCTGTTGCCCAGAGGAGGAGCCACTGACTTACAAGAGCAGTGGGCTGTTTTGTCATCCAGCAAGTTGGTGTCAGAATTTGAGCGTCTTGCTGTCTGGTCTTCCATGATGCTAAGTATGTGCAGAGTTGCCTGTGTGGTCAAGCTACAAGGAGTTAAAGATGTATCCCCCCCCCCCTTTTAATTTTTTTTGCAGTACTGGGATTTTTTTTTCCCCCAGTACTGAGGATGAAACCCAGGGGCGTCCTACCTCCGAGCTACACCCCCAGCCCTATTTTATAATTCTTTATTTTGAAACAGGGTCTCACTGAGTTGCAAAGGGCCTCACTAAGTAGCTGAGGCTAGCCGCGAAGTGTGATCCTCCTGTTTCAGCCTCCCAAATGCTGGGATTAAAAGCCTGCACCACCATGCCTGGCTTTGCAGTACTGGGGATTTAACCCAGGGATCATTTTATCTCTGAGCTATACCCCCAGGCTTATTTTTACTTCTGATTTTGAAATAGGGCCTCACTAAGTAGCTGAGGCAGGCCACAAACTTGTGATCTTCCTGTGTCTGCCTCCCACGTACTGGGATTACAAACGTGCATCACCATGCCTGGCCTGGCTTGTATCCCCTTTTTTTTGGTGGTCCTGGGGGTGGAACCCAGAGACTTTCTACCTCTGGGCTACACTCCCAGACCTATTTGGAAACAGGGTCTCACTAAGTTGCTGAGAGCCTCACTAAGTAGCTGAGGCTGGCTTCGAACCTGTGCATCCTCCTCAGCCTCCCAAGCGAGTGGATTACAAGCGTGCGCCACCACACCTGGCTGTATCCTTTCTTTTAAATTTGTAATTAGGCGAGAAAGTATTGCACTTTATGGATCAAGTGTCCAGTGGTGATCCTGGGTAAATGCACTTGCATAGTCTTGTTCTGGTGAGCAGGCCAAGTGGCTGCAATAGAAATTTGTCTGTTGAATTCTGTGGAATTTCAACTTTGGGCATCCCGCATTAAAGGGCATCCATAGTGGGTCTGGAAAATGAGCTTTGTCCTGGGGCTGGTTCTTCAAATGATGTCATCCCAGGACTCCCAGTATCTTCTGGGCAGGAGTGTGTGTGTGTGAGTGAGTGAGTGAGTGAGTGAGTGAGTCTGTGTGCGTGTGCGTGTGTGGTGTGTGTATGTGTGTGTGTTACTGGGGATTAAACCTAGGGGCACTCTACCTCCGAGCTATGCCCCCAGCCCTTTTATTTTGAAACAGGGTCTTGCTAAGTTGTGAAGGGCCTCACTAAGCAGCTGACAGCCTCACTAAATTGCTGAGGCTGGCTTTGAACTTTTGATCCTCTTATCTCAGTCTCCCAAGTACTGGGATTAACACTTGTAAGGTAGGCAAGCCTGAGCTGTGATGGTCAACATGTATATTAATTGCACTTTCAAAATAGATTACTTTCAAGTTGGGTGTGGTGGTGCATGTTTGTAATCCCAGTACTTAGGAGGCTGAGACTGGAGGATATCGGTTCACAAACAGCCTCAGCTATTAAACAAAAAACAACAACAAAAAAAATAGGTTACTTTTGGTAGTACTGGGGATTTAACTCAGAGGTGTTCTTCTTCCAAGTTACACCCCCAGCCCTAGTTTTTATTTATTTTGAAACAGGGTCTCACTAAGTTGCAGAGGCTGTTCACAAACCTGCTATCCTTCTGTCTCAGCCTCCCAAGTACTGGGATCACAAATGTGCACCACAATACCCAGCTAAAATAGGCTACTTTCAAACTTAATGGGTTTATTGAGATGTCACCCTATCGTCAAATAAGCATCTGTTTTATGTTTATTTGGTAATTGAGATTGAACCCAGGGGCATTCTACCTATTGAGCTATACCCCCACCTTATGTTGAAATAAGATCTTGCTAAATTGTTGAGGGCCTTTATAAATTACTGAAGTTGGCCTAAAAGCTGCAATACTTGTCTCAGACTCCCAAGTACTGGGATTACAGGTGTGCACGAGCTATGTCCCTGACCCTATTTTGTTTTTATTTTTGCAGAACTTTAGATTGAACCCAGAAACATTCTACCTCCAAGCTATACGCCCAGCCCTGTGTCTTAATCTTCACTTTTAAACAGGGTCTGAGTTGCAAAGGGCTTCAGTAGCTGAGGCTGGCTACAAACCTGGAATCCTCCTGTCTCAGCCCTCCAAGTACTGGGATTACAAATATGTACCACCACACCTGGCTTCATTTTTTTTTTTCTTCAAATGCTATCACTAAGTTGATGAGAGTCTCACTGTTTGCTGAGGCTGCCCTCCCAACTTGTGACTCTCCAGTCTCAGCTTCCCAAGTACTAGAATTACAGACAGGCATCACCATGCCTGGCTCTTGTATTGTGTATGACAATCACATTTTTCTATTTGCCTCTGAAATGGCTTATAGGTTGTTGTTGTTTTTTTCCCTTCTCCTCCCCCTGAGTCAAGTTCAAGAGGAGTTTTCATTAGATGGAAAAGCCATTTAAGGCTTAAGGATTGCTGCAGAGACAGGTGAAATGTGAAAACTGCTGGAAAATGTGATGTTGACATTGATCCTGGAAGACACTAGAAACTTTTCCAGTTTAAATTGTATTCTAGCTGGGTGGGGTGGCGTACGCTTGTAATCCCAGCATTGGGACGCTGGGACTGGAGGATCACAGTTCACAGACAGCCTCAGCTACTTAGTGAGGCCCTCTGCAACTCAGTGAGACCCGGTTTCAAAATAAAGAATAAAAATAGGAATAAAGAATAAAATATAGGGCAGGAGGTATAGCTCAGAGGCTGAATGCCCCTGGGTTCCATCCCTAGACCCGCAAAATAAGTAAATTGTATTTTAGCTGGGTGGGGTGGCACACACTTGTAATGCCCAGCCTTAGCTACCTAATGAGGTTCTCGGCAACTTAGTGAAACCCTGTGTCAAAATAAAGAATAAAAATAGGGCTGGGGATGTAGCTCAGAGATAGATTGCCACAGGGTTCAATCCCTAGTAACCCCCCCCCCCCCCACACACACACAAATACTCTGAATAGACAATATACCTACATGGTTCAAAATTCAAGAGATAGAAAAGGTTTATTTGAAAGTTCTCGCCCAGCCTGGCATGGTGGTGCACTCCTGTAATCCGAGTACTTGGGAAGCTGAGACAAAGGATCCCAAGTTTGAGGGACAACCTCAGCAAGTAGTGGGACTCCCCTCAACTTAGCAAGACCCTGTTTCCAATAAGAAATAAAATCGGGCTGGGGGTATAGGTCAAAGGTTGAATACCTCTGGGTTCGGTTCCCAGTATCACACACAAATTCTCACTTCTGTTCTCTAGCCATCCAGGTTATCTCCCAGAGCAATCAGTATAATCAGTGTTACGCATTCTTCTGTGAATACTGTGGGCATTTACAAACATATATCAGTCTTGTTTTTACACATATGTGCTACGTGCCCTTCCCCAGCTCCCCCAGGGTCACTGGGGGTTGTAGTACAATGTCAGTCAGCCAGTTGATGCTGACACAGCCAGTCAGTGTGTTTCAAGCTGGAGATTGAGCTGTAAGTAAAACCAACAAAAATCCTTATCCAGCTTACAGGATTTGCTCTAGAGGTTTGGTGGGTGAGGGAAGACAAGGGAAACATGCTCAGTGGTGTCACGTGCCATGGGACGAAGGGCGGTAGATTTGTGTGAGCATGGTTTTATTCAAAATACTGAAAAATTTCAAACATTGGAGAAGTTGAATTGCACAGAGAACATGTGTATCATATTACTCCGTTTGTAATTTTAAGCCCAAAGGTCAAAGAAGTGCTGCTGAGAAGGTGAGGCTGCAGGAGGACTCTGGGCTGCGAGGTGAGAATTGTCAGCCAGGGCACAGCAGGCACCACGTCCTGATGGAAGCAGCTTCTGCGAACTGCCTGCCATAAAGGAGATGTTAGCGGTGGGGGTAAATGAATGTTCCTCCGTGTGGTCCACAGTCCAGGAGGGAGCTGCTGTTTCAGGTCCTTCGTGATTGTGCTTGGCCTTCTTCATTTCATGCTGTTCTTTGTTTTTTGGGCATTGAACCCAGGGGCATTCTACCCCTATAATGGTTTAGATTTAAAATGTCCCCCTAGCCGAGCGTGGTGGCGCACGCTTGTAATCCCCGCGCTTGGGAGGCTGAGATGGGAGGACTACTCACAGGTTTGAAGCCAACCTCAGCTACTTAGGCTCTCAGCAATTTAGACACTGTTTCCAAATAAAATATAAAATAGGTCTGGGAGTATAGTCTGGAGGTAGAAAGCCCCTGGGTTCTACCCCAGTAACAAACAAAACCCCCAAAAACAAAATGTCCCCCTAAAGCCAGGTGTGGTGGTATATGCCTATAATCCCAGTACTTGGGAGGCTAAGACAGGAGGATCACAGGTTCGAGGACAGTCTTGTCAGTACTGAGACTATTATCAACCTAATGAGACCCTGTTTCAAAATAAAAACAAATTAGGGCTGGTGGGTGTAGCTTGGAGGTAGAATGCCCCTGAGTTCAATCCCCAGTGGCCCCCCCCCCCAATAAAATATGTTCCCCTATCCCTTATGGAACAAGGCAGCGAACAGTATTAGAAGCAGGGCTTGGATTGTGAAGAGGGGTCTTTAGGGGTGTGGTCCTGAGGATTATATATGGTCTCACTTTGCCCGTGCCCCCCCCCCCCTTTTAAAGTGTGGTCAGGTTTGGATAATAGCAAGAATGTTGACCAAGGCAGCCCCTATGCTACACCCCCCAGCCTAATTTTTTTTAACATTTTTGCAGTAATGGGGATTGAACCCAGGGACATCCTGTTTCCAAGCTACACCCGCTATTTTTTTTAGTTCTTTATCTTTAAAAAAAAAACAAAAAAAAACAGGTGCTGGGGATAAGACCAAGGGTCATTCTACCTTGGAATTGAACCCCCAGCCCTATTTTTATTCTTTATTTTTAAACGGTCTCACTATGTTGTGGAGGGCCTCACTAAGTAGCTGAGGTTGGCCGCAAACCATGACTTATGTCTCAGCCTCTCAAGTGCTGGGATTGCAAGTGTGCCACCACACATTTATTTATTTATTTATTTATTCATTCATTCATTCATTCTGGTGGTACTGGGGTTCCTGGAAACCCTTCTACCTCTGGGCTACACCCCCAGACCTATTTTTTATACTTTTTACTTGGAAACAGGGTCTCTTACGCCAGCGCGGATGGCTTCGAACCTGCGCAATCCTCCTGTCTCCACCTCCCAAGCGCGGGGATTACAAGCGTGCGCCACCACGCCCAGCTCATTTATTTATTTTTGAAATGACTTCTTATGAAGTACATGAGACTGGCTGTGAATCTGCAATCCTGTCTCAGCCTTCCAAACTGGGATTATAAATGTGTGGCACCATGCCTGACTTTTTTTATTTTGAAGCCGTCTAAGTTGCTGAGGCTGGCCTCAAACCTGTGATCCTTTTGTCTCAGCCTCCCACTGCTATGATTAGAAGCATGGGCTACAACGTACAACTTCATCTCTGATTTTCTTTCTGGTACTAGGGTTTGAACTTCAACCTCTGAGCTAACTCTCCAGCCCTATTTGAAAAATTTTAACTTTGAAACAGGATCTCATTAGGTTAATAAGAGTCTCACTACTTGCTGAGGCTGTCATGAAACCTTCAATCCTCCTGTCTCAGCCGCCCAAGTACTGGGGTTACAAACTTGTGCCACCATGACTGGTTAATCTCCTGCAGGTCTAATGATTCCTGACATATTGTTTCACCTGGATTCCTTCAGCTTTCTGACCACAGCTCCCTCTAATGTACCACGTGTATTTCTTGAGCTCCCCATGTGGTAGCGTAGCGGTTAAGCCACACTTGAGTCTCAGACACTTAGAGTCTGCTCCACTGGCAGTTTGTCATAGAGCCTGCCCGCCAGCCTGGGTTCCTGCCTCCAGCTGTCCTGCTTGAGCTCTCACCTCTGCTTGCCCGCCCAGTGAGCCTCCTGTTTAGACTCCTTTCATAACACACAGTGCTGTAGGCTATACATCATATGACGTGTTAGGGATGGCCCAGTGGAAGCCATCACCATCTCGGTCTGAAACTCGTGGGAAGGCACATTTAAAAAACTTCGTTTCTCTCAAAATTTTCAAGTCAATAGAATAACAATAATTGTAAAACAGATACCCAGATACCTTTTTTCTTTTTTGCAGTACGGGGGATGGAACCCAGGGGCATTCTACCTCTGAGCATCACCCCAGCCCTATTTTTCATTCTTTATTTTGAAACAGTGTCTCACTAAGTTGCAGATGGCCTCATTAAGAGACTGGCTCTGTGCATGAAGTGGGATCCTCCTGTCTCAGCTTCCCAAATGCTGGGATTACAAGCATGCACCACCACGCCTGGCTTCAGATACCCATATGCTTTTGACTTAGATTAAATATTAATTTAGCCACTTGTTTTTGTGGTACTGGGGGTGGAACCAGGGGCTTTCCACCTCCGGGCTATACTCCCAGACCTATTTTATATTTTATTTGGAAACGGGGTCTCACTAAGTTGTTGAGAGTCTCACTAAGTAGCTGAGGCTGACTTCGAACCTGTGTGATCCTCTTGTCTCAGCCTCCCAAGCACGGGGATTACAAGTGTGCGCCACTACGCCTGGCACTTTTTTTGTTATATCAGTATTTTCCCCTTAAATCATTTGAGAGTAAGTCGCATCATTATTATTCTTTACCTTTAAGTACGTCTGTACTCTCAATTTTTTTTTTTCTTGGTACTGGGGATCGAACCCAGAGGCCTTCTACCTCTGAACTCACTCCCAGTCCTTTTTAATTTTATTTATTTATTTATTTACTTATTTATTTATTTATTTTTGTGGTACTGGGGTTCCTGGAAGCCCTTCTACCTCTGGGCTACACTCCCAGACCTATTTTATACTTTTTCATATTTGGAAACAGGGTCTCTTACGCCAGCGCAGCTCCTTCGAACCTGCACAATCCTGTCCCCGCCTCCCAAGTGCGGGATTACAAGAGTGCGCCACCACGCCCGGCTAATTTTTTAAATTTTTTATTTATTTATTTATTTATTTATTTTGGTGGTACTGGGGTTCCTGGAAGCCCTTCTACCTCCGGGCTACACTCCCAGACCTATTTTTACATTTTTTTGAAAACAGGGTCTCCTAAACCAGCGGGCCGGCTGGCTCAAATTTGCGCGATCCTCCTGTCTCTGCCTCCCAAGCGCGGGGATTACAAGCGTGCGCCACCACGCCCGGCTAATTTTTTAAATTTTGAAACAGATTTTCACCAAGTTGCTGAGGCTGGCCCTGAACTTGTGATCGATCCTCTTGACTCAGCCTCCCAAGTACTGGGACTACAGGCATTCATGACTATGCCCAAATTATACTCCTAAATTTTTATATAGTACTTCCCAAGATTAAAGACATTCTTTAGCCCCGCGTGGGGGCATACACTTATAATCCCAGCATTTAGGAGGCTGAGACAGGAGGATTGCAGTTCATTACCCAGTGAGACTCTGTTTCCAAATAAAGAATAAAAATTGGGCGCGAGGTGTGGCTCGGAGGTAGAATGTTCCTGTGTCCCTCCAACCCTAGAACCCCACCCCCACCCCAATTCTCTAGCACAGTCACGATACTAGTTAACTCTGTGTGTGTGTGTGTGTGTGTGTGTGTGTGTGTGTGTGTGTGTGTGTGTTACTTGGAATTGGACCCAGGAGTATTTGCCTCCAAGCTACACCACCCCTATTTTATTCTTTATTATTATTATTATTATTATTATTATTATTATTATTATTATTATTGGTACTGGGATTCCTGGAAGCCCTTCTACCTCCGGGCCACACTCCCAGACCTGTTTTTTATATATATTTTTGAAACAGGGTCTCTTACGCCAGCGCGGCTGGCTTTGAACCTGCGCGATCCTCCTGTCTCCGCCTCCCAAGCGCCACCACGCCCAGCCTACAGTGCCATATTTGTGAGGCCAAGGGAAGCCCCAGGTTGTGGCAGTGATGACACCAAGCATCTCCTCCCATTTGGCCCCATAGTCATCAAGGCTGGGACCTTTATTTTTGTGGTGCAGGAGATTGAACCCAAGGGCATTCTACCTCGAGTTACACCCACAGCCCTATTTTATTTTTACATCTGGTACTGGGGATGGAACCCAGGGGCATTCCATTCCCAAGTCGCACCCCCAGCCCTATATTTTTATTTTGAAACAGGGTCTCACTAGGTTAATAAGAGTCTCACTACTTGCTGAGGCTGTCTTTGAACCTGGGTTCCTCCTATCTCAGCCTCCTCAGTACTGTACAAGCATGTAACACCATGCCTTTTTTTTTTTTTTTTTTTTTTTTTAAGCAGGGTCTTGATAAATTGCTGAGACTGGCTTCAACCTGTGATTCTCCTATCTCAGCCTCCCAAGTACTGGGATTATAGGTGTATGCCACCATACCCAGCACAGAAGAAATATTTTAAAAGATTTGTATATTAAATATAAAAATATTTTAAAAATTACATTTTTATGGAGTCTGCGTGTGGTACCGGGGATTGAACCCAGAGGCATTATATCTTTGAACTATATCCCCAGCCCTAATTTAACATTTTTTATTTTTATTTATTTATTTTTTTTGTGGTACTGGGGTTGGAACCCAGGGGCATTCAACTTCTGGGCTACACTCCCACATGTATTTTATATTTTATTTGGAAATGGGGGTCTCATTTAGTTGCTGAGAGCCTCACTAAGCTGAAGCTGGCTTCGAACCTGTGCGACCCTCCTGTATCAGCCTCCCAAGTACTGGGATTAGAAGCATTCGTCATCACGCCCGGCTTTATTTTCTATTTTTTATTTTGAAGCAATCTAAGTTGCAGAGGGTCTCAGTAGCTGAGGCTGTCTGAGATTAGAAATTTAAAAAAAAAATAATTTTGAAACAAGTCTCACCAAGTTGCAGAGGGCCTCACTAAGTAGCTGAGGCTGGCCATGAACCTGTGATTCTCCTGTCTTATCCTCCCAAATACTGGGATTATAAACCTGTGCCGTTAAGTCTGGCTTACTTGTGGTTCTGAAAAATAACTTTATCCTCATATTTGCTTGATAATTTCAGGATCAGAGGTCAGAAATTATTTTTCCTAAGCTAGGTATGCTTATAACCTCATTACTTGAAAGGCTTAGACAGGGAGGTTCCAGAACAGCCTCAGGAAAGTTAGGAAGACCCTGTTTCAAAATAAAAAATAAAATTGGGGTTGGGCGTGGTGCTGCATGTTTGTAATCCCAGCATTTGGGAGACTGAGATAAGAGGATCGTGGTTTGCAAACAGCCTCAGCTAAGTAGTGAGGCCCTTCATGACTCAGTGAGACTGTTTCAAAGTCAAGAAAAAAAAATAGGGCTGGGGTGTAGCTTGGAGGTAGAATGCCCCGGATTCCATCCCTAGTACTGCAAAAGTAAATTAATTAATAAATAAAATAAAATAGGGTTGGGGTATAGCTCAGCGGTAGAATGCTCTTGGGTTCAATTCTCAGTTCCACACACAATTTCTTTGCCCCTAACTTTCTGAAAATTCATAATGGTACCCCTTGTTCTAGGACTTGTCCATGATATTGGCGCTTGGTGGGTTGATCAATCTGGAACAAATATTCCCTTACTTCTAGGAATTGTTTTACTCATATATTTTCTGCACCTTTTTTCCTTCTGTCAGGAAGGCCTATTATCGAGATGTGGTATGTTGGGCTTATTTTCTGTTTTTCCTTGCCATTTCTCTCTTGATATTCTTTTTTCTTTTTTTCTGGGAGATTTCATTAACTTCTCCTGTGAGACTTCTTTTGGAATTTTAGTTTCTGCTGCCAAATTTATATTTCCAAGGCTCTTCCTTAATCTCTGACATTCTCTCTCTCTCTCCTCCCTCCATGTCTTTCTCTTCAAAGTACTCAGGATTGAACCCAAGAGCATTCTACCTTCAAGCTACTCCCCCAGCCCTTTTTATTTTATTTATTTATTTATTTATTTATTTATTTATTTATTTATTTTTGAGACAGAGTCTTGCAAAGCTGCTGAGGCTGTCTATGAACCTGCGATCCTCCTATCTCAGCCTCCCAAGTACTGGACTGCGGATGTGCCCGCCACGGCCGGGCTGGCTGCCTCTCTTAATAATAAACAGGTTCCTCTCTTGTTTCATGGCTGCAATATCCTCCTTTCTTATCTCTTTATGTTAATGATAACATCTTGCTCCATTTTTTGTACCTATTTTGTACCTTCTTATCTGTCTTTTCGAGTTCCCTTTCTGTTTGGTTCCCATATTGACACTTTCCTCAAATACCTGGTGGTATTTGTCTTGCAGATTTAATGGTGTACCTTACTAGGTGCATCAGTGTGGCTGGCGGCCTTTCTTACTTGATCCCTCCTTCCCTTCCTTCCCTCCTTTCTTCCTTGCTTCTTTTTGGCAGGGTACTTGCAGTGTGTGTGTGTGTGTGTGTGTGTGTGTGTGTGTGTGTGTGTGTGTGTGTGAGACTAGGGAGTGAACCCAGAGGCATTCTTCCTCCAAGTCACATGCCCCCACCACATGCACCACCGTGCCCAGCCCAGCCCTAGTGTGTTGTTTTGAGCGTAGAATTGCATCCTGGCTCTCAGCCATGCCTGGTGGACCCAGAAAGTAAAACTCCTAATTTTTCTCCAGTGTCGGGTGGAGCGAGTTGGCTGGCAGACTGGGGAAAGAGATGTGGGGATGTAACTTACCTTTAAGGATTTTCAGCTAATTTCCCAGTGTCCAGTCTTTGGGCCTACAAGGTGTGTTCAGTTTCTGAGCCTTTTTAGGCCTCAGGGCAGGAGGCTCTTACCACGGGGGTTTTCCCTGCAGATCTCCCCTCTCCAGGAACCTCCTCTTCATCTTTTTCTAGTCAGTTAAGACAGTGAACACCTGACTGTTTCCAGGGAAAAGAATTTCTCATCCCCATCATATCTCTCCTGCTGTCTTTGTTCTTGTAGGTTTATGTGTTTAAAAAAAAAAAATCCTTACAGGCAGGTATGGTGGCTCATGCCTATAATCCCATTACTTGGGAGGCTGAGACAGGAGGACCATAAATTCAAGGCAAGCCTCAGCAACTTGGGTGAGACCTTATTTCAAAACAAAATATAAATAAATTATAAAATAATATCTTTGAGTAGCTTAGAGATAGAACGTCTGGCTTCAATCCCCAGTACAACACACAAACACACACACACAGACACACACACAAAGGTGGTACAGACATACATGTACACATCACTTGGCACATTTCTCTGTATGTCCCACTCTGCTAGCCTTCTTCAGTCTTTTTTTTTTGTGTGTGTGTGTGTGGTACTGGGGGTGGAACTCAGACACTTTTCTACCCTGGGTCAATGTGTTTGTATGTGTGTGTGTGTATGTGTGTTGCTCGGGATGGAACCCAGGGACATTCTACCTCTGAGCTATACCCCAGATCAAATTTATTTTTTAATCTGGAAATAGAGTCTCACTAAGTTGCTGAGAGCCTTGCTAAGTTGCTGGGGCTGGCTTCGAACCTGCAATCCTCTTGTCTCAGCCTCCCAAGTCCTGGGATTACAGGTGTGCTCCTTCACGCCCAGCTGCAGTGTCTTGGACTGAGAGGCAGTGCCTCACCCTGGTTACAAAGGCCAGGTTTCTCAGACAGTGTGGAGTGGATTGGCTGTATCATCTTGGGGTAAAAAGTGGCAGATGCTGGCCTACGTGTCGCGTGTTGTGTGCTCTGTGTCTGAGGCAGGCTGGGGAACCCGTCCCTGCTCTGGCTCCGGGAGAGTCTCAGCGGCTCCGGCCACCGCCGTCCTCACAGGCGTCTCAGACGGCGCCATGGTCAGGCGTCCTGATGCGCGTGGAGCCCGGCTCGCCTGGCTCTGCGGCTTCCTTTCTCCTAACACCCTGTCTTCAGGTAGAACGTTCACAAGTGATTCGCTTTCCTTTCTTCCTCCTCTTCCTCGTCCTTCTCTTCCTTCTTCGTTTATGGCCATGTTACCTCATATTGAATCCGAGGTGTTTCCAAAAACTCATAGTGGTACATTCCTGGTGTTACGGATGGATTTGGGCTGCCCACGGTTATTACGCCATCTTTTCCTTTTAAATCCACACCCTATATTAAGTCTAAACTAACTGGACTGAAAACATCTAATTCCATGTAAATCATTTGCATGATTAAGTATTTTTCAAATGACACCATATTACTTGGAATTTCACTGGAAATGTTCTCAGTTGTTCTAGCTTCAGATTCTGAGGTTTCCAAAAACAGAAACCAAACAAAGACTGTTTTTTCCTAAGTCACCGATCCAATTCCCTCAGCAATTTTATTTTCTGATATATTGTAGCCAAATTTTATATCATCACTTCCAAATGACCCAAAATCCCAATCATGTCATATCTGAAATTTGAGCTAATATTAATAATTCAGTAATTCTTGTTTCCAATGGCTTAGATTATATCCTAACTAAAACAGCACACACACACTCACACACATACACACTACACACGTGAATTTTCTTTTGTGTGTGATACTGGGAATTGAACCCAGGGCCATTCTACCTCCAAGCTACATCCCCAGCCATTATTATTATTGTTGTTGTTGTTGTTGTTATTATTTATTTTTGTGTGTGTGGTACCAGGGATTGAACCCAGAGGCATTTTACCTCTGAGCTACATCCTACCCCTATTTTATTTTTATTTTGAAAGAGGGTCTTGCTAGGTTGATGAGAGTCTCGCTACTTGAGGCTGTCCTTGAACCTGTGATCTTCCCATCGCAGCCTCCCAAGTACTGAGATAACAGGCGTGTGCCACCATGCCCGGCTCACTGTTGCTTTTTTTTTTGTACTAGGGATGGAACCCAAGGGCACTGTACTTCTGAGCTACACCCCCAGCTGATTTTTTAGTCTTTTTATTTTTGAAAGAGGGTCTCGCTGAGTTGTGAAGGGCCTTGCTAAGTAGCTGAGGCTGTTCTGTCCACTAACCACGATCCTCCAGTCTCAGCCTCCCAAATGCTGGGATTACAGCATGAACCACTATGCCCACCTCTCACTGTTGCTTTTAATTTAAAATTGCTCAGGAGTTTTCTGAGGCTTTATTTATTTATTTTTTTATTGCAGTACAGGGGATTGAACTCAGGGGCATTCTACTTCTGAGCTATACCGCAGCCCTATTATTTCTTTATTATTTATTTTTTGCAGTAATGGGGATGGAACCCAGGGGCATAGTACCTCCAAGCTACACCCCCAGCCCTATTTTTTGTCTTTTTATTTTGTGAAACAGGGTCTCACTGAGTTGTAAAGGGCCTCGCTAAGTAGCGGAGGCTGTCCATGACTACGATCCTCAGGTCTCCGCCTCCTGAATGCTGGGATTACAAGCATGTGCCACCATGCCCAGGTTTTTATTATTTATTTTGAAACAGTCTCACCAAGTTGTGGAGGGTCTCACTAAGTATCTGAGGCTGGCTGAAGCTGTGCTCCTCCTGTCTCAGCCTCCCAAGTACTGAGATTACAAGTGTGGGTCACCAGGCCCACACTTGTAATCTGTGTGTGCGTGTGTGTGTGTGCGCGCGTGTGTGTGTGTGTGTGTGTGTGTGTGAGTGTGTGTGTTTTACTGGAGATCAAACCCAGGGCCTTGTGTATACTGGGCAAGTGCTTTCCCACTGAGCTATATCTCCAGACGATGTGATGATTTATTCTTTTCTTTTTTTTTAGTGCTGAGGATTGAACACAGGGGCATTCTACTTGTGAGCTACACCCCCAGCCCTATTTTATTTATTTATTTTTCGTGATACTGGGGATGAACCCAGAGGCATTCTATCTCTGGGCTATCTCCCAGCCTTGTTTTATTTTTTGTTTAGAAATAGGGTCTCACTATGTTGATGAGAGTCTCACTACTTGCTGAGGCTATCCTTAAACTTGAAATTCTCCTGTCTCAGCCCCCCAACGACTGGGATTCCAGGCAGGTACTACTACATCTGGTTTGTTTGTTTGTTTATTTATTTGGTGGTACTGAGAGTGGAACCCAGGGGCTTTTCTACCTCTGGGCTGTACTCCCAGACTTATTTTAAACTTTATTTGGAAACAGGGTCACACTAAGTTGCTAAGAATCTCACTAAGTAGCTGAGGCTGGTTTTGAACCTGTGCGATCCTCCTGTCTCAGCCTCCCAAGCGCTGGGATTATAAGCATGTGCCACCACGCCTGGCTCTTATTTTTTATTTTGAGACAGGGTCTTACTAAATTGCTGAGGCTATCCTTGAACCTGTGATTCTCTTGTCTCAGTCTCCCAAGTACTAGGGTTACAGGTGTGCACCACCGTGCCAGGCTCCATGTAATAATTTTTAAAGCTAGATTGTCACTGGGCATGGTGGTACACCTTTCAAATCCCAGTACTTGGGAAGGCTGAGATAGGATGATCACAGGTCAGCCTTGATCATCTATAGGGAGGCTCTCAGAAACCTAATGAAACCCTGTTTTCAAATAAAGAAGTAAGATCTGGTTGGGGATGTGGCTTGGAGGCAGAATGCCTCTAGGTTCAATTCCTAGTACCAGACAAATAACAATAACAAAAAAATAGACTGTCTTCTGTTATATAATATAGGCCATTGAGCCGGATATGGTGGCACATGCTTGTAATCCCAGCATTCGGGAGGCTGAGACAGGAGGATCACAGTTCACTGACAGCCTCAGCTGCTTGGTGAGGACCTCTGTAACTTAGTGAGACCCTGTTTCAAATTAAAGAATAAAAAATAGGGCAGGGGGTGTAGCTTGTGAAATGTTGAAGATGGAGCTAGGGAGTTGCGAAGGAGGTAAAATACCAGCCAGGTCATCAAAAGCTGCTGCTTTATTCGGACCCGGCATCCTTGAGGAGTCAGCAGGCCGTGGGGGAAAGGACCAACAAGCCCCGTGTTTGAAAAGTCGCACTTAGTCCCAATTGGCCAGCTGAGTCACATGGCGGAGTGGAAGCATCGATGTTTTATAGACATGCCGATTCTCTTGCGACATCTGTAGTCTCGCAACCTCTGAAGTCTGTCTTGCCATGTTTGGAGTCTTGTGACACCTGGAGTCTCACGATATCAACACTTCTGGCTTCCAGGGTTCTGCCTCCTGTCCCCACTGAGGGGTTACGTGGGGGGAGGGGATGGGGAACTGACCTATCAGCTTGGAAGTTGAATGCCCCTGGGTTCCATTTCCAGAACTGAAACACACACACACACACACACACACACACACACACACACACACACACACATTGGCCATTGAGCCGGGTGTCATTGTATATGTCTTTACTCCAGTACTTGAGAGAGATGAGGATCACAGTTTCAAGGACAGCCTTGGCAAGGTAGTGAAGCTCTCAGTAACTTAGTGAGACCCCATTTTAAAATAAAAAATTAAAACGTGTGGAGGTTCAAAGTACAAAGAAAGAAAATAAGCCAGGCATGGTGGTGCATGCCTTTAATCCCAATCCTCTGAGACAGAGGATTGCAGGTTCAAGGCCAGCCTTGGCCACTTAATTAGGTCCCCTGCAACTTAGACCCTGTTTCCAAATAGAAAATAAAATATGACTGGGGGTGTAGCTCAGAGGTAGAATGTCCCTGGGTCTAATCCCCATTGCCACAAAAAAATAGAAAAAAAGGGGGGGGTAGTAGGAGTGCTGGTGTTTTGGAATAGTAGGTGGGATGTGGTCATGTCTGGAATGTGGTCAGCCAAGCCATCCTCTGACCACAAGCCACATTCCTCCCACAGCAAAGTACATGCAGTCCCTCCCCAGTCATTCCAGTAACGGGTCTGTGCAGAGTCCAGGGCCTCACGCTGGGGGTTTCTCACGCACAGCCCCTTGACTAGGGGTCTGTTCTATTTCCTGTGAGTTCTCTGTGGTCCTGTTTCACCTCTAGGATCTTAGTTTCCTCTTCTAAGTCATCCTTTTTAAAATTTATTTTTGTGGTACTGGGGTACAGGGGCTTTTCTACCTCCAGGCTATACTCCCAGGCATATTTTATTTTATTTTATTCTGGTGGTACTAGGGGTGGAACCCAGAGGCTTTCTACCTCCGGGCTATACTTCCAGACCTTTTTAATATTTTATTTGGAAACAGGGTCTCACTAAGTTGCTGAGAGCCTCACTAAGTAGCTAGGCTGGCTTCGAACCCGTGTGATCCTCCTGTCTCAGCCTCCCAAGCGCAGGGATTACAAGCGTGCACCACAACGCCTGGCATTCCTTACTTGTTTTGAAGTTAGAATTGTTTTGATGTTCTAAAAATTGTTTTGATATTAAGAGTGACTTGTTTTGATGTTAGGAATTGTTTTTGAAGTGTAAAAATATTTTTCTTTAAAGTGAGTTCTAAGCCTGCCACAACCTTATCTATAAGTAAACATCTGGCTTTTACGGCCCTGCCTAAGAGGTCACCATAGTAACCAAGCACATACCCTGCATAAGAGAGATAGCCACTCTTGGGCGGGCTGTGATGTAGGGATGCTGACCTTTAAATCTATTTGCTGTGATTCAAATGTGTGATGCGCTTTCTTTAAAATTATTGGCTGTACCCATTTACCTTTTTATTCTATTGGCTGTATCCTACTTTCTGGTGGGCTATGACATATGTAACCGCCCCTTCTGGGGCTATAAATGTAAAGCCTGGAATGTGCTCGAGATCCCCTGCTCTGACCACCTGCCTGCGTGCTTGTGAAAGATGGACCCTGGCATGCCAGATTCTGCTGCGCTGCACTAAACTCTGCCTGTGGTTTGCATCCTCTGGTGAGTTCTCTGTTATTTGGGGTGGGGGCATCTCTCGGACCCTAACAAATCCTCCTGCCTCAGCCTCCCAAGTGCTGGGATTATAGGCTTGCACCACCATGTCTGGCTAAATTATATTTCTGAAAACACCCTCCATTTGATCTCTTTCAAGAAACCGTTTTTTAATTTTGACATCATTAGTCCTCTAAAGTGACTGAGAGTGGGGCGGGCGTGGTAGTGCAGGCTTGTAATCCCAGCACTTGGGAGGCTGAGACAGGAGGATCACACAGGTTTGAAGCCAGCCTCATCTACTGAGTGAGGCTCTCAGCAACTTAGTGAGACCCTGTTTTGAAATAAAATATAAAATAGGTCTGGGAGTATAGCCCAGAGGTAGAAAAGCCCCTGGGTTTCACCCTCAGTACCACCAAAATAAATAAGTAAATAAAGTGGCTGAGAGCCGGGCGTAGTAGCACATGCTTTTAATCTCAGTACTTGGGAGGCCGAGACAGGAGGATCACAGGTTTATGGCCAGCCTCAGCAATTTAGAGAGATTCTCAGCAACTTAGTGAGACGCTGTTTGCAAATAAAAAAATAAAATAGAGTTGGGTGTAGCTCAGAGGTAGAATGCCCCTGGCTTCAATCCCTAGTACCACAAAAAAGAAAAGTCAATAAAATAATAAAGTTACTGAGAATTTTAAACAGCTTTCTTTTTTTAATTTTTTATTTTTTATTGGTGCACTGTATTCATACATCATAGTGGGATACAAAAAGACTTTTGTAGACATACATGCACACATCGCCCAGTCAGCCCCCACCCGATCCCCACCCCATTCTCTCCCCATCCCTCCCTCCCATGCTTGGCTTAGTGGTTGACATCTAGTATTATAGCAATTTATCCAAAATTAAAAATGATAATCTCACATAATAGTTTCATTTGTCTGATACCAAGCTTTTGATGACTTAAAGATAGCATTTCAATATTTCTTTTTGCTTTCTTTCTTACCAGATAATTTTTTTCTTTTTTTGAAACTATCATACATTTATTTACTTATTTTTTAGAAAATATCTATCCTAATGAGGATTATGGACTCTAGATACCCAAAACGATCTCGAAATAGAACAAAGCTAGGAAATGTATATTTTCTGATTTCAAACCATATAAAGCTACAGTAATTGAAACAGTGTAGTACTGTTCTAAAGGCAGATATATAAACCATTGGAGTTAAATACAAGCCTAGAGCTAAATTCTTCCATATATTGTCAAGTTATTTTTGACAAGGTTTCCAAGAACATTTGGTGGAGGAAATAATAATCTTTTAACTAAATATTGTTGAAAAATAATAATTACATGAAAAAGAATAAAATTGGACCCTTACCTAACACCATATACAAATATTAACTCAAAATAGATAAAAGACCTAAATATAAATCTTAAGACTATGAACTTTTAGAAGAAAATCTGGGTCATAAAACCTCACAACATTGAAATTGGTAGTGATTTCTAGGATATGATTTCAATGGCACAGGCAACAGAGGAGTATACAGACTCCCTAAAAAATAAAAAAATAAAAAAATTGTATATCCAAAGACAACGTAAACAGAGTTAACAGTTACTAATAGAATGGGATAAAATATTTCCAGTTGCTATATCTGAAGGTATATTAATATTCCAACTAGAAATCCTAAAAATTAACAACAATAAAGGCAAACAATACCCTTTAGAGATAGGTAAAAGACTAACATAAATAATGAATCTCCACAGATAACTAATCTTAGTTGTCTGTTGGATGGAAACTCTTGTTTCTCTGGTTCTGGTGTATATTACCTATTTCTTCTTTGTAGTTAATCTCTTTGAGTATTTTCTCTAGTGCTGGTTTTGAAGACATAAATTCCTTCAGTTTCTGTTTGTCATGGAAGGTTTTTATTTCTCCATCTAATTTGATAGAAAGTTTTGCTGGGTAGGAAATTTTTGGCTGGAAGTTGTTTTCTTTCAGAGTTTGGAATATGTTCCTCCAAGCCCTTCTGGCTCTCATGACTTGGTTTGGGAAGTCTGGAAATAAAATAAAAAAAAATAACTGGGGTCTCTGGATTCAACCCCAGTACCCCCCCCCCACAAAAGTCTATAAGACTGTCATAATGCTATGCACATTATAAGGTAGGCATATTTGGGTGCTATTTTGAAGACTGCTTACCACCAGAATGCCCTCTCATTCTCAATGATTTATATTTATCTCATGTGCAAAATATACTCAATTCTCAAGACCCCCCAAAGTTTAATATGATTATAAAATCAGCTTGAAGCCCAGCATTTCACCATTCAAGTCTGTTTCATGTGTAGATGAGATTTCCTCACGTGTGTTTCATTAAGTACAGGCCACAAGTACAAGTCCTTCCTCCTGAAGACTGATAAACTCAAGGGGAAGTCGGCTCCCTCCCTCCAACATACAAAGGAGGGGTGGACACAGGATGGCAGTAGACATTCCTACTTGGAAAGGGAGGAGGGTTTCACCTCTCTACCTCACCTCACTGGGGTCACCCACAGCCATACAGAGTGGTTGCTCCATATCTTCCCAACTCGTCAATCACACTTTTTATCTGTAGGAAAATTATAGGGTTTGTGTCATAGCTAAGGATGACAACTTTATAATATATTGGTTTTTCTGAATTTCATTTTTGAGGCACCAGGGATAAAACCTAGGGGCATTCTACCTTCAAGCTTCACCCCCAAAACTTTCTGTGTGTGTGGTACTGAAAATTGAATCCAGAGGCATTCTACCTCTGAGCTACACTCCTAGACTGATTTTATTTCTTATTTGGAAACAGGGTCTTGCTAGGTTGATGGGAGTCTCACTACTTACTGAAGCTCAAGCCTGCGATTTTCCTGTCTCAGCCTCCTACATACTAGGATTATAAATGCATACCACCACGTCTAGCTTTAACCCCAAACCTTTATTTTTATTGTTTTTATTTTTTGTGGTATTGAGAATTGAACCCAGGGGACTTCTACCTCTGAGCTACACCCCCAGCCCTATTTTTTTTTTTTGTTGGTGGTACTGGGGGTGGAAGCCAGGGGCTTTCTACCTCCGGGCTATACCCCCAGCCCTTTTTAGTTTTACTAAGTCTCACTAAGTTGTGGAAAGCCTCACTTTTTGTCTACTCTGGCTTTGAATCTATGATCCTCCTGTCTCAGCCTCCCAAGTACTGGGATTACAGATGTGTGCCACCACACATAGCTACCCAACCCTTTAAAAACCGTGTGTGTGTGTGTGTGTGTGTGTGTGTGTGTATGCACTTGTGCGCACACATGTGCAGGTCCGCCAAGGCTGAACTTCATGCCTGATGGAGGCATCATATGCTGGGCTTCAGGTGTATTGCTAGACTCTCACCTGAGCAGACAGGAGAAGCTATCTTCTCCTTTTCTCCTGAGAGGACAGACCAGTCTGTCCAGCTTCCCAGGCTCTCCTAGAGAAGGGAATCCATCAGGAGACACCTGCGCTCAGCTGTTTAATAAAAGGTGTGTGTGTGTGTGTGTGTGTGTGTGTGTGTGTGTGTGTGTGTGTGTGTGTGTTTGCAGTACTAGGGGTTGAACTAGGGGCATTCTACCTCCAAGCGACACCCCTAGCCCTACTTTTTATTCTTTATTTTGAAACAGGGTCTCACTGAGTTGCAAAGGGCCTAAGTAGCCGAGGCTATCCGTGAATCTGCGATCCTCCTGTCTCAGCCTCCCAAATGCTGGGATTACAAACATATGCCACCATGCCCAGTTCCTCTAAGTTATTATTATTATTATGTTGGTGGTACTGGGGATGGAAACTAGGGGCCTTCTACCTCTGGGCTACACTCCCAGACCTGCTTTATATTTTATTTGGAAACAGGGTCTCTTAAGCCAGTTGAGGCTGGCTTCGAACCTGCACGATCCTCCTGTCTCAGCCTCCCACGTGCGGGGATTACAAGTATGCGCCATCACGCCCGGCTCCTCTAAGTTATTTTGAAACAGGGTCTCACTGAGTTATAGAATCACCACACCCAGCTTAAAGGCGCATTTCTTAATGAATTCAGATTTATATGTCCAGAACGCCTGTTTTGTGGCAGGTCCTGCACCTGACACAAAATGACAAGCCCATGGAAAGACTCTGCATGCTTCTTGTTTGGGGGCATTCCTGAAAGTGGAGGGTGCTTTTGAGAGCGTTTCCAGCTCACTGCAGTCTTTTGGGGGATGTTTTCTTTTTTGCTAAGTTGCTGAAGTTGGCCTGGAACTTGTGATCCTTCTGTCTCAGCCTCCCAAGGACTGGGGTTACAGGTGTACTCCACCATGCCTGGTGAGGCAGAGGCTTTAAGCTCAAAAGGACTGAGCCCAAAGGCTGACACAGGGAAGGCAGAGAGTGCAAAGCTGGCTGAAATAATTCTGCAGCTCAACTGTACCTTCTTCAAATGCTGGAGAAGACTGTGGGTCCTCACCCACTTTGCTTTCTCCTATACACTCCAGCATTTCCTTTGGGTGAAGTAACGTGTGTGTGTGTGTGTGTGTGTGTGTGTGTGTGTGTGTGTGTGTGTGTTCAGGTAATGGGATCCTTCCCAGACACTCAGGCTTGCTCCCCTCATCACAGGTTTGCCCTCTGGGGTACGCTTCTCTCACTCAGGATGTGTGTGTGTGTGTTACTGATGATTGTACCCAGAGGCATTCTCCACTGAGTTGAGCTACAGCCCAGCCCTATTTTATTTTATATTTTAGTGGTAATGGGGGTGGAACCCAGGGGCTTTCTACCTCTGGGGTATACTCCCACACCTATTTTCTATTTTATTTGGAAACGGTCTCACTAAGTAGCTGAGGCTGGTTTCGAACCTGTGTGATCCTCCTGTCTCAGCCTCCCAAGCGCGGGGATTACAAGTGTGTGCCACCACGCCTGGCTCCCAACCCTATTTTATTTGTTTATTTATTTTTGTGGTACTTCGCATTGAACCCAGGGGCATTCTACTTCGGGGCTATACCTCCAGCCCTATTTTAAATTCTTTATTTTGAAACAGGTCTCACTAAGTTGAGGAGGACCTCACTAACTAGCTGAGGCTGGCTGTGAACCTGCGATCCTCCTGTCCTGTCAGCCTCCCAAAGTCCTGATATTAGTGCAGCCACCACGCCCTGCACATCTTTTGCTGGGCCCGGTATTGAGTTCTTCTTGCATATTTTCTGCTCCAATCCTCCTCTGCTTCCCCCTCTGTCCTCCTCCCACCAAGTTAAAGGCTTTCTCCCTGGCCCCCGCCAGGCAGGGCCCCGCCTTTCTGGATTGGGGCCCAGCTTGGGGCTGCTGTAGTAGGGCCTTTGGCACCACCAGGCGGTGTTGACAAAGGACAGGCCACCTACACCTGACCCCAAGAGGGACTTGGAGAGGGCGGGGTCTCTAGCTCCTTTATTTACCGTCAACCCTCTGCCTCTCACAAGACGCAAGACTTCTTTGGGCAAGATGGGTGTCTACCGCATCCGCGTGTCCACCGGGGCCTCCATCTTCGCGGGCTCCAAGAACCAGGTGCAGCTGTGGTTGGTCGGTGAGCACGGGGAGGCGGCGCTCGGGGCGCTCCGGCCCTTCTGGGCCCAGGTGAGCTTCACCTAGTGGTCTGGGGTGCTGCACCCCAGACCCACACCATCAACCATCACACATCTGGGAGGAGATGCGCCCCAGCCCGCCCTGCAAATCCTCCCAGACCTCAGAGAGCACTGGGTGGCTGTCCTGCCGCCTGGCCTCCTGGCAATCGAGGGAATACTCCTGCACTCCCTCAGCCCGCAGATCTCACCAAGCCTGGAGGTCACCAGAGCGGCTCTGCTTTTTTGTTCTTTTGATACTGGGGATTGAAAACAGGAGAATTTTACCTCTAAGCCACTCCCCATAAGCCCCAGCCTGATTTAATTTTTATTTTGAGACAGGCTCACTATCCCAGAATATGTAACTTGGAGGGAGAATGCCCTTGGGTTCAATCCCAGCATCACTGAAAATAAGAGCTGCTGTTTCCAATCTTGTCCACAGTTGCTGGATCTCTGATTTGGGGCCTTATCCCCTGGGGTGAGGTGGAACCAGGGGAGGACATAGGACCGTCTGAGCTAGTCATCTTCTCAATACTCTGTCTACCTGGTGTTTTACCTGGTCCTGTTACTTTTTCTGCCACTGGCCTCAAATTTACATTGCCCGTCCAGGTTTCCCCCAGACCCCATATCCAGCTGTGCCCCGCAGCAGACACTGCAAAGGAGCATGCAGAAGGCCCCGTGTCCCCTCCCAGCCTCTCCTCTCCCAGGCATCTTGTGCCTCCTCTGTCTCTGCCTCCGTTGAGCCAGCGCCCCTTCCCATCCCCTGCGCAGCTCTGCCAGGGACCCGAAGTCCTCCAACCCCTGCTGCCCAGCTTCACCCTCCCCGCCTCTGCTCTGCACCCTCAGAAGCCAGAGCACTTCTCCATCCGCAGGACATCACTAGCCTTAAAACCTTTGCATGGCTCCTGCCTGCTCCCAGGACCAAATCCAAAGCCCTGGCCGAAGCCTCGGGCCCACAGCCTCCCACCCGGGCGCGCTCTGGGCTCCAGGCCAGGCCGCTGCGCTCCCTTCCCCTCTGCTCCCCGGCCTCTGCCTGGTGCTCCGCTCCCTCCAGGTCTGGGCCCGCAGCGCCTCCCACTCCCGGTGAGCTGCAGTGGTCACAGGGCAGCGTGCAGAGCCCCCGAGACTGCAGGAGGGGGCGCTGGAGCGAGGCGAGCACCGCCCTCTTCCGTCCCAGGGCTCGCTCTGGGCCGAGGCGCCAGACCACCCAGAACCAGGCTGGGCCACCGCCCCAGGGCCCCTGTCTCCTAGACCCTGCAATAGGGCGTGGGGGAGGGCAGCGGGGCCGCCCGAGCGCCCCGCCCCCCCACCGCCCCTCTGATGCTGAGCCTCCGTGGTCCCCCAGGAGCAGGAATTCCAGGTGGACGTGGCCGAGTACCTCGGGTCGCTGCTGTTTGTGAAGCTGCGCAAATGGCACCTCCTGCAGGACGACGCCTGGTTCTGCAACTGGATCTCCGTGCAGGGCCCGGGGGATGGAGGGGCCGAGTACAGGTTCCCCTGTTACCGCTGGGTGCAGGGCCACGCTGTCCTGAGCATCCCCGAGGGCACAGGTGAGCCCAGGAGCGGGGCAGGTGAGCCCAGGAGCGGGGCAGAGGCAGGGCGGCGGGTGTGGGGCTGGGACCCGTGGGCGGGGCTCTTGGGAGTCCTCACACCCAAGGGTTAGCCGGGTGGGCGGGCTTGGTGGCACACACTTGTAATCCCAGAATTAGGGAGTCAGAGACCTGAGGATTGCAGGTTAGAGGTCAGCCTCAGCAACTTAGATGTTGTTTCTGAATAAAAAATAGGGTTGGGGTGTAGCTTAGAGGTAGAATGCTCCTGAGTTCTATCTTTAGTAACAGTGAATGATAGAATGAATGAATGAATAACAAATAAATAAATGTACAGCCCAAGCCAAAGGCAGTGGTGCACACCTGTAATCCTAGTGCTTGGGAGGCTGAGACAGGAGGATTGTATTTCAATGTCAGCCTCAGCAACTTAGTGAGACCAGTTTCAAAAGAAAAAATAAAAAGGTCTGGGGGTTTAGCTGAAATGTCCCTGGTACAAGGAAAATAAAAAATGGTAAGGGGTGCTGGCGCTGGTGCTGGGTGGAGCTCAGGAAAGGCATGGACTGGGGGAGAGGCCAGCCCCCAGAGCCACCGCGAGGGCTGCCTGGCAGGGACAGGGCGAGCCCTCAGCAGATCCACACGCGCCCCTCCCGCACTTCCAGGCTGCACGATGGTTGGAGACACTCAAGGCCTGTTCAAGAAACACAGGGAAGAGGAGTTGGAGGAGAGAAGGAAGCTGTACCGGTGAGCCCCGCCCCTCCTCAGGGAGCTGCTGGCCCTGGGAGCACCCGCCTGATTCCATCTCTCCCTCACAGGTGGGGCAACTGGAAGGCTGGCCTGATCCTGAATGTGGCTGGGGCCAGTTTATCTGACCTCCCCGCAGATGAGCGGTTTCTGGAGAACAAGAAAATTGACTTTGAAGCCTCGCTGGCCGTGGGGTGAGAGCTGGGGTGTGCTGGTCTAGTGCAGGTCAATGTGCTGGACCCCTCTCAGTGATGTTTTACTCTAAGAATAACTGTCCCACTCTTCCCCAAAGGCTGGCAGAACTCACTGTCAAAAGATTTGTGTATTTGGTGACCAAATGGGATGACCTGGAGGACTTTAACCAGCTTGTGTGGTGTGGCTACGGCAAGCTGGCTGGTCAGTCTCTCTACCCTGGCACTCCTTCCAGGACCCTTTCCCTTGACCCCACCCAGGGGGAAATAGGAAGAAACAGGGTTGAGAAGCCAGAGGCCTGGGTTACCGGACTGGGATGAAGCAGGGACAGTTTGGAGGGGTTGGAAGGACCAGGAGCTCAGATCACACACCTTGAGCATCTGCCATCCCCAGAGAGAGTACAGCGGTCCTGGAAGGAGGATGCCTTCTTTGGGTACCAGTTTCTCAATGGCGCCAACCCCATGCTGCTGAGGCGCTCCATCCGCCTTCCTGCCCGCCTCGTTTTCCCTCCAGGGATGGAGGAACTGCAGGCCCGGCTGGAGGAGGAGCTGCAGGTATGGACGTCAGAGCCTGGGTAGGCTGTGGTGTTAGCATGGGCGACACTGCTGTAAGGTCCACTGTGGGCCGGCTCACTGTGGTTGGCTAGAAGGAATCCTACGGAGAAATCCTGAGCGATGTTGATCAAGGACTGGTCCAGGCTTCTTCTCCATGTGAGAATAGCATCTTGTGAGGGTGTAAAGGTGGGACACTTCATAGAGACAGAGTCAAAGTAAAGAAACGTGGCTGGGCCTTGGTGCTAAGGAGTCAGGTGGTAAGGAGTCAGGGAGGATGCAGAGTATGAAAATTGGGGTCCAAAGCCAGACATGGTGGTGCACACACCTGTCATTCCAGTACTTGGGAGGCTCAGACGGGGGGATCACAGGTTCAAGGCCAGGCCCAGCAACTTAATGAGGTCCCTCAGCAATTTAGCAAGACCTTGTTTAAAATAAATAAATAAAAGGTTGGGAGTGTAGCTCAGTGGTAGAACACACACATACAATCTGGGCACACAAACAGGTATTCAAACCAGCCAGGTGTGTTGGCACTTGCCTGTAATCCCAGTACTTGGGAGGCTGAGACAGGAGGATCACAGGCTTGAGGACAGTCTTGGCAAATAGTGAGATTATCAGTAACCTTGCAAGACTGTGTTTCAAAATAAAAATAAAATAGGGCTGGGGGTGCAGCTTGGGGGTAGAATGCCCCTGGGTTTAGTCCCCAGTACCACACACAACAAACAAACAACAACAACAAAGCAAAACAAAGCCACAATGAAAGAGAGCCCTCAAAAGTGGGGTGGAGGTGTAGTTCAGGGCAGAATGTTCTTGGGTTCAATCCCCAGCAGCCCCCACCCAGAATTCTGTGAAATAACGAGCAGGTGACCCACTGCCTGCGCAGAGCAGGCGAGCCAGGGCGGGAGGAGCAGCCGCTGAGGGAGCCTGGCCTCTCCCCCAGGGCGGCACCCTGTTTGAAGCGGACTTCTCTCTGCTGGATGGGATCAAGGCCAACGTCATCAGCTGCAGCCAGCAGCACCTGGCCGCCCCTCTGGTCATGCTGAAGCTGCAGCCTGATGGGCAGCTCTTGCCCATGGCCATCCAGGTGAGCGGGTGGAGGACTTCGGCTCGTGGCGGGGGAGGCTCCCAGGCTGAGCTGAGAACGAGGACGCTGGCGAGGGCTGTGGTGAAGGACCCGTGGCACCTTGGCAGGCAGCCGTGTGCAGGTGCCGCCTGGGGGTGCTGAGCGTCGGGATTCCAGTCTCACGCTGACACTCTGGGCCCCGAGCGCACAGCAGCCACAGGCATGGACGGAGTGCAGAGGGAGGTCCAGGGGGCTCCAGGGCAGGGAAAGGGAGAGCCAGGCACAGAGCTGCAGAAGAGGCCACAGAGCAGAAACAAAAGAACCAAAGTTAGGCGAGGTGTGGTGGTACACCCCTGTAATCCCTGCACTGGGAGCTGAGACAGAAGGGTCACGGGTTTGTGACCAGCCTCAGCAATGTAGGGAGACTGTGAGCAGCCTATGGGGAAGGTAGGTGGGGAGGGGAGAAGAAGACTGAGCAAAGATATATATATATATATATATTTTTTTTTTTTTTTTTTTTTTTTTTGCGGGTCTGGGGATGGAACCCAGGGGCATTCGACCTCCAAGCTACACCCCCTGCCCTATTTTTTATTCTTTATTTTGAAACAGGGTCTCACTAAGTTGTAGAGGGCCTCACTAGGTAGCTGAGGCTGTCCATGAACTGCGATCCTCCTGTCTCCGCCTCCTAATGCTGGAATTATAGGTGTGCGCCACCATGCTAACTCTTTCAAATAATTGTACGTCCCTACATGGAGGCGTCACTACCAACCTCTCTAGCAAGGAGTGGGGCGGGATGTGGAGGAAACGCAGCAAGGGCTGCCTGCATGTGTGGCCGCCTCACTTTGAATCTCACGCCGGTGTGTAATTGCAATGCACCAGTAAACATTTTAACAACTTGGCGGAGGAAGAGAGGTTAAAGGTGCGGGGCCAGGGCAGCACAGGACGCCTGGCCCAGCCCCTCGCAGCCCTCCCTTCCCGCTCTCGCCCTTGTCCAGCTCCAGCTGCCGAGGATCGGATCGGCCCCTCCGCCGCTCTTCGTGCCCACGGATCCGCCGATGGCCTGGCTCCTGGCCAAATGCTGGGTCCGCAGCTCGGACTTCCAGCTTCACGAGCTGCAGTCCCATCTTCTGCGGGGACACTTGATGGCCGAGGTGTTTGCAGTGGCCACCATGAGGAGCCTTCCGTCCGTCCATCCGATCTTCAAGGTAACCCACTTCCCTTCCCCCGGCCTGCCGCTCTCCCCGCCCTGACGCTCACTGCCACCTCTGGCACGAAGCACCCAGGGGCCAGGAGAGCGAGGGAGGGCAGGTGGCCTGGCGGCTCCTCAGTGGGTGGTAGCACCTCTGACTCCCAGGGAACTGAGAACGATTCTTGGGAAAGGGGTGCAAAATTCCTTTTTCATGTATAAAGCACAAATGTCCATATGGTACATAAACAGTACATGCAAATGACTAAAATTTCATTCAATTAGAGGAAACCACACAAAGAACATGAAAAATCTTTCTATCTAGTCACTGAAGGGTTCAAAATTAGTAACACAGGCCCAGCTGGGCATCATGATGCACACCTGTAAATCCAGTACTTGGAAGGATGAGACAGGAGGATCACAGGTTCTAGGACAGCCTCAGCTAGTTAGGGAGACCCTCAACTTGCTGCAAAATAGTGAGAACCTGTTTCAAAATAAAAAATAAAAGAGACTGGGGCGTAACAGAAAGGTAGAATGGCCCTGGGTTATATCCCAGCACACACACACACACACACACACACACACACACACACACACACAGATAACATTGGCCTGTTAGAGGGGCTCAGGTCAACCGTGGCCTCCCTTATTACAATGAGAGCAAAATGTTCACCATTAAGATGTTGACTGGTGTTTCCTCCGGGGCCAGAACCACTCTGGCTGCTGGGAGTTTCATGTCCAGCCAGGGGGCAGACAGTGAAGGTGTATGGAGCATTTGGGCTGTGACACCTATGGCGCAGGGAGCGCAAGCCGTGGGGTGCTGGCGTGTGTAGAGCAGGAGGTCAGGAATGGTGCCTTGAAGAGCTGACGTGGAGGCTGAGAGGAGGGAGGCAGCCAGTGAGGGGCCAGGCCAGCGTTCAGGGCTCACACAACAGCCCGGGCAAAGGTCCTGAGATGCGCCCCTGAGCATGGCCCTTTGAAGAACAGAAAGGTGAGAGATGGAGAGAGGGAGCAGATGAGGTCCTGGGGCAGCCAGCTCAGACCGCACCCTCTCAGGGGTGCAGTTGTGTCTTCCCAGGGGAGAGTGAAACACCACTGGGGGACTGCAGGAGGACTGCAGGGTTGAGGCCAGTCTCAGCAACTTAGTGAGATCCTGTTTCAAAATAAAGATGGTTGTGGGTGTAGCTCAGAGGTAAAAATCCCCTAGGTTCAATCCCCAGCACCAAACAACAGCAACAGCAACAACAAAAAACAAAACATCCTAAATCCTCCTTCCCCCAAAAAAAATTCCATGGGGGGATTAGGAAAAAGAAAGTCCCAAGGATTCTTAGGGATTGTTCATGAAAAGAAAAATGGTTGGAGAACATTGGTCTGGACTCATGAAGAGAATATGAAAGGGAAAGAGAATGATTTCCTTGAGGTGTGATGAAGCGCTAAGTCAGGGTGTGAGGTAGGGATCAGGCAGTGAAGTCAACCCTGAGCCCGGCTGCGCTGTCCCTGCAGACCCGCCTGCCCCTTCCCAGCCTGTGTCCTGCAGGCACCTGCCACCGCCCCACTCTTACTTTCCTTGCTTCTCTCCCCCAGCTTATAATTCCTCACCTGAGATACACCATGGAAATTAACCTCCGGGCCAGGAATGGGCTGGTCTCTGACTCTGGAATTTTCGACCAGGTACCGGGAAGGGAGGGGCGATCTCAGTTGGCTCTCCCTCCAGCTCTGTGATCAGGGCCGCTCTCTGTGCCTGTGGCTGACGCCCTTGGTCCTCGCTCCTCAGGTGGTGAGCTCAGGTGGGGGCGGCCACCTGGAGCTGCTCAAGCGAGCAGGGGCCCTTCTGACCTACAGCTCACTCTGTCCACCTGACGACCTGGCTGAGCGGGGGCTCCTGGGCATCAAGTCTTGCTTCTATGCCCAAGATGCCCTGCGGCTCTGGGAAATCCTCTATCGGTAAGGCCAGTGGGAAGACGGGGCCCTTGAGGTAAGGTGGAGAAGAAGGCAAGGAGATGAGGGGTGCGGTGGCACACACCTGTAATCCCAGTACTTGGGAGACTGAGGCAGGAGGATCACAAGAGGCCAGCCCCAGCAAATTAGTGGGACCTTCAGCAACTTAGTGAGAATCTGCTTCACAATAAATAAAAAGAGCTGGAGGTATAGCTTGGAGATAGAATACCCCTGGAGTCAATTCCTAGTACCAAAAAGAAGAGAGAGAAAGGAGGAGAAGGCGGAAGAGGAGGAGGAGGAGGAGGAGGAGGAGGAGAGGAGGAGGAGAGGAGGAGGAGAGGAGGAGGAGAGGAGAAGGAGAGGAGGAGGAGAGGAGGAGGAGAGGAGGGGAGGAGGAGGAGAGGAGGAGGAGGAGGAGGAGGAGGAGCAACAGCAGCGGTAGTGGCAATGGCAGCTAGAGGAACAGGCGGGCTGTGGGCTGCGTCTTGGCTGGGCTGATGCCCCGGCCTGGCCACGTGAACCAGGCACACAGGCTTCAGCTCTCCGCGCTCACTCCTGCCCACAGGTACGTGGAAGGAATGGTGAACCTCTACTACCAGACGGACGCGGCTGTGAGGGAGGACCACGAGCTGCAGAGCTGGTGTCGGGAGATCACCGAGGTTGGGCTGCTGGGGGCCCAGGATCGAGGTAACAGGGGTCTCTGAGAACTAAGACACAGGCTCTAGAGCTCTCCTCAGGATGCCTTCTGCTTTGATAGAATCTTCCGAAAGCACCTCCAACCCCCTAAAAACTCCCAAGAGCAGTGGGAACAGGGCTTGTGCGTACCATGTGGCTCTCCAGAACAAGAGCCCGACTCGTGGCCTCTGCCCATTCCCGTGGTGTAAATCTCCCCACTTTGGCCGCCGACGTGACGCAGCCCAGACAGCTGAACACCTGGGGGAGACGACACCCTGTCTCTTGAGAGCCAGCTCTAGCCCCACTGGTTGGGGCTCTCCCGGGGCGCTCCTCCTTTCCCACCCCAACCCCAGCCAAAAGCTTGGGATGCTCAGCTGTGGGTTTCCACAAGTTGCTGAGAGTTTCTGGCACCCCGCTTTTCTTTCTTTTTGTGGTACTGGGATTGAACCCAGGGGTGTCATACATTCAAGCAACACCCACAGCCCTTCTTATCCATCATTGTGAAACAGGGCCCCGTTAAATTGCTGAGAATCAGCTGGGGGTGGTGGCACAGGCTTGGAGTCTCAGCATTTGGTAGGCTGAGACACAAGGATCTGGAATTGCCGACCAGCCTTTTGCAACTCAGTGAGACCCTCTTTCAAAATAAAGAATAAGGCCTGGCATGGTGGTGCACGCTTGTAATCCCAGCATTTGGGGGCCTGAGACAGGAGGATCGCAGTTGTGGACAGCCTCAGCTACTTAGGCCCTTTGCAGCTCAGTGAGACCCTGTTTCAACATAAAGAATAAAAAAAAAAAATAGGATTAGGGGTGTTGCTTGGGGGGTAGAATGCCCCTGGGTTCCATCTCCAGAACCACAAAAGGGGAAGAAAAAAAACCCCCAACTTCTGAGGATGTCATTAGGTTGCTGAGGATGGCCTTGAATTCATAATCCTCCTTTTCTAGCCTCCCAGGTACTTGGATCACAGGAGCGGGTGTGCATCACCACACACAACCCTGGCACCTCTTCTTATTCCCTCCCCTTTTTTGGTAGTTTCTGTATTGGGGATGGAACCCAAAGGCCCCAGCCCTTTTATTTTGAAACAAGGCCTTGCTGAGTTGCTAAGCGTCTCTCCAAGGTGCACGACTGGCCTTGAACCTGCGGTCCTCAGCCTCTCGAGTACTGGGCTCACTGGCGTGCACCACCACACCGGGATCTGGCATCTGCTCCGCCCTCGTTCTCTCTGGGTGTCTCAGCTCAGCTCCTGTGCCTGGCCTCACGGCTCTAACTCCCCACTCTCCTAGGGTTTCCCTCCTCTCTGCAGTCTCTGGCCCAGGCTTGTCACTTTGTCACCGTGTGCATCTTCACCTGCACCGGCCAGCACTCCTCCATCCACCTGGGCCAGGTACCTGCCAGGGGGAGGCGGCTGGGAGCATGTGGCCTGCACGGGAGGCGCCGCGTGCAGGTGGCCAAGGGGCTTTCATGCTCGGCCGGTCTTGACCCCAGTCTCTGCCCCTCCACAGCTGGACTGGTACTCTTGGGTCCCCAATGCGCCCTGCACCATGCGGCTGCCCCCGCCCACCACCAAGGATGCAACAATGAAGACGGTGATGGCCTCGCTGCCCGACATCCGTCAGTCCATTCTCCAGATGACCATCACTTGGCAGCTGGGCAGACGCCAGCCCGTTATGGTGAGAGCCAGGTGCCCAGGGTCCCGAGAAGAGGGGGACGTGCAGCCCCAAACTGGCACCGTAGGGTGCAGCTCTTTTCCCGTCCATCCTAGGTGCCTCTGGGCCAGCATGAGGAGGAGTACTTTTCAGGCTCTGAGCCCAAGGCTGTGCTGAAGAAGTTCAGGGAGGAGCTGGCCGTCCTGGATAAGGAAATCGAGATGCGAAACGAAAGCCTGGACATACCCTACGAGTACCTGCGGCCCAGCCTGGTGGAAAACAGTGTGGCCATATGAGTGTCCCCAAGTCACCCACAACCCGTGCCACCCAAGGCCTCCCTCCCCCAGGTCCCGCTGCAAAGAGTCTCCTTCCCATAGTGAACACATTTATTCTAGATGCACCGCCTGGGCCCCTGTCCCTCCGCCCTCCTCCCTCTCCTCCTCCCTCACTGCTCAGGTCTCCCCCAGTGCACACAATAGCCGTATCTGTAAAAACCACTTCAAGTACACAGTAGGGCGGGGGACATATTGCCCCACACCTTTTATGATTCCCTCCCCCTTCCTTTACTGTGGTGCTGGGGATTGAACTCAAGAGCATTCTACCCCCAGTCCTGTCCTATTTTTTGTTTGGAAACAGGGTTTCAGAGAGCCTCACTAAGTTGCCGAACCTGGCATTGAACCTGCGATCCTCGGCTCAGCCTCCGAGTCCTGTGATGTGTGCCCCGTGCCTGGCTGTTTATCTTGCCCAAATTTCATTTTGAACCTATGTTGCAGACTAAACTCAGTCGGGTCGTTATTGTCCGCTCCCAGTCAAATCCTCAGAAAGATGGGGCAAAAGGCAGGTGAAGTTCTGCAGAAACTTATCTGCAGTGATTCTTTCCCCTCTATGAATTCCTTAAGTTTTTAGGGACGACGCTTTGGAAAGAACCTGAGATGGACAAAGGCTTCTTGAGCCAATGACACTTTATTACAAAAAACCCAAAAATTTATACCCTTCACCAGTAAAGTTAATGATAAAGAGAAGAGGGGGTGAATGCAATCACTGTGAAATAATAATGAATGACATGTAAACAAAGGTAATAAAACTAGTCCTTCAGCTGGCTGTTGGCCTTCGAGAGATTAACTCCGGATTCTTTCCCGGGTCTTGCAGATAAGCAGTTCCAGGGGGCGACCTCCCAGGAGAAACAGGCATGCCCAAGGCTTGGGGGCTTCTCGGAGAATCTTCTTTAACTTTCTTGGAACTTTCCATCTTCTGGGCTCAGTTCATATAGCAAGTGTGGGGAGATGTGGTGATTCAGATGGATGCAATAGAGTTTCTTCAGGTGTTGGCATCTTATCTTCTAAATCTGAAAGCTTAAGCAAATTCACAACACAGTTTGGCAGACAAAATACCACAAATAACACCACAAAGTTCTTGGTTTTAATTGTCAGATGTATTTCCTTAACTGCTGAGCACTCTTCTTTAGACGACAAGCCTATTAAAAGCCTACTCATCTTTAATAATCCATTTCCCTGTCACAAATCCTCTGAAACCTGCTTTTAACCTTCTAATTCCTTTCTTTCCCAGTTGGGACTTTCTTATGATAAGCTCTTCTTCATGCAAAAATGCTTTTCTTACTCTTACGGTATTTCCTTTCCTTCATACATACATATTTAGAACGTCTGTCCTTTATTTTGTCATATTCATTCCTAACCATGCGGCCAGTCTCTCTGTCTCCAGGAATGTTCACACTGGGCGTAAAAGTCAACAATCTTTTTCCTTGGCTCTATTGTATTTGGGCAACTAAGTTGTTCATCAACTAAATTGCTTCGAAGTCACACACAAGGTTTTATCTTCTCTGTCTCTAGGCAGGATCTCCAGGGTAAACAGTTTACCTTGAACTGAGCTACCTTACCGGAGTTAATGGCTTAACCTAAGTTAGTGATAGGAATGAGGGAGAGTTAATGGCTTAACCTAAATTAGTGATAGGAATGAGGGTCGGAGACCCTTTGTGATTGCTGCAGCTGGAATGCTTATCACAGCATCTGAGTTCTGGCCAGTTTTTTCATTACTATTGAGCAAAGACAAGGGCGTTTAGACAAATTATTAGAGAATTTATTTTCACGGACTCAATCTCTTTCATAGTCCTGGTCTCACATCACCGGAGCAATTCGCGTAGAGAGTTAAAAGGAATCATTACCAAGAAAATAATAGTCATGAAGGGTATCTAAAAGTGGGGGGTACTTTGGCCAGAGACGACACCTCATTCTCGGGGCTTGTTGCCGATTAACTATGTGGAGTGGGGTCTCAACACATAGATGCCGAGGCAGCAGGCAGTCTTGGCAAACCTAAATTAAGTTTAACAACAAAAAGATTCTTTGCATTAATGATAGAAAAGAACTTAGACCAAAGGGATTTTAAGTAAAATATTGTCAGAAGAATAAAGAATATACAATTTTTTTTCTCCTTGAAACAGAATAGGATTTTAACGTGTGTCCCGTAGCTACACACACCCAAAGCAACCATGGGAGAGCCTCCAGATGCATGACTCTCACGATTTTCATGTCGGGGTTCGCTTAGAAGATGGGAATAGGCCGGGCGTGGTGGCGCACGCTTGTAATCCCCACGCTTGGGAGGCAGAGACAGGAGGATCGCGCAGGTTCGAAGCCAGCCGCGTGCGCTGGCTTAGGAGACCCTGTTTCCAAATAAAAATGTAAAAATAGGTCTGGGAGTGTAGCCCGGAGATAGAAGGGCTTCCAGGAACCCCAGTACCACCAAAAAAAAAAAAAAAAAAAAAAAAAAGAAAAAAAGAAAGAAAGAAAGAAAGAAAGAAAGAAAGAAAGAAAAAAAATAGAAAATGGGAATAAATGGGCCAAGTTGAAGAAGGTGGCACTGGCTGCAGATAGTTGGTCTCCACGCTTCAGCCAGAGGGTCCATATCTGTAACTTTGCGGATCACCAGGTGGAAAGCTCCAAATTAATATAATCACTGAAGATTTCCAAATGTATCTTGATTATCCTTGTGCAAAACGAGGATTCAGTAAAAATCCAACCTCTGTATCTGAATAAAATTTAGGAAAAGCAAACTTGAGAATTTTATTTCTTTATCTGATAATCTGTGGCAGTTTAAAAACAGAAACAGTATATATAAACGGTCTCTTTTATAAATGAACAAAGTTGTCTCTTGCCCCTGATCCCATTTAATTCCACCAAAGACATGGGTGGTCTGATTCTTGAAGAAAGAATTGGAACTATGTAGTTGAGAGGCGGGTAGAGTGTAATGCTGGAATCTAGGAAAATCTAGACAAAGACAGGGGAGCTTGTAGGCTTCACACCAGAAGTTAAGATGAAATTCCTCCCTGTGGATGGGGGATGCCAGCTGGGGCCAGAGCCAGCTGGCAAAAGTACGGGTTCCAAAGAGAGGAGTGAGGATGAAAGAATTCAATTCAAGCATGGGAGGGTCGCCAATCTCTATTGGGCTGACCCCAAGTTTATTCTCCTGTGGTTATTTATACAGTTCCTAGCTTCAGGTTACCCCAGAATACAAGAAAGACAAGTCCAAAGTACATATAACACGGGCAGGTCAAACAATACCCTTGGGCAACACAAACAACACAAACCTAATCTTAACTCAGACAGAACAATAGCATCATTAGTTCTGAGAGAATTATTTTGAAACCTCCATGACCCCAAACCTTGTTGACTCTGGGCGGAAGGACAGTCAGAAGTATTCTTTTAGTAAAGATAAGGGGAAGACCTTAATGGCTCCCCACAGTTCTCCCTTTCTTATTATATTCAAAGAAGACTGTGCCTGTCTTAGGTTGTTACCTTCAGGTATCAAGGATTACCCGTCTTTGGTTAATACAGAGCTATAAGCTCTGTATGTGGGGAGCCATTAAGGTCTTCCCCATATGTCGCACCAGCCGCTCAGGTATCCACCATACATTATCTTCATCCTGTGAGAAAACACAAACATGCCCTCGTCCCCATATTAGTACAGGGTCGGGACCTTTCCAAATTCCTGTGCAAGGATCTTTCCATTTTACTAGAGCAAAATTGATTTTGGAGGATGGATGCCAATATCTATCTGCTGCTGTGCGACCAGTTTTGTCAGCATTCAATGGCCCATACTGAGCACAAGCCATTTTTAATTCTTTTTTTTTTTTTTTTTTTTTTGGTGGTACTGGTGGTGGAACCCAGAGGCTTTTCTACCTCCGGGCTATGCTCCCAGACCTATTTTATATTTTATTTGGAAACAGGATCTCACTAAGTTGCTGAGAGCCTCACTAAGTAGCTGAGGCTGGCTTCAAACCTGTGCAATCCTCCCGTCTCAGCCTCCCAAGCATGGGGATTACAAGTGTGCGCCACCACGCCCGGCTTAATTCTTTTAATTGTTTGAAAGGAAAGGGACTATGTCCTCTAATAACACCTCCTTGACCATCAGGGTCTTCAGTAACTAGGAAAACTCTGAATCCTCTAGTATTTTCACCATTTTTTGGAGCCCGATTTATAGCCGCTTGAAGCGGTGATTTTAAAGATAATAACTCAGCCAGGCGTGGTGGCGCACACTTGTAATCCCAGCATTCCGGAGGCTGAGACCAGAGGATCGCGGTTCACGGACAGCCTCAGCTACTTAGTGAGGCCCTCTGAAACTCAGTGAAACCCGGTTTCAAAATAAAGAATAAAAAATGGGGTAGGGGGTGTAGCTTGGAGATCAAATGTCCCTGGATTCCATCCCTAGACCCACAGGAAAAAAAATTAAGATAATAACTCATCTTTATGGTACCGAGCAGCTGTTTCCTCAAGCTGCTCCTCTTCTTCAGTATCTAAAGTATCCTCATCTTCCTTAGGAAGTGAAAGCAAAGCGCCTTCATGTTTTGTCTTAGTTTCCCTAACACCAAGGATATCTTTTAATATATGTACAAAAAGCAAAAGACTAATTTTTTGACCTATTGTATATTACAACTCCCACATTACTCACCGCCACCAGGAGTCTTTGGGCGTGCTCTTTTTCTATTCGGCAGTGTCCTTCACTGGATCCTCAGTTTCTGAATTTCCCCATACAGGCCACCACCTTCTGGAGCCAGCTGGCAAAAGTACGGGTTCTGAAGAGAGGAGTGAGGATGAAAGAATTCAATTCAAGCATGGGAGGGTCTCCAATCTCTATTGGGCCGACCCCAAGTTTATTCTCCTGTGATTATTTCTACAGTTCCTAGCTTCAGGTTACCCCAGAATATAAGAAAGACAAGTCCAAAGTACATATAACACAGGCAGGTCAAACAATACCCTGGGGAAACACAAACAACACAAACCTAATCTTAACTCAGACAGAACAATAGCATCATTAGTTCTGAGAGAATTACTTTGAAACCTCCATGACCCCAAACCTTGTTGACTCTGGGCGGAAGGACAGTCAGAAGTATGCTTTTAGTAAAGATAAGGGGAAGACCTTAATGGCTCCCCACAGCTGGGTGAGGAGAGAAGCCTGCAGCCTCAACCTGAGGCCCTCCTGTCTCAGCCTCCCAAGCAACTGGGGTTGGAAGTCAGAGTGGAGGGATGTACCACAGAGAATGAAAACATAAGTCAGGAACAGTGAAGTGATTTGTGTCAGGGTATGGGATCGAGGATGGTGTTAGAACTAAAAGGAAATCTTGGCTTTATTAGTTTACTTATGGTCCAGGGGTCTTAGACTAGCAGGGCTCTGGGTATCCATGACTAATGTCCACTCCACAGGGCTCTGGGTGTCCACAGCTAATGTCCACTCCAGCAGGCATCAGGTGTCCATGGATAATGTCCACTCCAGCAGGCATCAGGTGTCCATGGATAATGTCCACTCCAGCAGGTGTCAGGTGTCCACGGCTAATGTCCACTCCAGCAGGCTTTGGGCTAATGTCCACTCTAGCAGGTGTCAGGTGTCCATGGCTAACGTCCACTCCAGCAGGCTCTGGGTTTTCACTGCTATTGTCCACTCCAGCAGGGCTCTGGGCGTCCACGGCTAATGTCCACTCTAGCAGGCATCAGGTATCCATGACTAATGTCCACTCCAGTGGGCTACAGGTGCCCATGGCTAATGTCCACTCCAGCAGGTGTCAGTTGTCCATGGCTAATGTCCACTCCAGCAGGTGTCAGTTGTTCATGGCTAATGTCCACTCCAGCGGGGCTTTGGGTGTCCACCGCTAATGCCACCTCCTGTGGGTGGGGGCTCCAAGCTGTTTTCCGCGAGGCACCTGGGAGGGAGGAAGGGAACGCTTGTTTCCCAGGCGGGGCCCATGGGAAGTGCTGAAGCTCCGTCCAGGTCCCTCCCTGGACCCAGCACTGAACTAAGGGGCTCACGGCCCTGCCAGCTGTCTGTGAGACTCTGTAAAACTCTGCTGCAGGGCTGTGCGTCTTTGCTTTTCACCAACCACAAATGAAAATTCCCGTTGCTCTACATGCTTGTCAGCACTTGATACTGACCATTTTTTGGATTTTAGGTTGTTAATAGGTACATAGAGATATGTCATAATCTATATTATATTATTATTACATTTATTATTATTGTTCTGGGGATTGAACCCAGGGGCATTCAACTTCCGAGCTACAGACCCAGCCCTATTTTATTTTTTATTTTGAAACAGGGTCTAAGTTGCAGAGAGCCTCACTAAGTAGCTGAGGCAGGCCGCCAACCTGTGATCCTCCTGTCTCATCCTCCCAAGTACTGTGATTATGAGTGTGCTACGACAAATGGCATTAAATTATTTTTTATTTCACAATGTGGCACTAAGAGGCCTGGAATGATTTTTGATTTTTATAATTGTCTGTTTTATTTTTAAAATGCTTTATATCATATTTTTATATTTACATATTTATATCTTGGATCTTCTTAGCTCTAAAAATCTGTCTCTTGAGCTTCTTAGAAATATATTCTCTTGTTAGACTTCCAGGAAGATGGTGACCGAAAAAAGCGGTGTTTATGAGTCCCACTAACAATCGATCTCTATTGCCACAAAATCAGTGCTTTTCATAGCCAGAAAACAACATCAGCAGAGAAATAAGAACTGTAAATACAAGGGATAGAGAAAAAAAAGGCTAGAAGAACAACCAGACACCAGAAAAGAAACCAGCCCACATTCTGGCGGCCCAGCTGCGCCAGCACCATCTTTCCTCGCAGCACCAGGCTACAGAGAAGAAAGGGACTCAGAACGGAGCTCAAAACCAGAAAAGAAATATGCCAGCTTCACAGCTGAGGGTGCGGCAGCAACGCCATATTGCCAGCAGTGGCAGCGAGTTCACTGCGTCCACGACGGCTCCAGATCAGTGCACTCAACAACCCACCAGGCTCCAGAGAGGAAAGATAAACAAAGAGCTGAAGTGAGCAGCTGCGGAACATCCAGGTGTAATTCAGCAGCTTTTTAAGCGCAAAGAACGTCTAAAACTCCCAGTGGCCAAGCTCAGCACACCCTTCAGGGACTCAGAATGGAGCTCAAAACCAGAAAAGAAATACACCAGCCTGACAGCGAGGGCATGGCAACGGCGCCATATTGCCAGCAGCGGCGGAGAGTTCACAGAGTCCGAGACAGCTACAGATCAACGCACTCAACAACCGTGAGTGAAATTGCGGCCCCTAAAGGAGAAATCCCAGTACTGCACCCCAGGGACTTGTGCAGCTTTGATAATCTCCCTGGGTCTGAGATTTTTCAGTCTAACCCAGTGAAGGAGTAGCGGTGGCAGAGATACCACATCCTAGTCACAGCTCCCTGTGGGAAAACACCTAGCCTGGCACCCCATGGTTTCATGCAGCCTCGATTAACTCCCTGGGTCTGAGACTTTGCGATACAACCCAGTAAAGGAGTAGTGGTGAATGAGATTACCACAGACTCCAGATCCAGAGCACTCTAAGTGAAGTCGTAGTGACCCAGGGAAGAACCCAGAGAAGGCACAAACTTCTGAAATCATGGGAAAGAGGAACAACAATGGAGCAATGAATGCCCACAACCCCACAACATCAGAACCAGATAACACAGAAATTCAGAGATCTCTAGAAGATCAAATTAGGAAAATAACTGTAGAAATAATACAGGAACTTTGAAAAGAATTCAGAGAGAGTCTAAAATAAATAACGGATGCAAAAATTGAAGTAAAGGCCTCAATTCAAAGTATAAACAATCGATTAGAACACATGGAGAATAGAATCTAGCTCCTAGAAGATGATCGCTCCAAAAATGAACGTATAGTTTATAATTTACAGAAAAAAATCCGACAGCAGGAATCTGACATTGAAGAAATATGGGCCCATCTTAAGAGAACTAACCTAGGAATAATTGGAATAGAGGAGGGAAAAGAAGGTGAAACCAAAGGGATCAATAATCTCTTCAAGGAAATACTAGTAGAAAATTTTCCAGACATAGAGCAAGAGGTCGATACACAGATCCAGGAAACTTATAGAACTCCCTTTAGACAGGATCAGAGAAGAGGTTCCCTATGCCACATAATTGTCAAAATGACCAATGCAGACCCCGTGGTCCGGGGCTCCTGGGCCCCCGACCCTGGGCGGGTGGGCAGGCGCCGGTGGGGCGCCCCTAGGCGACCCCCCTCTCCACCCGGAAGGACCCCGGGACCCCGACCCTGGGCGGGTGGACAGGCGTCAGCGGGATGCCCCTAGGCGGCCCCCCTCTCCACCTGGAAGGACCCCGGGCCCCTGACCCTGGGCGGGTGGGCAGGCGCCGGCGGGGCGCCCCTAGGTGACCCCCCTCTCCACCCGGAAGGACCCCGGGCCCCCGACCCTGGGCGGATGGGCAGGTGCCGGTGGGGCGCCCCTAAGCGACCCCCCTCTCCACCCGGAAGGACCCTGGGCCCCTGACCCTGGGCGGGTGGGTAGGCGCTGGCGGGGCACCCCTAGGTGACCCCCCTCTCCACCCGGAAGGACCCTGTAAAAAATTAAAAGAAAAAGAAAAAAGGAAAATATCGGAGAGGGGTCAAGGAGGTGGCAGATGCCAGGATACTGGAGATGCAGACAAAACTTATCCAAATGAACTGGAATTATTGGAAAAATTCCCCACTAAGGAGGACTGCTTCTTCTCTACATTGTTAAGAATCTTGGACATCACCTGTAAAGAGAGAGACTTTAACGGAGACCAAGGAGAAAGGCAGTGCTGAAAGCGGTATCTGTGTTGGCGGTGGAGACTTGTATTCAGGAGAAGCAGAAATCGGAGCCTACCAACCTTATTTATTTATTTATTTTTTGGAGAAATTACACCAAAGGTTGAATGCTACCGTCACACATGCTTAGGAAGATTGGACAACATTCAGAGTGAAAAGAGAGCTTGGGAAAGACTGGTAATGGTGGAGGCAGTGGCAATGGCAGTGGCCAGTACTCAGGGGAGGCAGAGATCTGATATATTACACCTGGACCTTTTGAAGTAATGACCCCAGAGGCAGAATGCTACCACCACCATGCACCCTCGAGAATGGGGGACAAATAGTTGGGCGAAGAGGGTGCTTGGATTAGAGCCTGCCGAGAGGTGAGGCCGGCGACGGACATAGCAAAGCTGGGATCGGAGCCTGCCGTGAGGCAAGGCCAGTGCTGGGGCCTCCGAGGCCGGGATCAGTGCCTGCCTAGGGGTTAGGCCGGTGCTGGAGCCAATGGCCAGCATCGGAGCCTTCCGTGAGGCAAGGCCATTATTGAGGCCTCTGAGGCCGGGATCGGAGCCTGCCGAGGGGTTAGGCTGGTGCCGGGGCCAGCGAGGCTGGGATTGGAGCCTGCTGCGAGGCAAGGCCAATGCTGGGGCCTCCAAGGCCGGGATCAGAGCCTGCCAAGGGGTTAGGCCGGTGCCGGGGCCACTGGCCGGCATCAGAGCCTGCCGAGGGGTCAGGCAGGTGCCGGGGCCAGCGAGGCCGGGATCGGAGCCTGTCGTTAGGCAAAGCCGGTGCTGGGGCCTCCGCGGCCGGGATCGGAGCCTGCAGAGGGGTTAGGCCGGTGCTGGGGCCAGCAAGGCTGGGATCGGAGCCTGCTGCGAGGCAAGGCCGATGCTGGGGCCTCCGAGGCTGGGATCAGAGCCTGCTGAGGGGTTAGGCCGGTGCCGGGGCCACTGGCCGGCATCGGAGCCTTCCGTGAGGCAAAGCTGCTATTGAGGCCTCTGAGGCCAGGATCGGAGCCTGCTATGAGGCAAGGCCGGTGCTGGGGCCTCCAAGGCCGGGATTGGAGCCTGCCGAGGGGTTAGGCTGGTGCTGGGGCCAACGGCCAGCATCAGAGCCTTCCGTGAGGCAAGGCCATTATTGAGGCCTCCGAGGCCGGGATCGGAGCCTGCCGAGGGGTTAGGCCCGTGCCGGGGCCAACGAGGCCAGGATTGGAGCCTGCTGTGAGGCAAGGCCGGTGCTGGGGCCTCTGAGGCCGGAATCGGAGCCTGCCGAGTGGTCAGGCCGGTGCCGGGGCCAACGAGGCCGGGATTGGAGCCTGCTGTGAGGCAAGGCCGGTGCTGGGGCCTCTGAGGCCGGAATCGGAGCCTGCCGAGGGGTCAGGCCGGTGCCAGGGCCAGCGTGGCCCGGATTGGAGCCTGCCGTGAGGCAAGGCTGGTGCTGGGGCCTCTGAGGCCAGGATCGGAGCCTGCCGAGGGGTTAGGCCAGTGCTGGGGCCAACGGCCGGCATCGGAGCCTTCCCTGAGGCAAGGCTGTTATTGAGGCCTCCAAGGCCAGGATCGGAGACTGCCGAGGGGTTAGGCTGGTGCTGGGGCCAGCGAGGCCAGGATCAGAGCCTGCCATGAGGAAGGCCGATGCTGGGGCCTCTGAGGCCTGGATCAGAGCCTGCCGAGGGGTTAGGCCGATGCCGGGGCCATCGGCTAACATCGGAGCCTGCCGTGAGGCAAGGCCGGTGCTGGGGCCTCGAGGCCGGGATCGGAGCCAGCTGAGGGGTTAGGCCGGTACCGGGGCCACTGTCCGGCATCGGAGCCTTCTGTGAGGCAAGGCCGCTACTGAGGCCTCTGAGTCCTGGATTGGAGCTTGCCGAAGGGTTAGGCCGATGCCGGGGCCATAGGCTAACATCGGAGCCTGCCGTGAGGCAAGGCCAGTGCTGGGGCCTCTGAGGCCAGGATGGGAGCTAGCTAAGGGGTTAGGCCAGTGTCGGGGCCAGCGAGGCCAGAACCGGGGCCTCCCATGAGGCAAGGCTGCTGCTTGAGCCAGCGAGGTCTGATCAGTCCAGTGGGTAGCCAGGCCACAACTGGGGCCGTCAAGATTGGGATCGGTATTTGCAATGTGGCATGCACAGAGTAATATCGCAGAAAATTAAAACCAGATGCTTCCCCTAATCATCAATAACTAGTAGGAAAGGGGCAACAGGAAGTGGTCAAGCTATAGAAAGGGCCCTATAGTGAATCAATTAAGGTGACCAATCAGAGGGTATGGAATAGGGGAGGATGGAGCCTCTTTAAAAAGCAGGAGGTACATAAACATATGTATCAAAGTTAATCACCAAAGAAGCATGGGATCGAGGGAGGGGGAGGGAATGGGATGGGGACTGGATGAGGGCTAATTGGATGATGTGTGCTTGTATATCTTCTCAAGTCTTATATTTCAATGTAATGTATGATTACAATGCACCAATAAAAATAAATAAAACACAAAACAAAACAAAATGACCAATGTAAAAACCAAGGAGAGAATCTTAAAGGCAAGAAAAACAAAAGGGCCAAGTGACAGTCAGAGGCAAACCAATTAGAATCACTCCAGACTTCCCAAACCAAGTCATGAGAGCCAGAAGGGCCTGGAGTAACATATTCCAAACTCTGAAAGAAAAGTACTTCCAGCCAAAAATTTTCTACACAGCAAAACTATCTATCAAATTAGATGGGGAAATACGAAGCTTCCATGACAAACAGAAACAGAAGGAATTTATGTCTTCAAAACCAGCGCTAGAGAAAATACTCAAGGAGATTAACTGCAAAGAAGAAATAGGTAATACACGCCAGAAACAAAGAAACAAGATTTTCCATTCAGCAGGCACTAAGCAAAGAAGAATAAACAGTATCTCAAACAGAAATAAAATCTTAACATGTTAGGAATTAAAAATTATCTCTCAATAATCACACTGAATGTAAATGGCCTCAACTCCCCATTAAAAAGACATAAAGTGGCAAAATGGATTAAAAACCAGAATCCATCCATCTGCTGCTTAAAAGAAACACATCTTACAAGTAAAGATAGGAACAAACTCAAGGTAAAGGGCTAGAGAAAGGTAATCCATGCTAACAGAACTCAAAGGCAAGCAGGAGTAGCAACTATGATATTAGACAAGTTAGACATCAAACTCAAACTTATTAGAAAAGACAAAGAAGGTCATATTTTACTGGTAAAAGGAATAATCCAGCAAGAGGAAATAATAATCAACATATATGCCACGAACATAGGTGCAGCTACTTTCATAAATCAAACTCTTTGTGACATGAAGTCACACATAAATCCCAATACAATAATACTGGGAGACTTCAACACTCCTCTCACAACACTAGACCAATCTTCCAGACAAAAGGTCAGTAAAGATGCCTCAGATCTAAAGACACCATTTGTGGAGATTCCTCTCTGGGACTTGGGAGGGAGAGACCTAAAATGAAGGCACAGACAATTGTCTCTTGGACAACTGACAACTTTATTCACTAGGACTAAGTTTTTCTACCTTTTTTCAGCTACACCAAAACCATAACTTCAAAAAGAAAGAAAAACATCAAAGTACAATTTTAAACACAATACAGAATGATTGATATAGGACATACGTCATATGCTTGCAGAGCACAATCATCGAGGGAAAAAAAAAACAAGAAGAAACAGCCGGGCGTGGTGGTGCATACTTGTAATCCCTGCGCTTGGGAGGTGGAGACAGGAAGATCGTGCAGGTTCGAAGCCAGCCGTGCTGGCTTAAGAGACCCTGTTTCCAAATGTAAAAAGTATGAAAATAGGTCTGGGAGTGTAGCCTGGAGGTAGAAGGGTTTCCAGGAACCCCAGTACCACACATACACACAAAAACCCCAAGAAGAAACAAAGAGGCCTGGTGAAAGATTATTAAGGGCATGATTGCAGCCAGTTCCGGCTCTCACCAGTGGTCCGGGGGCATGAAATTCTGGAAAGACCAGGAGTCACCCAGAGTCGTGGAATGCTTGGCCTTTCGTCAAACTGCCTTAACTCTTTCGGAACCTTTCGTTCCTCAGGTTTGGTCCATGTTCTCCATCACCATTAATCAAATGGAACTGTTGGACACATATAGAATATTTCACCCAACTACAGCAGAGTTTACACTTTTCTCAGCTGCTCACGAAACCTTCTCCAAAATAGATCACATCCTGCGACACAAAATAAGCACTACCAAATTAAAAAAATGTTACATACTTCCCTGTGTCATTTCAGACCATAATGGAATGAAACTAGAAATCAACTATAAGAAGACCCAGAGAAACAACATAAACATGTGGAGACTGAACACCACTTTTCTGAATGAAGAATGGGTCATAGAAGATTTAAGAGGTGAAATCAAGAAATTTCTTAAAATAAATGAAAATAAAGATACAACATATCAAAACCTCTGAGACACTCTGAAGGCAGTATTAAGAGGAAAATTTATAGCACTGAGTGCTCACATAAGAAAAACAGAACATCTTCAAATAAATAACCTAACAACACACCTCAAAGCCCTTGAAAAGCAGGAACAATTGAACCCCAAAGCCAGTAGAAGACAGGAAATTATTAAAATTAGAGCAGAAATTAATGAAATAGAGAATAAAACAATACGGAAAATCAACAAAACCAAAACCTGGTTTCTTGAAAAAGTAACAAGATAGATAAACCACTAGCCAACCTAACTAAAAAAAAAGAGAGTCAACCCAAATTATGAGGATAAGAGATGAAAAAGGAGACATTACTACTGACAGCGTTAAAATCCAGAGGATTATCAGAAACTACTTTGAAAAACTATACTCCAACAAAATGGAAAATCTGAAGGAAATTGACAACTTCCTAGATGAATACAACCTTCCTAAACTGAGTCAAGAATATATAGAATGCTTAAACCAACCAATAACAATCAAAGAGATTGAAATAGCAATAAAGAGCTTACCATCAAAGAAAAGCCCAGGACCAGTTGGTTTCCCAAGTGAATTCTATCAAACCTATATAGAACTGCCGGGCGTGGTGGCGCACGCTTGTAATCCCCGCGCTTGGGAGGCTGAGACAGGAGGATCGCGCAGGTTCGAAGCCAGCCGCGCGCGCTGGCTTAGGAGACCCTGTTTCCAAATAAAAATGTAAAAATAGGTCTGGGAGTGTAGCCCAGAAGTAGAAGGGCTTCCAGGAACCCCAGTACCACCCAAAAAAAAAAAAAAACCTATATAGAAGAGCTAATCCCAATACTCCTCAAACTATTTCATGAAATAGAAAAAAGTGGGACTCTCCCAAATACATTCTATGAAGCCAACATCACACTAATACCCAAACCAAATAAAGACAGTTCAAGGAAGGAAAACCACAGGCCTATAACTCTGATGAACCTGGATGCAAAACTATTAAACAAAATACTAGCAACACGCATTCAAAACCACATCAAGAAAATCATACATCATGACCAGGTAGGGTTCATCCCAGGGATGCAAGCCTGGCTCAACATATGAAAATCAATCTATGTAATTCACCATATAAACAGAATCAAAGACAAAAATCACATGATCATTTCAGTAGATGCTGAAAAAGCATTTGATCAAATCCAACATCCATTTATGATAAAAAGCACCGCAGAGAATTGGAATAGAAGGAACATATCTCAACATCATAAAGGCAATCTATAATAAGCCCACCGCCAACATCATATTAAATGGGGAAAAACTTCAAGAATTCCCCCTAAAAACAGGAACAAGACAAGGATGTCCACTGTTACCACTTCTCTTCAATATAGTACTAGAGACTCTTTTCAGAGCAACAAGGCAATAAAAGGAAATCAGAGGAGTACAAATAGGAAAAGAAGAACTCAAACTTTTACCATTTGTAGATGACATGATACTATATTTAGAAAACCCAACAAACTCAACCAAAAGGCTTATAGAACTGATTAACAAATTCAGCAAAGTGTCTGGATACAAAACCAGTCTTAAAAAATCAGAAGCTTTCCTGTACACCAACCATAAATCCACTGAAAATGTAATTCAGAAAACATTTCTGCTCAGGATCTCCCACAAAAAAATAAAATACTTAGGAATAAACTTAACCAAGGAGGTAAAAGATCTCTACAAAGAAATTTATAAATCATTCAAAAAACAAATCGAAGAAGATCTTAGAAGATGAAAAGATCTTACATGTTCATGGATTGGCAGAATAAATATCATTAAAATGGTCATCCTTCCAAAAGTGATCTACAGATTTAACACAATGCCCATTAAACTACCAAGATCATTCCTCACAGATATAGAAAAATCAGTCCTTAAATTTATTTGGAATAACAAAAAGCCCAGAATAGCCAAAGCAGTTCTCAGCAACAAAAAAACATGCAGGAAAAATCACAATACTTGACTTTAAACTATATTACAAAGCCATTGTAATAAAAACAGCATGGTACTGGCACAAAAACAGATACATAGACCAATGGAGCAGAATAGAAGACCCAAAAACAAGTCCACACACTTTCAGCCAATTGATTTTTGACAAAGGGGCCAAAAACATACACTGGAAAAAAGATAGCCTCTTCAACAAATGGTGTTGGCAAAACTGGTTAACCATATGCAGATAATTGGAAATTAATCCCACTTTCTCATCCTGGATCAAAAACTTGGGAATCAAACCAGAGACCTTTAAGCTTCTTGAAGAGGGCATAGGTCCAACACTGCAACACATAGGCACAGATAAACACTTTCTCCACAAGACCCCAAAGGCACAACAAATTAAAAGGCAGATCAATACATGGGATTGCATGAAACTGAAGAGCTTCTGTTCAGCAAAGGAAACTGTCAAGAACCTCAATCGAGAGCCAACAGAATGGGAGAAGATTTTTGCCACCTACACCTCTGATAGAGGACTAATATCTAGAATATACAGAGAACTCAAGAAACTCAACACTAAGAAAACAAATCATCTAATCAAAAAACGGGCAAGTGAACTAAACAGACATTTCACGAAAGAAGAAATTCAAATGGCCAATAAATGCATGAAAAAATGCTCAACGTCACTGGCAATCAGAGAGATGCAAATCAAAACTACCCTGAGATTTCACATAACTCCAACTAGAATGGCAATCATTCAAAACACAAATAACAACAGATGCTGGAGAGGATGTGGAGAAGTAGGAACTCTAAAACATTGTTGGTGGGATTGCAAATTAGTGCAACCACTTTGGAAAACAGTATGGAGAATCCTCAGAAGAATGGGAACAAATCTACCATTTGATCCAGCAATATCACTTCTGGATATCTACCCAAAAGATAGGAAACCAAACTACCAAACTAATGCATGTGTATCTATGTTCATAGCTGCCCAATTCACCATAGCCAAACTATGGAACCAGCCAAGATGTCCATCAACAGATGAATGGATTACAAAACTGTGGGATATGTACACAATGGAATTTTACTCAGCCATTAAAAAAACTCAATTACGTCATTTTCAGGGAAATGGATGGAACTGGAGGACATTATGCTAAGTGAGATTAGTCAGTCATAAAAAATAAGAAATCAGATGCTGTCCCTAATATGTGAAAGCTAAGGAGTAATGGGTCATAGGAGGAACTCTAGATGAAAAAGGAAATCCTATAGAGGAGCAAACAAGACAACCTAAATGAGGGGATGGGAGGGGGAAGAAGGAAATTCTCTAAAACACACAATGTACTTACACATATCGAAGCCAACCACTAAGCCAAGCAAGGGAAGGAGGGATGGGGAGGGGATGGGGTGGGAATTGGGTAGGGGCTAAATGGGTGATGTGTACTTGTATGTACACACAAGTTTTTTACCCCAATATCATGCATGAATATAATGTACCAATAAAAAAATTTTAAAAAGAAATATATTCTCTCAAATAATGATTATTCTGTTGTTTTCCTTAAAAGTTTATTCTTTCCTTTTGGACTAACTAGCCTCTCCCAGAGTACGTGGAATAACAGCAGTGGAGGTGGAGATCTTTCCCTGAGTTCTGACTTAAGTGTGATGGTTTTGATGATGTGACATTTCCGGTTCATTCTCATGTGTGAGTGCACATGCGCATGTGCTATGTTACGGAAGATTCTTTTAAAGTTTGATTTTACTTTGCAGCTTTATTTGGGATGCATTTCAGGCTCTGTTGACATAATCATCTACTTTGATTTTCATATATATATATATATAATTATTTTTGCAGTACTGGGTGTGCCTTCCAGCTACACCCCTAGCCCTATATTTTTATTCTTCTTTTTTTAAGGGTCCGGGGAATGGAACCCAGGGGCATTCGACCTCCGAGCTACACCCCCTGCCCTATATTTTTATTCTTTATTTTGAAACCGGGTCTCACTGAATTGCAGAGGGCCTCACTAAGTAGCTGAGGTTGTCTGTGAACCACGATCCTCTGGTCTCAGCTTCCCGAATGCTGGGATTACAAGCGTGCGCCACCACGACCGGCCTCCTATTATTTTAACAGGTCATTTTGCAGTTTCTGATATTGACCGACTGCAGATCTCCAACTCTCCCTTGGCCAATCATGTTCGCGAACATGGATGTCAATTATGAAGACATAAAACAAATGAGCTCACAATGTATAAAATGACCAGTTGGACGTATCTCATGCAAACTTGAGCCTGTAATCCCAGTACTTGAGAAGCAGAGACAGGATCGTAGGTTCGAGGCCAGCCTCAGCAACTTAGTGAGGCTCTCAGCAACTTAGCAAGATTCCATTTCCAAATAAACAATAAAAAAGGGCTGGGGGTTGTAGGCGGGAGATAGAAGGCCCCTGGGTTCCACCCCAGTACTACACAACACACACAAGATGCAGACTTGGTTTCAGATTAATATTTTATGTAAATGCAATGTGATTTCAGTCAAAGTTATCATGGCATTGACAACCCAATTCTAATACAACCCAATTCTAATCCAAGAAAAGCCAAAGCAGGTCTAACGCACGAGTTGGATATGTCTGTCTTATCAAATGGGGGGCAGTGTGAGGCGGACACCCCCGCGGTTACGTCAGTGTGGGGCAGGAAGGAGGAGAGACAGCTGGCGCACGGTCTCCTGCGCGCAGGGCAAGTGGTGGATGTCAGCGCTGGAGACGAGCGGGGAAGGACGGGCTCTTCAAAAACAGCCCGGGGTGAAGGAGCAGCCCCGCAGGGAGAAAGAACACGGGGCCAGCTCTCTATGGCCAACCAGGGAAAACGGCGCCCCACATTACATAACAAACGGGTAAAGCAAATTTCCAGGGCTAGCAGAAAGCGACAGGAGGACAGCGGGTTTCTGTAAAGAATGTAGCTCCAAGTTGAAGACCATTCTCACAGGGGACCGGGAGGCGAGGCGCTGCTTGGAGCCAGTGGAATAAGTAGTCATGTAGGAACTCAGGAGCAGAGCGCCAGGCCACTGAGGCCGGGAACACAGCGCGGGCGGCCGTGCGCCCCTGGCGGCCCAGTGGGCGGGGAGCAGGGGGCTCAGATGGTGACGCTGTTTTCTATGTGGCTGGGCTTCATGTATTCGTAGGGAATGTCAAGCTGCTTATTTCGAGCCACGATTTCCCTTTCCAGGCCCTCCAGATCTGTTTGAAATCTCCTTAGCACGGCCTTGGGCTCAGGGCCTGAGAAGTATTCCTCTTTATGGTGCCCCAGGGGTACCTGAGGCAGAAGCGAAGGGTGAAGGGGGTGCTAATTCCAAGAGTCAGGTCCCAGGACACAGCCCCTCGCCCGGCCTTCCCTGTCCTGTGTGGGCGCCCCAGGTTCAGAGGTTCCCCCTTACCATGTCCGGCTGCCGCCGGCTCAGCAGCCATGTGCCGGCCATTTGAAGACAGGTCTGCCAGATGTCAGGTAGCGACCTCATGACGGTGTCCATGGTCACAGCTTCCTTGATGATGGGTGGGGCCATCCGCATGGAGCACGGACTATTGGGTATCCAGGTGTGCCAGTCCAGCTGGGGGACGAGGAGGCCGCACTCACTAGAACCTTGACCCCGGGACGCGGGTTCCCAGCTCTCCTCAAGCACCCCTCGGCCAGACCCCTGCCCCAGGGCCCCAGCCTCTCCGCCGTCCCTACCTGGCCCTGGTTGATGGCCGAGTGCTGGGCAGTGCATGTGAAGATGCACATGGTGAGGAAATAACAGAGCTGATCCCGAGACTGAAAGGAGGCAGGGAAACCTAGGAGAAGGGACAGTGTTTACCAGTCGCAGCCTCAGAGAAATAAGTGCTGATGTCTCTGGACGCCCAGACCCTAGAATTAGTGAGCATGCATTCATTTACTCACGAAGTATTGAACTACTGTGTACCAGGCCTTCTCTAGGAAATATGATGGCGTCCAAAACAAATTCTCTTCTTTCTCCTTCTCTCCCCTCCCTCCCTCCCTCCCTCCCTCCCTTCCTTCCTTCCTTCCTTCCTTCCTTCCTTCCTTCCTTCTTGGAATCGAACCCAGGGTCATTCTACCTCTGAGATAGATCCCTATTTCTTAATTTTGAGTCAGGGTCTCACTAGGCTGCTGAGGGTCTCAGTAGTTGGTGAGGTTGCACTGGGACCTCTGGTCCTCTGTCTCAGCCTCCCAGGTACGGGGGTGACAGGCCTGCGCCACAGCGCCCAGCTCATCTGCCTCGTGTGGTTTAGACTCTAGCAGGAGAGAAAGATGTTAAGCAGAATGGTTAAGTTATACAGGATATGTCAGTGATGAGTCTCAGGAAGGGCAAGGTCGTGTGTTTTCTTTCCTATGTGGAAGCGAGAGAGAAATTGGGAAGCTAAAGGGACCTCACTAAATGAGGGGGACGCCAGTGGGAAAAGTAGGGCGGTGGGAAGGGAGGAGAGGCCTAGGGAGCTGAGAAGCGCCGAGTCCATGTATGAAGCTGTCAGTACCAACCTCAGTACCACGCGCAGGGCGGGGGCGGCAGCGCTGGGATCTAGAGGGAAACGCCAAGGGCTCTGTGCCTGTGTCTGTCTAGACCTCACTATGGCGTGTGGTGGTACGTCATTGTCACACATCATCAGAAGCAGTAAAAGCACAATTTAAAGAAGAGTAGAAGGGAGGCGGGGAAGCAGGGAGGGGGCCAGCGGTTGGCTAAGGGTCAGGGCAGTGCCGCTGACCATCACCCGTGAAGCGGGGTGCTGCGGCGTCCCCCCTGGGCACCGCGGACACCTCACCCAGCTGCCCCACTGCTTGAGCATCCATCCGCATTTTCCTCTGAGAGTGGGGATAATAGGTCCTGGATCTTAGTGGCCTGGGGCGCCCCCGCCCTCACAGAAGCAGGGTGGCAGGGCGGGGGGCGGGCTTGGTGGCATCTCAGCGGTGGCCAGTGCACTGCAAGGGCTTCCGCTGGGTCATGGCCCGGGCCAGGAGGTGCTGCTGGGGAAGGCGCGTCCCCGGCTGTGGCCTTGGGGTTCCACATGGTTCCTGCTCCCTTGCTCTCTCTCGCTCCGGCCTCCATGATGTGAGGAGCGAAGCCTTGGGCCTCCTTGTCTTCCCTTCCCCTCCATGCCCAGGACCTCTGTCCCCAGCCTCAAGGACTGAGCCCTGCAATTCTACAAGTAAACCACGAGCAAATACATCTTCCTTCCTCTGAATTATTGTATGGTCAGATCCTTGGATTCTAGCTGTGAACGTGCTGATTCATGTATGAATGAGAGCATCCACATCAAATCCCTCAGTGCTGTGGCTGCTGTTACTGCGGTAGGACTTGGAGGGCGAGGAGGGCTAATACGCTGTGTGGTCACATATCCTGTCCTGGAAATGTGGGGAAGCTGGGTGTGGTGGTGCACACCTGCCCTCCTAGTACTTGGGAGGCCAGGCCAGAGGATCGCAGGCTTGAGGACAGTCTCAGAAACTTAGCAAGACCCTATTTAAGAAAAAAAAAAAAAAGGATGGGATATACCCTGGAGGTAGAAGTCCCTGGGTTCAATCCCAAGGTTAAAATAAAGAAAAAGAAGAAAGGTTAAAAGTCACAGGGTAAAGCAGACATCCAGAGAGATAAAGGTAAAAGGCTTTAACAGACATTTTCCAAAGGGGGCTATCCCAATTGCCATTAAACCAAAGAAAAGGTACTCAGCTCAGCTAATCACTGCGGCAGTGCAGCCTGTGTTAGGCACCTGCTAGATGGCTGCAGTGAATACAAGGGCAGGAGCAGGTGTCTCACGTGTGTCGCAGGATATGGAGGCTCTAGCTCCTGCTCTGCTGGCAGGAGTAGACATGGGTGCGGCCACCTGGACCACAATGCACTGCGAGCCTGAGTGTGCACACTCCTACGCCCCCCTTGCACCTCTAGGGCCTTTGGGGCACGTGGAGACTGCGGGACAGCACTGAGAAGGACCACAGCAATGCTGGTCCTGGAAGGGCGGATGTGGTGGGGTTTGGGGAAGACACAGTCCCAGGCCCTTCAAGGCACGATCCCACGCGTGGGGAACCATTGGTTAGTGCTCTGTGCATCCCCAGGTCAGGTGCCCCAGAGGCAGAGGATGGGATTCACGGCCCTGCTCTGAAGCGCATGTGGGCAGGGCTGAAGGCCCAGGTGTGATGTGCTGGGTGGCCCGTGTGGATGAGAGACAGAGGACTGTGAGTGTGGGTGGCTCAGGGATGTGGGGGGCATAAAGGCATTGCCAGATCCTAGTGAGGAGAGTGGTTTGGTCAAAGAAACCTGAGCCCCAAGAATCGGGGCACCGAGTCAGGTTTGAACTGATGCATGTGTCATACCAAGGCCGTACCTAGAAACTACCTCGCACTCTAGCAAGTGGGCAGTGTGCCGGGGCTCTGCATGGTGGACAGCACACAGGGCAGAGGGAGGGCGAGCCAGGGTGGGTCACTATGGACCTGGGGGGAAACGGCACATGATGTCTTCTGCTAGGAAGGCAGGGCACCATGAAGACAGCCCTGAGCCCAGTGGGGACCCGGCAGCAGCGCTTCCGGCTGTGCTTCCGGCCAGTTGGCTCAGCCCTGGCAGGTCCTGGGCATCGGCGACTGCAGCTGGGGACAGGAGTAGGGGCTGGCAGCCAGGGTCTCTGAGGGGATGGTCCTCGGGTGTCTAGCACTGTGCTCAGTCTTGGAGGTCCTGAATGATTGGGAGGCTTTCCATGCATAGGGTAGGGGTGGCAGGCGTTGGGGTCCTTCCCCAAGGGCAGGGCGTCCAAGGACTCCTGTCTCCAGCATGGATCTTACCTCGGTCCTGCGCCTGGCACAGCCCCACCTCGGTGATCTCCCAACACCAGGCCTGCAGCTCAGGGTCCCCCTGCACCACGTCGTCTCTCTGGTAGAAGAGGCGCACGATGCCCTCCACGTACCTGCCCAGAGACGGGAGCTGAGCTCTGACCGCAGGAGGCCCAGCCTCCGACCTCTGCTCCTCTTTGCTGGGGCCTCTGCCCAGCGCGCTCGCCTGTCCCTGGTCAGATCCTACAAGACTTGGTGCTGGGTGCTGGCCAGGTCATGGACACACTCGGTTAAAGGACACGTCAAGTCAGTGGTTCCAGGAGTCGCCTCCACGCTCCTGGCTGCTGGCTTCTTGGTAACAGTCTCCAGTTGGACCAGATCTCATGATTACCCGCTCCACTTTCCCAGCTCCCGACCCTTACCCCTGTCCCTCCATTTTCCATTTCTACCCACCCACCATCTCCTCACTCTTTCACTCTTCCTTTCCCACCCTGCACTGGGACTAAACCCAGGGGCTCTACTCTACACTCCGGCTCTTTTCATTTTTATTTATTTGGATTTTTGGAAGTAGTGATGGAACCCAGGGGCATTCTACCTCTGAGGTACATCCCCAGCCCTATTTTTTATTCTTTTTTTTGGTGGTACTGGGGGTGGAACCCAGGAGCTTTTCTACCTCTGGGCTATACTTCCAGACCTACTTTATACTTTATTTGGAAACAGGGTCTCACTAAGTTGCAGACAGCCTCACTAAGTAGCTGAGGCTGGCTTTGAACCTGCACGATCCTCCTGTCTCAGCCTCCAAGTGCTGGGATTACAAGCGTGCACCACCACGCCCAGCTCTATTTTTTAATTATTTATTTTGAAACAGGGTCTCACGAAGTTGCAGAGGGCCTCACTAAGTGGCTGAGGCTGGCCTCCAACCTGAGATTCTCCTGTCTCAGCCTCTCAAGTACTGGGGTTACAAGAGTGTGCAACTCTGCTTGGTTTATTAAAAAAACAAAACATTGAGACAGGGTCTAAGTTGCCCAGGTGGCCTCAAACTTGGAATCCTCGTGCCTGAGCCTCCACAATTGTTGGAATTACTCTGAGTTGCCCAAGCTGGCCTAGATCCTGCAATCCTCCTTCAGCCTCCCAAGCCCCTGGGATAACAGTTGTGCACCACCTCCCTGTTGCTCTCTGCACCTTCTTGTTTTCAGTTTGTATTTGCCCCATGCTGACCTCAAGCCAGAGTGCCGCCCTGGCTTTTTCCCAGGGGCCTCTCACCGCCACCGTCCATTTCCCAGCTTCCTCTCACCCACCGGGCAATGATCTCCCAGATCCTTAAAGCATCGTGGGCATAGAGTGCATTTGGGATTCCCAGCAGGCCCCGGTCAGCCAGGTCATCAGGAGGACAGAGGGAGCGATAGGTCAGCTGAGCCAGCGCCCGGCGCAGCAGCTCTATGTGGCCCCCTCCACCTATGCTTCCCGCCTGGGAAAGAGAAATTAGAGCTTAATTAAGGGGGAGAACAGGGATGCAGAACCACGGCAGGTCATACACTGGGCTCAGAAATGGGGTGTTGAGATTTACAGCTGGGTATAAAAGGGACAGGCTCATGGGCTTAATTTAAGGGTTTGGAGAGGACACTCACACATAATTAATTGGTCTTGGATCCTGAGAGTGTCAGTAGGTTCATAGAGTTATGGAATAAAGCTGTTTATGCCCCTTTCCTTCTTACCCTATCAAATATTCCTCCATAGGAGATGAGAGAGGATCTGGCCCGGGCGTTGATTTCCACATTGTAGCGGATATGGGGGGCCAGGAGCTGGGGTGGAGGGGGTTAGAGGGGCGGTTAGTAGAGGCCATGCTTGGATGGGTCCTTGTAAAGCCTGGTCTCCAGCAGGCCTGTTCTCCTCCTGAGGCATCTGTCCCTGCCGCTGCCTTGACAGGCAGGTCTTCTGCCTCTCTGAGCACCCGCTCTCCAATTTTCCTGAGAGTCGGGCTCTGGGAAGGAGGAGCTTGAGACCATGCTACACCACTAACTTTGATTCTTGCCCAGGAACAAGTACTGAGATACAGGCGTGCCCACCACACCCAGCTTTTTTTTTTTTTTTTTTAATAGGTCTCACTAAATTGAGGAGGTTGATCTAGCACCTGTGATCCTCCTGTCTCAGCCTCCCATTATTTTTTATTTTGAAACAGGTTTTCACTAAGTTGCTGAGGCTGGTCTCGAATCTACAACCCCCTGTCTAAACCTCCTAAGTACTGGGATTACATGTGTGCACCATCACACCTAAGTTGAAGACTCAGGTTTTTAAACCCCCCTGTGGGCTTCGCCTCTCTGAGGTCTGAGATGGGGATAGGAGCCTGTACCTTGAAGACGGGGTGCAGTCCCGGGAGGCACCGCATGGTGGCGACAGCGATGACCTCACCCAGCAGGTGAGTGTTCATCAGATGATACTGGAGCTCATGCAGCTGGAAGTCTGCACTCCGCACCCAGCACTTGGCCAGAAGCCAGGCAGGTGGAGGGTCTGAGGGCAGGAACAGCGCTGGGGTGGGAGAGCTGGAGCTGGGGGGCTGGAGCTGGAAGAAAGAGGAACCGAGCATCGTGGACCTCTCGCCATCTGTAGGACACCAGGCTCTGCATCCGGGGGCAGCGGACACGGGGAAGGCCAGCTCATTGCCTTCCAAGAGGCTAGAATCCAGCAGTAGCATGGCCAGGTTGCAAGCAGTCAGGGAAGAGACAGACCGGCAGTTCTCCACGAGGGAGGGGAAGGGGGAGAAGAGGCAGGGTCTCTGTCCCCAGGCAGAGGGCATGTGAGCGGGGCAGGGCATTTGAGGGGGGTCCCGGCACTCGCCTGGATGGCCATGGGCAGCAGCTTCCCACCCGGCTCCATCCTCAGGAGGACGAGGGGCGCGGCCAGGTGCTGCTGCTCTCCGTGGATCACGTTGCCTTTGATTCCATCCAGCAGGACAAAGTCAACCTCAAACAGGGCCCCGTTCTGGGGAAAGGAGGAAGATACCAGGTTACGACTCACCCCATGAGGGCCGGAGCACAGGGGAGACAGGGGAGCCGGTCCATCCGGGCTCTCGCCATCATCCCACATCTGTAGCCGAGTCCCAGCAGAGCCGAGGGCTGCGACCCGCACACAGGTGCAGACACCTCATTGTGCAGTGAGGAATACAGTCCACTGGGGCCTTCCCCAGGGACGAGGAGGCGCCTACGGCAGAAGTCGGTTGGCAGAAGAGTCAGCCCATTGTGCGCCATGGCTTAGCTGGCCTCCCTCCTCCTGAGCTGCCAGGCGCCTTTCCTAAACATCTCCCAACGGTCCATCCACTTACGTGCCTCTCTTGGAATCTTCCTTTCCCGGCAACAGTGCCAGGGAGGCAACACGGAGTCTGGAAGAAGGAGATACCTGGAGTTCTTTCTCCAGCTGGGCCTGAAGCTCCTCGGTCCCCGCGGGCAGCACCAGCCTGCGGGGCAGAGAGGTGGCGCGTCTCAGCAGCATGGGGTTGGCGCCATTGAGGAACTGGTAGCCAAAAATCTCATCCTCCTTCCAGCAGCGGTGAACCCTCTCTGCAGATGGGAGGTGGGACAAGGAGGGAGGAGTTAGCTGCTGTCCCTCCCCTCCGGGCCACCCAGGGACACAGACTCCCTCCTGCAGCCCCTTCTAGTCACTGCGGAGGCCTGGGTGCAATCACCACGGAGTTGTGGGGATCCTGACGTGGTGGTGGGTCACCGAGAGGCAGCCAGGGGTTATGGAGACCTGGGGGTCACTGACCAGTGAGGGCGCTCTTCTGGCCCCAGAAGATCTGATCATAGTCTTCTAGGCGGTTCCAGGGTCTTGGGAAGGTGTAGACAAGCTTGAGTGCGACCTCCAGGGTCCTGGGGCAGGCACAATGGCGACACCATCAACTTTCCACGTTTCACTTGTTGGGGGTCCGCCAACCTCACCCACCGGCCCCGTTCTCACACTACATTCAGCGCCCACTCGAAGTCCTGCTTCTTCTCCTCGTGGAATCGTAGGTTCAGGGGCAGGTCCTCCTTGCGGTCGGCTGCGATTGTCAGGGGCAGCCCTTCCCTCCAGGTGGTCCAGCTGGCAGTGGGGAGAGAGCTTCAGGCGGGCTCTGAGGTGGGCCTGGGACGGAGCGGGTCAGGGAGGGCGGCGCTGGAGGCTGGGGCGCTCACCCGTAGGTCTGCTGTCTCTCCTCCAGCTCCTGCTCGCGGTGCTGCTGGAAGACGTCCACGGAGTCCCCTGCCAGGCGGGCTGGGGACACGAAAAGGATCATGGACCACACGGCCCTTTCCAGCCCCACACGGCTCCTGGCTTGATTCCAGCCCCATTGTTAATGTCTTCCCTCATAGCTGTTTCCCTCTGTCTGTCTCTCCTGAGTAATTCCTGGTCACTTACTGTGTCTGCGCCCGGCCCCTTTCTTGATTTTACCAGGCTTAGCTTTCACATTTGTCCTGAGATGGAAGTCCCCTGTCTGTAGCCAGGAGTGATGTTGCACACCTGAAACCCCAGCTACTCAGGAGGCTGAGGCAGGAGGATGGCAAGCATTGGCCGGTGTGGCCAATGTGTGGGACCTTGTTTCTAAATAAAATAAAAAGGGCCAGGGAGGTAGCTCAGTGGTAGATGCCCTGGGCTTCAGTCTTCAGCAACAAAACAAAACAAAATTTAAAGTCCCCTGCTTGCCAGCCTTTTTTCTCCTTCTTTCCCAGCTACTTAGTGTGACCCTGTTTTAAAAATAAAGAATAAAAAATAGAGCCGGGTGTGGTAGCGCACGCTTGTAATCCCAGCATTCGGGAGGTTGAGACCAGAGGATCGTGGTTCGCAGACAGCCTCAGCCACTTAGGCCCTCCGCAACTTAGTGAGACCCTGTTTCAAACTAAAAAATAAATAACAGGGTAGAGTATGTAGCTCGGAGGCTAAATATCCCTGGGTTCCATGTCTAGATCCGCAAAAATAAATAAAAATAAATAAAAAATAGGAGTGGGATGTGGCTCTGAGGTGAGTGCCTCTGGATTCAACCCCCAGGGCCACTAGGTAAATACCTAAATTGATTCCTCTCCCCACCTGTCCCTGTTCATCCTCACCTCTGAGTCCTCCTCACGCCCGCCAGGCCCACACCTCCCCACATTCTCACTCTTCCTTCTGCTGGGCTCCTCTGTCCAGGTCTCTGTGAGTTCCTTCACCTGTCTTCTCAGTGGCACAGGTCATGTTAGGCACACGGACCCCCTGGCTTTCCCTGGAGCCCCATCCTCCCTCTGATGAGGAGGTCCAAGTGTGGTGCTCAGCTTGGCATCTCGCCTGGCGGGAGCGGAGCTCTCTGTGGCCCCTCTCCCTGGCCCCACCCGGCGGCCTCAGCTGCACCTGCTCAGCTGCTGCAGGTCTCACAGGAGTCTCTCGGCTCTCTGTGCCAGTCCTACTTGGCCGGCTCCCTTCTTGGGGACTCTGGGGGCAGCACATCCTGCCTGCTGTCCTTCAGCCCACCCTCCTCCTGGCTGCCCTCACAGGGGTCATGGCGTTTCCCCAGCCCTCCCACCTCCTCCCACTCTTTCCCTCAGTGGCCTCCTCTTGGTGCCACCGCCTGCTGCTCTGTGGGTCCTCACCTGCCCCTGCCCTAACCTGTTCTGAGTCACAGAGGCATCGCCTGCATTTTCTTATTTTTCTATTTTGGTGCCGAGGATGGAACCCAGAGACGTTCCACCTCTGAGCTGCACCCTCAGCCCTTTTTATTTTGCAACGGGGTCTTGTTAAGTTTTGGAGGCTGGTCTTGAACCTGCGACCCTCCCAAGCCGGGGATTACTGGGGTGGCCCCCGCGCCGGCCGAGCCCTCCTCCCCACAGGATGCTGTGGTCCCTCTGCGTCTGTCCCGTCCTGGTCCTCACGCTCTGGGCCTGGATCTTCAGAGAACTTTGTGACTGCTTCTCCCCCCCCCCCCCCGCGACTCTGCCCCCGCCCGCCCCGCGCGGCCCTCGCTCACCGGTGCCCTCGGGCAGGCGCAGCGCCCGCTCGCCCCGCACCCAGCGGTAGCAGGGGAAGGCGGCCTCCGCGCCGTCGGGGCCCCGCACCGCCACGCGCTCGCAGAACCACGCGTCGTCCAGCAGCCAGTGCAGTTTGCGCAGCTCCACGAACCGCAGCGGCCCCAGGTCCTCGGGCGCGTCCAGCACCTGCTCCTCCTCCTGCGGGCCGGCCTCGGTCACCGCCGCCCTCCCCGCCGCCGCCCGCCCGCCCCGCCCCGCCCGCGCCCACCTCGCCCCGCGCCGGCCGCGGCCGCAGCTCCAGCTCCGCCGCCCCGCGCGCCCCGACCAGCCGCAGCCGCACGCGGTTGTGCGAGCCCGAGAAGAGCGCGGCGCCCGTGGCCACGCGGACGCGGTAGCGGCCCATGGCGCCCGCGGCTGCAGCCAGGCCCGCCCGCCCTGCGAGCTCCCGCCGCCCTAATAAAGCCAGCTCAGGGACCCGCCCAGGCCCACGCGTCCCAGCGCCCGGCGGCCGCGCCTCCTCTCTGCACCTGCAGCCGAGGGGCCTCCAGGGGCCGGGAGCGCCCTGGAGGGGGCCGGGGGCCAGGGTGGGGCTTCTCCCCAGGCCGCGCTCCTGGCCGCCGCTCTGGTCCAGGAGCACAGGCTGCACAGCGCAGACAGGGTCCTGGGGCCAGTGCGGATCTTTCCAGCCTTGCCCAGTCCGCTCGGCCTGGCAGCCTTCCTTCCTAGCCCAGGGCCTGCCTCAGGCTTTGGGGATTAGTGGTCCAGGGAAGACCCTCCGGAGACTCTTCAGAGCTGGGGAATAGCTAGTGTTCACTAAAAGACACCTTTCCATCTTCCACCCTTAGACAATAACAAACCATCCCTTCCTTGTCTTCTGTGCATCCCCCTCTTCCCAAGGAAACAACCATCGGCAATAGTTTGATCCTTTCTGCATGTAAAAATTGCTTCTATATAGTTCTAGCCATTTCTTCTACAAAATAAAGGACTTCACTGTGTAATGCATTTCCCCCTACACAACTAACAATGCATGATGGGAATATCTTCAGATCACCACGCGGAGGTCTGCCTCTTCTCTTCAGTCGCTTTAAGGACTCACCTCTTGATGGGTATTCAGGTTGTTACCAATACTTTCGGCAAAGATGGGTGCTCTAACGAATACCTTTGTGTGCATACCTCGTGTAAAGGAGCGTTTACACTTATAGTGCAGATCCCCAGAAGTGAGACTTCTGAGTGAAATGGTGACATGTTGCTTCCCAAAGTGGACTGTGTTTTTATATATACTTTTTACTTTGGTGACTAAAGAACCCATATGAAACACAACATAGACAACTACATAACTGTGAGTGGTGTGGGAGTCACCTGGCATCATGTTCTTATTAGGAGTGTTTACTTCTAAGTACCAAATGATCATAAAATATAAAGAAAGTATATATTTAAATAAAAACTTCCAAAGTTGTTATTCATAAGTGCAAGGAGCTATCCCTCTATTTTATATACATTTTCATGATGTCTGTGTATATGTATAACTAAGAAAATTGTCATTTTTATAAATGTATACTAAATCTAACAGTTCATTTAAGTATTTCAAGATTTACGCTTTTCCCAATAAATATAGTTAAACATTTTAAAAAGCTTTCTCAAAAGACTGCGGCAGGGTTTCAAAAGACCGCACAGGGTTTCAGAATGCCCCCTTTCTCCGAATCCTTACCAGTAGAATCTTAGTTTTTCGTTTTTGCCAACGGGTGGATGCAAAGTGTTAAGCACTACAAAGGGCTGGGGCTGTCCTTGACCGTACAGCCAGCCGGTCCCTGTGGCTGTTTGAGGGACGCTGGCAGAAGACACGAGACTCCACATTCAGACCCAGGCCTTGTCATTCCTCAGAGAGAAAGCAGTGGCATGTCCTCCTGGGTCCAGCTCCCAAGTCCCCTGCGAGAGATGCGGCGGGCCGAATGGGCGGCTGCACCTACAGTGGCTGCTTTACAGGTGAGACCAATGGGTCTGCGGCACTCAGTATTTTTGTCATGAGCAGATTCAAATCCACCCCAGGTCTGGGGAACACTGCCTCTCCTCTCACAGCTGCCTGTTGCAAAAATAACCTTGAGAAATGGCCTCAGTAAAGAATAGTCAGGGGCTTGCATTCCTAGAGTATCCAGCAAGAATGTTTCTAAGAACTCAGGGCCCCAAAGATTTTCTCTCCAGTAAAAAGTATTCACTTAGTTCCTAAAACTTCCAAGAGCTACCTACATAAACCAGCCCAAGTTCTTGGCCAAGATATGCTTCCCCATATTTTGAGTCTGCTCTGGGTGTAGAGATGCTCTCCCTAAGCGGAAGAGAAAAGCACAAAACCGTGCAGGGCGAGAACTTCTGCACAGATCCAGGCGGTCGCTCACTGAGGACCGACAGGTTCCCTGCACCATCTTGACTCTGATGCTCCAGCCGCAGGCCTGTTCTTCTGGGCTTTTTGGCCCTGGTAGACCTTCAGCATGCGTGGGTATACTGGCCCCTGAATGTCCAGAATCCTCCCAAGGAAAAAGGAATCCACTTGAAAGTGCTCAAGTACCAACTAGTAAAGACTCTTCCATCCTCTGCTTGCGAATCCAGCAAAAACAAGTGCTCCCCACGGAGTCAATGCCAGTTCAACATATTGACCAATTTCCAACTCAGAATCTTCCCGTCAAATTTCCCTTCTTAGAAATATTTCAAGGCGGGATGCGGTGGTGCAAGCTTGTAATCCCAGCATTTAGGAGGCGGAGACCAGAGGATCCCGGTGCACAGACAGCCTCAGCTACTAAGCAAGGCCCTTTGCACTCAGTGAGACCCTGTTTCAAAAAATAAAAATACTAAAAATTAGGGCTGAGAGTGAAGCTCGGATGTACAATGCCCCTGGGTTCCATTCCCAGTACTGCAAAAAAGAAAGAAAGGAAGGAAGGAAGGAAGGAAGGAAGTAAGTTAAGGAAGGAAGGAAGGAAGGAAGGAAGGAAGATTGATTCCAGATTAACTGGGCGTGGTGGCGCACACTTGTAATACCAGCACCTGGGAGGCTGAGACTGGAGGATTGCAGGTTCTCGCCCAGCCTCAACTATTCAATGAGGACCTCCACGACTTAGTGAGACCCTGTTTCAAAATTAAGAATAAAACAGTGGATGAGCAAATAAAGGGACTTAACTGAGGGGATGTGAGGTAGGAAGAGGAAATTTATTAATGTGCATGCTGTGCATTCACAAACACATCAAAGTCAGTCACTAAGTCAAACATGAGAAGGAGGGAGGGGCCCGGGGTGGGGTGGGGATTGGGGAAGGGCTAAATGAGTGCTGTGTGCCTCCCCCATCTTGTACTCCATTAAGATCTATGACCACAATGCAGCAGTAAAAATTAAGAATAAAAAAGAGGGCTGGGTGTGTAGCTCACAGGTAAAGTATCCCTGGGTCCAACCCCTAGTTCCGCCAAAAAAAGAAGAAAGAAAAAAAGGATGAATGTGACTGAATGAATGTCAGGCATGAACACATGGAGGGTTTTTGTTTTGTTTTGTTTTTGTGATACTGGGGATTGAGCCCAGGGGTGTTCTACCCCCCAGCTACGCCTCCAGCTCTACTTTTTTATTTTTTTAAATTTTGAGACAGGGTCTCACTAAGTTTCTGAAGCCCTCATCTTACTAAGTTGCCGAGGCTGTCCTCAAAGCAGCAATCCTCCTGTCTCAGCCTCCTAAGTGCTAGGCATACAGGTGTGTCACCACACCTGGCCATGGAGACATTTTGAGTCAATACAGAAGACGTTCAGTAGAGCAGAGGGGGCAGATGCAGCAAGACGTGAGAGATCAGGGAGGATGTGCTTGAGGATGGAGAGATCTGAAGATGTGTGAATGGCAAAGGGGGGGGGGTGCAGCGTGGATGGTGAAGGTCGGGGAGGCTCAGGGTTGAGACACCAGCATGGGGAGGCAGGAGAAGCAGAGAGGGCCGGGAGCCGTGGCCTCCTGGGGGCAACAAGAATTTGTAAGAGGAGCAAGACAGGACAATCTGCTCTCCTGACCACTGGTGTTTGAGCAGCCCAAGGAAAGGCTGCGACTCTGTGTCCATTAACAGGATCCATTCTTTCCACAGCCTCTTCCCTAGGCATGGGTATTAGCTGAAGGAGGTGGGATTGGTTCCCTGGATGCAATCGTCCAACCCCAGCACTCCCTCAGGAAAAAGTGGCTACGTTCAGGTTTCTAGTGAAAGTGAAAAATGAAGTGCGTTCAATTTAGTTTTTCTCTTCTTTTGTTCTGGGAATTGAATCCAACCCTTTTTATTTTTTTTTGTCTTGAAACAGGGTCTTGCTAGGTTGCTGAAATTGCTCCACTTGCTGAGACTGTTCCGCAGCCCGTGATCCTCCCGTCACGGACTCCCAAGTACTGGGATCACAGGTGTGCACCACCACACCCGGCTTGATTCACTCTTTACGAGAATGGAGCCAGGTGGCTCATGTTTTTATTTGACCACAAGGATAGACGTCTGTGCTTAGTTCTGTATCAAAGCTTCCTTTAAGATGTGGGCTCTTAAGTCCCTCAGCCTGCTTCATTTCCTTCATTATGGTGAACCAATCCCTCAAGGAGCGACACGAGAAGATCCCGTGTCCCTTCTGTGCTTCCCAGCCTCAGTGACAGAACGAGCTGGTCTTACGCTGCTGCAGTTCCAAAGGTCTTGACTTGGACCCTGCTATGTATATTTTTCAATTAGCAATACTTGCGCCTTGGATAAACCTTACTGGCCATGATACTGCCACTGCGCAAAGCTATTTTTCCATTACTTAATTTTTCTCCTCATACAAAAGGTGTGAAAACTTCTTAAATTGGCAAATATAAGCTTGAGTTACAATTCTAAAATCTAAGTGTTTTCTGTTTTCGGATAAGAAGAATGAGAGAGCTCCATTGTAGTTACTCTTGGGGTATTTCGGGACAAAGAAAACCCAGCCCAAGAGCAAGGAACAGGCAGCTGACTGGGGAGAGATCCTGTGAGAGCCAGGAGGTGTCTCCTTACAGGCGAGGGGCTTTTCATGGGGCGAGGTGGGGGTCCAGGAGCAGTCCTGTAGGCCTCTGGCTGGTGTACTGTGGCCAGGGCATCTTGGGCAGGGCAGCGGTCAGGGGGAGTTTCTCTCTGTTCTATGGTTCTCAGTCCTCCTCCGGCATGACCTCTTGGCCAGGCTGCACAGAGGCCACAATTACACCAAACATTGCTTCGTAGAATATATTTCTGGGTTGTTATGGATATGCTTTCCTTGATTTTTTTTTGTACCCCAGCCCTATTTTTTTCTTTTTCTTTTGAAACAGGGTCTCACTGAGTTGCAAAGGGCCTCACTACATAGCTGAGGCTGTCGGAGAACCGTGATCCTCCTGTCTCAGCCTCCCAAATGCTGGGATTACAAGCCCACGCCACCATGCCCGGCTCCCTTGGTTTTTAAACCACTTCTTCATTTTGATATATTGCATTCTCAGAAGTATCTATTTTCTGAGTTTTGTTTGGAAAGTATTGAATATTCTCCTATATTTGTAAAATCTGGAGTAAAGTGTGCCTAACAAAATGTAGCATTTTAGCGGTTTCTAGTGCGCATTGATGTGGCAGTAATTCTCCATGCTGTTGGTGGACCATCCCCTACATTCATTTTCCTGGACATTTTTCACCTCCTGAAACTGAAACTCTGTAGCTCTTCCACAACTCTCCAGTTCCAGGGAACCATCCCCCCGTCCCTGGGAACCACATAACCTCTGTCTCTATGATCTGACAACTCTAGGTACCTCCTCAAGTGGAATCATACAGCATGTGTTCTTTGGCGACAGGTTTAATCCATTTAGCACAATGTTTGGATGGTTCATCCATATAATTCCATGTGTCAGAGAGTCCTTCCTTTTTAAAGCTGAGTGATATTCCATTTTACATATATATTACATCTGCTCCGTTCATTGACCTATCAGTGGGTATGTGGGTTGCTTCCACATTTTGGCTATTGTGAATAATGCTATTATGAACACAGATGTAAAACTACTTATTGAAGTCCTTGGCTTAAAATCCTTGAAGTATATGATGTGAAATTGCTGTCTTATATGGTAAATCAGTTTTTCATCTTTTGAGAAACCACCATAATGCTTTCTATTTCCACCAACACCATACAAGGGCTCCAATTTCTTCACCTCTTTAATATTTGTTATTATCGCCGGTCATGGTGGCGCACGCTTGTAATCCCCGCGCTTGGGAGGCGGAGACAGGAGGATCGCACAGGTTTGAAGCCAGCCTCGCTGGCTTGAGACCCTGTTTCCAAATAAAAATATAAAATGGGTCTGGGAGTGTAGCCCAGAGAAGGGTTCCATCCCCAGTACCACCAAAAAAATTGTTATTTTCTGCTTTTTAAAAAATTCTATCTATCCTAATAGGTGCAAGATGATGTCTCATTGTCTTTTCAATTCACATTTCCCTAAAAATTGACAGTGTTGGAATTTTATCATATGTTTCTTGGCTATTTGCAAATCTTCTTTGAAGAACCATCTACTCAAGTGCTTTGCCCAAGTCATAGCTGGGTGAAGTGGTGCACCCCCATCATCTGAGGTTTGAGGCTGACACAGGATGATCACAGGTTCAAGACCAGTATCAGCAATGTAGTGGGACTCTCAGCTATGTAGTAAGCCCCCATTTCAAAACAAAAAATAAAAACTGCTGGAGGTATAGCTCAGAGGTAGAATGCCCCTGGGTTCAATCACTGTTAACACATACACACACACACACACACACACACACACACACACACAGACATACACAATAATGAATGAATGAATGAATGAATGAATGAAAGGAAGAAAGAAAGAAAGAAAGAAAGAAAGAAAGAAAGAAAGAGAAAAGGTCTGGGGATGTAGCTTCATGCCAGAGCACCTGCCTAGCATGCATGAGGCAATCTCTAGTATCACAAACAACAACAACAACAACAACAACAACAACAACAACAGGGTAAACCAAGAGTGAACTATATGGGAACTCTTTGAACTGTGTTTGTATGTATTCTATAAATTAAACTATCCTAAACTAAGTTTATTTAAACTAAGTTTATTAGAAACTACTTAGTGAGACTCTCAGCAACTCAGACCCTGTTTCCAAATAAAGTATAAAATAGGTCTGGGAGTATAGCCCGGAGATAGAAAGCCCCTGAGTTCTATCCTAGTACCACACACAAAAAAGTTACTCCATTATAGTTTGCATACACTGTAGCTATCTGAAGTGTAGAGGTCTAATTCTTATTCCCCTGCAGCTGATCTGTCCCTCCTCTGGACATTTAAACAAGGTTCCCTTTGTGTTGAATACTCTTTCAGTTACTAAGTCCAGCTCCAGGGGTGGTGACTTCATCTCTCTCCCCTTTGACACTGTATAAGCCCCTGTGGATCTGACTTTTTATCCTTTCCTGCTGCCTTCTGGCAGATTCCTCATTCCAAACCTTCAACTGTGTACAACTTTTTCAGGTGAATCTTTCCTACTATATATGTGCCTATTACATTCTTTATTTCAACTAATAATAGTATTATACCTCATTCTTTGTTGTGTTGTGCCCAGTTCCTTTGTCCCGGAGAGACCACCAAGGAGCTGATCCGTATGTAAAAAGCAAAGAGCCTTTATTCAAGCTTAAGCTTGGGTGCCCGACATAAACCGACACAGTGGTTCAACACAGGGACCCAAAGCACATTTTGGTTTTTATTTTTATACCCTTTTAGACAAAGAGCCTCTATTGATTGGACAGTTCTCATGACCTTTACCTTGACTGGCTTAGAAGACCTATAGCATTAGCTGTTCACAGGGAATTGGTTACTATGTTTCTGGGCAACTATCTCAAGGTTGGGGTCTATATTTTGACATGCTTTTCTTAACTTTCTAGAATATTACCACAACAGCTAGCCCATAGAATGTCATCTAGACCTGGTCAGGGAGGGACCACTAGACCACCAAGGACATCTTGTTTAATTTAGTCCTTGGGTATGGGGATTGAAAATAGCCCTTAGGTCAGGCCTCTTAGTCATTTTCTTCAGCAATGTTTACTAAACTACTTAACTGCCATTTCAGTTGTCTTCTTGATTCTTTTATAGGCTTACATCCTCCTTTATCATCTTCAAGTATTTTATTATGCTAACTCCAAGCTTTCATTCAACACATTCTAGTAATTCTGCTTCAGATGGAGTGTGTTGCTTTTTCATCTGTTGTCTTTGTGTCCTATTCCTCAGGTATTTCATTGCTTTTGTTTTTGAGCTCTGATTTCTCTTCTCACTGAATCCTCACACTACTTCTCAACTCCCAGCTGCCATCACTGGTCATCCACACAGGTGTACACACACACACACACACACACACACACACTTGAAATAGCCTTAGCCTTTGGTAGTTTTATTCCAGAATTTGTTATTATCATTCATTCCTGTTCATTGTTAATTCTAATCTTTTAGAAACAAATTTATGAATCATTTATTGTATAATCTATGCTTTTGTATCCAATTCAAAAAGCCAGCATCACATCAAGTTCCAAAAATAAGCATATCTATGCTTTCTCCAAGAGTTGTAAAGTTGTTTTCTTTTTTTTCTTCTTCTTCTTTTTTTTTTTGTATTGGGGTGGAACCCAAGGACATTCTACCTCCGAGCTACACCCCAGGTCTTTTTTATTTTTGAAAACAGGGTCTCACTGAGTTGTGAAGGGCCTCCCTAGGTAGCTGAGGCTGTCCAGGAACCACAGTCCTCCAGTCTCCGCCTCCCAAATGCTGGAATTACAAGCGTGCGCCCCCACGCCTGGCCAAGTTGTTTTGTTTAGACAGTGAGTGCTTAATCTATCTAGATAGAGTTGATGCTTACATATACTGTGAAGTAAGGGTCCACCTAATCTTTGTCCATAAATAATCATTTACTGTTTCATTTGGTGGTCATTTCTTTTTTCCTCTAATATAGGATTGTCACTTCTGTACACATCAAACTTCTGTATATAACAAAGATTTTTTTTTTTTGCCTTAAGTTGTTTTTAAAAGTGAGGATGAGCCGGGCGTGGTGGCGCACGCTTGTATTCCCTCCCCCACCCCCCCCACCCCCGCTTGGGAGGCGGAGACAGGAGGATTGCGCAGGTTTGAAGCCAGCTGCGCTGGCGTAAGAGACCCTGTTTCAAAAAATATATATAAAATAGGTCTGGGAGTGGAGCCCGGAGGTAGAAGGGCTTCCAGGAACCCCAGTACCACAAAAAAAAAAAAAAAAAAAAAAAAATCTGTTCTATTCCAGGGGCCAAATTATCTGTTTCTGTTCTAATATCAGTATGATTGCATATTAAAGACCCGGGGGTAGAACCCAGGGTCTTTTCTACCTCTGGGCTATTTTATACTTTATTTGGAAACAGGGTCTCACTAAGTTGCTGAGAGCCTCATTAAATAGCTGAGGCTGGATTCGAACCTGTGCGATCCTCCTGTCTCGGGCTTCCAAGCACTGGGATTACAAGCGTGCACCACCATGCCCACCTTTTTTATTTTTTAAATTTTATTTGTAGTAGTAGGGATGGAACATGGGGGCATTCTACCACTCAGCTATACCCCCCAGCCCTAATTTTTACTGCTTATTTTGAAACAGGGCCTCACTGAATTGCAAAGGGCCTCACTAAGAGGCTGAACCAAGATCTTGTGAACCAAGATCCTCCTGTCTCAGTCTCTCAAATGCTGGGATTAACAGCGTGTGCCACCATGACCAGCCGAACTCATTTATTAATTCTAAGATTTTTGTATTAAATAATTCTTTAAGACTGTCTCCATTGATGATTATTCTGTCAATGAATAAAGATAAATTTTGTTGTTATTTTCTGATCTTTATGTATTTTCTTTTATCATAGTGAAACAGCCTCAGTATAATGTTAAAAAGAGGCAATGGGAGAGATGGTTAAGATGGCGGCAGCCGCAGTCGCACTGGCGATCGCGGCCACCAATAAGGATAAGCTTTCCTCAGGGAAACCTTGGACACCAGATTTTGACTTAATATCAGATTGGGATAACTTAATGAGACACTTCCAGCCATGACTTCCTATCTAGAATACAGGAGAGAGAGTGGATAACGGCGGAATTAGTAGCAAGATGACAAGGAGGCACCAGCCATGCAGGGAAAGTGATTTTTGGAAGAACATCCAGAAGGGATTAGAGAAAAGACCACTTTAGCTGTGCATGCTGGGGACTCTTAACATCCTATCTTGCAAGAAAAATGACCCGGGCATGGTGGAGGGAGCCGAGTAGTGCTAGCCAAGCAGGGGAGCCCAGTCGCGCATCCTAGGAACTCAGTGCGCCCAGCCGCCATGCTCCTATGCTGCGCCAGGGGCCGCGGTGTGCCTGGAACAGCAGATCCTGCTCTTTGCAGTGAGGCTGTGGGCCTCCGCTCTTGGAAGAGAGAAAAAATTCATTGCTGCTGAGTGCTTGACCTCACAACCTCTTCAAAATAAATAAATAAATAAATAAATAAATAAATAAATAAATAAATAAATAAAATATTGGAGAGGGGCCAAGATGGTGCTGGTGGCAGCCAGGACTCAGGAAATGCAGACAAACTCTACCCAATTCACCTGGAACTTTTGGGAAAAAAAATATCCCCGCGAAGGGGAACTGCCCCTGCCACACAGGCTTAAGAATTCTGGACATCATATCATGTAAGGAAGGAGCTCAGTGGAGAACCAGGCGGAAGCCGGCCGTGCTGCAGCGCCAGTGGGGCAGCAGAGTGGCAGCACCAGCAGAGCTACGGCACGGCAGCGTGGTGGCCCCGGCGCTGGTGCCGGCGGCAGAGGTGGAGGCTATTATTTTGGAGAGGCAGACATCTAATTTAACCCAACTTGATCTCCTGAAGAAATTGCCCCAAAGGTAGAATTTGGAGGGACAGACAGATTCAGCCCAGTCCACCTTGAGCTTTTTGAGGAAATCTCCCTAAAAGTAGACTGGCTGCTTCTGCCACACATGCTCAAGAAGACTGGACAACATGCTAAGCGGCAAAAGGGTTTGGGGGGCATCAGAAGCAGCCCCTCATAGCCGGGATGGGCCTACATGCTGCGTGTTCTGGGAGTCATCAGTCCTCATAGCCACTACGCTCTTCAGCACAGAGTGAGAGGCCAGGGTGCACGTGGAACAGCACAGCCTGCCGAAGTGAAGCTGTGGAACTCTGCCTTTGGAGGGAAGACAAAATTTATTGCCAATAGGTATTTGGGGTCCCAGATTTTGCAAAAGACATGCTCTGCTTTCTCATATTAAAAAAAAAAAATGGAAGAACGCCAGGCATGGTGGCGCATGCTTGTAATCCCAGCGCTTGGGAGACGGGGACAGGAGGATCACGCTGGTTCTAGGCCAGACTCGCTGGCTTAAGAGACCCTGTTTCCAAATAAAAATAGATATAAAAAAAAAGAGTCAGGTCTCCGGGAGTGTAGCCTGGACATAGAGGGGTTTCCAGGAACACCAGTACCACAAAAAGAAAGAAAGAAAAAAAAAGGGAACTTCTGTAGACGACCTGCTCATAGTGACAGAGACCAGAGGTCGATGCATAACAAGGCCAGTGCCGGGGCCACTGAGGCCAGGATCAAAGTCTGCCATGAGGCAAGGCCGGTGATGGGTTCCACAAGGATCAGGGCCTACTGTGAGGCAAGGCCGGAGCTGGGGCCTCTGAGGCTGGGATTAGAGCCTGCTGAGGGGTGAGGCCAGTGCCGGGGCCAGCCTGGCTGGGATTGGGGCCCACCGTGAGGCAAGGCTGGTGCTGGGGCCTCCAAGGCCAGGATCAGAGCCTGCCGAGGGATAAGGCCAGTGCCGGGGCCACTGAGGCCGGGATCAAAGTCTGCCATGAGGCAAGGCCGGTGATGGGTTCCACAAGACCGGGATCAGAGCCTGCTGAGGGGTGAAGCTGGTGCTGGGGACAGCGAGGCCAGGATTGGAGCCTGGCATGAGGAAAGGCCAGTGCAGGGGCCTCCGAGCCCAGAATCCGAGCCTGTTGAGGGGTTAGGCTAGTGCTGGGGCCACTGAGGCCAGGATCGGGGCCTACTGTGAGGCAAGGCCGGAGCTGGGGCCTCTGAGGCTGGGATCGGAGCCTGATGAGGGGTGAGGCCAGTGCCGGGGCCAGCCTGGCTGGAATTGGGGCCCACCGTGAGGCAAGGCTGGTGCTGGGGCCTCCAAGGCCAGGATCAGAGCCTGCCGAGGGATAAGGCTGGTGCCGGGGCCAGCGAGGCCAGGATCGGGGCCGCCATGAGGTAAAGCCAGTGCTGGGGCCTCTGAGGCTGGGATCAGAGCCTGCCGATGGCTTAGGCTGGGGCCGGGGCCAGCGAGGCCGGGATTGGAGCCTGCCTTGAGGCTAGGCTGGTGCTGGGGCCACTGAGGCCAGGATCAGAGCCAGCTGAGGGGTTAGGCCAGTGTCAGGGCCAGCGAGACCAGAATCGGGGCCTCCCATGAGGCAAGGCCGGTGTTGGAGCCAGCGAGTTCTGGATCAGTCCACCGGGTAGCCAGGTCACTACTGGGGCCCTCAAGAGTGGGATCGGTACTTGTAACATGGCATGCACAGAGAAATATCGCAGAAAATAAAAACCACATGCTTCCCCTAATCAGCAATAACTAGGAGGAAAGGGGCAACAGGAAGAGGTTGAGCTATAGAAAGGGCCCTATAGTGAAGCAATTAAGGTGACCAATCAGAGGGTATGGAATAGGGGAGGATGGAGCCTTTTTAAAACGCAGGAGGTACATAAACATATGTATCAAAGTTAATCACCAAACAAGCTTGGGATCGAGGGAGGGGGAGGGAATGGGATGGGGGCTGGATGAGGGCTAATTGGATGATGTGTGCTTGTATAGCCTCTCAAGTCTTGTATTCCAATGTGATATATGATTACAATGCACCAATAAAAATAAATTAAAAAAAAGGAGGGCCTTATTGCCACATACAGGGACTTTTGCTGTGCTGACGTGTGCACCTTTCTGTTCCACTTAGATGCTCACACTCAACAAAGAGCAGGCTGGCACTTGTGATGCGGCTCTGGACAAGGGGCTTAGACCTGACTCGCATCAGCAGGTGGGGATTAGAGGGGTTTGGGTGGCTACGTCCTGGTGGCTTTGGAGAGGCCCGAGTGTCTCCCACACACTTGCTGGATGTCAAGAACACAGCATTCGTTTCCTCTTTCCTTAGGGAGCGTCAACAGGCCGTGCTCTGATTCTCTCCTGTGAGAGGGCTGGCCCGTGTCCATCAGGGCGCCTCAGGGACTTGGGGGCAGAGGGACCGGTGTGGACCCGGGGCTCTCAGTGATGCTCTTCTGTGACTAAGTCCTATTCCCTGAACTTCTGTCTGGTGTCTTTCCTGTGTGTGGAGATTAGATTTATAGAAGTGTTGTCTTTGGCCAGCCTTCCCCAAACAGTAACAGGCTAACTGGTTAGCTTGCAAGGGGGGTAAATTTATAGATCCTTCCACCCACACAATTTTCTACACTTTTTACCTCCGAAAAAGGCAAAACGTCAGGAGTGGTAATTCCTGTGCTGGAGAAGAAGCAGGGAAGAGAACAGAAAGATCCTGTGCTGCTGGGCGTGGTGGGCCTACTTGTAATCCCAGCATTTGGGAGGCTCAGAGAGGAGGATCCCAGGTTCAAAGACAGCCTCAGTTACTTAGAGAGGCCCTCTGCAACCTAGTGAGAGCCTGTTTTAAATAACAAAATAAAATAGGGCTGGGGGTTGTGTGGCTCAGAGGTAGGTTTAATCTCCAGTAAACACACCAGCAAAACAACCAACCAACCATGCTACAACCTTTTTGAAAACACTTTATAATATTGTCTGTGCGTGTGTTTATGTGTTTTTTTTTTTTGTGTGTGTTACTGGAGACATTGAACCCAGAGGCGTTCCACCTTCTAACCACAACCCCAATCCTTATTTTTTTTTATTTTGAAACAGGGTCTAAGTTGCTGACCTCAAACCCGTGATCCTCCTGTCTCTACCTCCCAAGACTGGGATTACAGGCCTGTGCCTCCAAGCCTAGTTTACAATATTTATTAATCTAAAAGTATGTAAGCCAGACTTGATGGCACATGCTTGTAATTTTGTAATTCCAGTACTTGGGAGGAGGATTGCAGGTTCATGGCCAGCCTCAGCAACTTAGTCCCTCTGTTCCAAAATAAAAAATAAAATAGGGCTGGGGTTTATCTTAGAGTTAGAATGCCCCTGGGTTCAATCCCAGTACCATACACACAAATGGACATGAACCATTTTACTCAGTTACCTCATAAAAGATTATATATACATATATTTTTCATTTTATATATATTACCCAGGGACATTCTACCTCTAAGCAACACCCCAAGCCCTATTTTTTATTCTTTGTTTTTGAAATAGGGTCTCACTGAATTGCAAAGGGCCTCACTAAGCGGCTGAGGTTTGCTTCAAACTACACAATCCTCCTGTCTCAGCCTCCCAAATGCTGGAATTACAAGCGTGCACCACCATGCCTGGCATTTAGGAGAATTTTTAAAGTTAATGAAAAGAATAGTTACATCTCTACCTCTTGATATAAACGTTCTCATCTTGTAGTTAATTCCTTTCACATACTGTTAATTATATCCAGTATTGTCAGAAGCAAATTCCAACATCAAGTTTTGTAAAAGCCAGCCATAGGTAAGTGATTCTTCAAATAGGAGAGGTGAAGGAGGAGGCGCACTGGGCTTTTGAAACTGATGTCACCTTTTGGGGTCAGTGTCAGGGAAGGAAAACAGGGCGGGTTGGGGAGTGAACATGTGAGCTCAATTATTCCCACCCAGATTCACAGGCAGAATCGCCAGCCCTGGTGTCTGAACGTGACTGTGTTTCCAGGTAAGGATTTCACAGAAGCCATTAGGGCACATGAGGTCATATGGGTGGGCCAAACCCAACCTGACAAGGGTTTTAGAAAGAGGGGGGATTAGGACATAGACACGCACAGAAGAAAAGACTTATAAAAAGAGCCAGGAAGACAGAGGAAGCAGATGGCTTCCCATTGCTTCGGGAGGAAGCCTGCTGACCCCGAGCTCCCAGGACTGCCAGGCGCAAAGTTTCTGTTAAGCCACCCAGCCACCAGCTGCAGCCCGCAAGCACAGCTGGAGGTCCCTCCATCCACCCCACCCTGGCCCAGGCCAGAGTGCACTGCTTCCCAAGGGCCAGATGTCCAGGCCCACAGGCGGCCTGGGGGGCAGAGCTGCACCTCCTTAGGTTGCCCCACGTGGGACTCATGGGGCTGAAGACCCAGGGGAGATGGAGGCCGCCTGGGGGGGTGGGCAGTGACCTGGCCCCGGGGTCTCTGGCGGCCGTGCCACTCCCAATCTGCCTTTCCTCTAACTTCCTTTCCTCATACACTGCCCTGACTAATTTCTCAGCCTCACTCAGTACTTGCCTTGGCGGGCTGCTCTCTGCTCTTCCCCATGGACCAGCCTCAGTGCCATCCCTCTTAGAGAGCTAATGTCCATGCAGACGCAGTGAGCTCTGCAAAGATTCCTCTGCAGGCTGGGGCCATGTCCTGGGGGCTCCTGTCACACACAACTCAGGGACCCGCCTCTTGCCACACGCCTTCATATTCCTTTTTTTTTTTTCTTAAAACCAGGGCTTGAAACCAGGAGCATTCTATCTCTGAAGCTACACCCTAGCTCTTGTTATCTTTTTTTATTTTGAAAAAGGGTCTCACTAAGTTGCTGAAGGTCTCACTCAGGCTGGCCATGAACCTGAGATCCTCCTTTCTCATCCTCCCAAGTCCCGAGATTTCGGACGTGCAGCACCACAGGGCTTTAACATCTATTGGTGACCACAGGAAAATCTCTCTGCTGTTTTCCCACCGCCCCTCCCCACCTCCAGTTACCCAGTCTGTCATTCCCCTTCTCTTTGCTTATTTCCCTTGTAAGTGGACGCTCAGCCTTCTCATCTCCCATCCCAGTTCAATTCAACCCCTTTTCCAGCAGTTACTGTTAGCAGAAGGAGGTGGAGGGCTATTGTCCTAGGCAGGATTCCAGCCCCGTCAGCACTGTCAGTGAGTGAGAGCCACCAGTTAGTTTTCTGATGGAAGTGCAAGAATAATAATAACAGGGCTGGGTGCAGTGGGCAGGCCTGCAACCCCAGGACTCGGAAGGCTGACACAGGAGCAGCGAGGATTTGAGGCCAGCCTCAGCAACTTAGACCATTTCAAACTAAGAAGAGCTGGGGATGAATATGTGTAAAAGTCTGAATAGGGCATGGTTACCCTGGACACTCATTGTTGGGAGGGGGGAAGGAAAAGTGGGGGTGGGAGGAGAGGGCACCAAGTACAGTTTAAATGTATACCATTTATTTCAATAAAAAAACAAAACAGCCGGGCTTGTAATCCCTGTGCTTGGAAGGCTGAGACAGGAGGATCCCGCAGATTCGAAGCCAGCACATTCACTGGCTTAGGAGACCCTGTTTCCAAATAAAAATGTAAAAATAGGTCTAGGAGTGTAGCCTGGAGGTAGAAGGGCTTCCAGGAACCCCAGGACCACCAAAAACAAACAAAAAAACCCCACAAAAAAACCACAACAAAACAACAAAACCAGACTTCTGGGAAGATGGCGACCAAGAAAAGCAGCGTTTACGAGTCCTGCTAAAACTCGATCTCTGTTGCCACAAAATCAGTGCTTTTCATAGCCAGAAAACACCATCAGCAGAGAAATAAAAATGTAAACACAAGGGACAGAGGAAAAAAAAAAAAGACTAGAAGAACAACCAGAGACCAGAAATCAAGCCTGCAATGCGGAAGCAGACCCATGCCAGCGCCATCTTCCCTCACAGCACCAGGCTCCAGAGAGGAAAGGTAAACAAGGAGCTGAAGTTAGCTGCGGATCATTCGGGTGTAATTCAGCAGTTCTTTCAGGGCAATGAACGTCTAAAACTCCCAGTGGCCAAGCTCATCACGCCTTCCAGGGACTCAGAACGGAGCTCAAAACCAGAAAAGAAATACGCCAGCCTCATGGCCAAGGGCGTGACAGCAGCGCCATATTGCCAGCAGCGAAAGCGAGTTCACTGTGTCCCGCCATAGCTCCTGATCGGCACGCACAAGAATTGTGAGTGAAATTGCGGCCCCTAAAGGAGAAATCTCTGTACTGCACTCCAAGGGACTTGCGCAACATTGATAATCTCCTTGGGTCAGATATTTTGTATTCCAACCCAGTGAAGGAGTAGCAGTGGCGGAGATACCACACCCTAGTCGCAGCTCCCTGTGGGAAAACGCCCAGCCTGGCACCACCACGGTCTTGCGCAGCCTCAGTTAACTTCCTGGGTATGAGACTTTGCGATACAACCCAGTAAGGGTGTAGTGGTGGCTGAGATTACCACAGACTCGAGATACAGAGCACCCTAAGTGAAGTCGTAGCGAACCAGGGAAGGCACAACATTCTGAAATCATGGGAAAGAGGAACAATAGAGCAATGAATGCCCACAACCCCATATTATCAGAACCTGATAACACAGAAATTCAGAGATCTCCAGAAGATCAAATCAGGAATATAACTGTAGAAATAATACAGGACCTTCGAAAAGAATTTAGAGAGAGTCTAAAAGAAATAAAGGATGTGATCTTTGAGGTAAGGGCCTCAATTCAAAGCATAAACAATCGATTAGATCACATGGAGAATAGAATCTCGCTCCTAGAAGATGATCACTCCAAAAATGAACGTATAGTTTATAATTTACAGAAAAAAATCCAACAGCAGGAATCTGACATTGAAGAAATATGGGCCCATTTTAAGAGAGCTAACCTAAGAATAATCGGAATAGAGGAGGGAAAAGAAGGTGAAACCAAAGGGATCAATAATCTCTTCAAAGAAATAATAGCAGAAAAGTTTCCAAACATAGAGCAAGAGGTGGATACACAGGTCCAGGAAATGTATAGAACTCCCTTTAGACAGGATCAGAGAAGAGGATCCCCACGCCACATAATTGTTAAAATGATCAATGTGGAAGCCAAGCAGAGAATCTTAAAGGCAACAAAAACAAAGGACCAAGTGACATTCAGAGGCAAACCAATTAGAATCACTCCAGACTTCCCAAACCAAGTCATGAGAGCCAGAAGGGCTTGGAGTAACATATTCCAAACTCTGAAAGAAAACAACTTCCAGCCAAAAATTTCCTACCCAGCAAAACTATCTATCAAATTAGATGGGGAAATAAGAAGCTTCCATGACAAACAGAAACTGAAGGAATTTATGTCTTCAAAACCAGTGCTAGAGAAAATACTCAAAGAGATTAACTACAAGGAAGAAATAGGTAATACACACCAGAACCAGAGAAACAAGATTTTCCATCCAGCAGACAACTAAGCAAAGAAGAATATATTAATGTGTTTATAGGTTAAAATCTTCGGAGATTCATTAGTTATTTCAGTCTTTTACCTATTTCTAAATTGTATTGTTTGCTTTTATTGTTGATAAGTTTTAGGATCTCTATTTGGAATATTAATATACCTTCAGATATAGCATTTGGAAATATTTATCCCATTCTATCAGTAACTTTTAACTCTGCTTACATTGTCTTTGGAAGTACAATTTTTTTTTTATTTTTTAGGAAGTTTGTTTATTCTTTTGTTGCCTGTGCCTTTGAAATCATATCCAAGAAATCCCTGCCAATTTCAGTGTGAAGTGTTATGACCCAGGTTTTCTTCTAAAAGTTTATAGTCTTAAGATTTACATTTAGGTCTTTTATCTATTTTGGGTTAATATTTGTATATGGTGTTAGGTAAGGGTCCAATTTTATTCTTTCTCATGTAATTATTATTTTTCAACAATATTTAGTGAAAAGATGATTACTTCCTTCACCAAATGTTCTTGGAAACTTTGCCAAAATAACTTGACTATATATGGAAGAATTTATTTCTAGGCTTTTTATTTTACTCCACTGGTTTATATATCTGCCTTTATAGCAGTACTACACTGTCTCAATTATTGTAGCTCTATAAGGTTTGAAATCAGAAAATGTACATCTTCTAGCTTTGTTCTTTTTTGTGATTGTTTTGGGTATTTAGAGTTCATATTTCATATTAGGATAGATTTTTTCTTAAAAAAAGTGAATGATAGTTTTACCTTAAAAAAAAGAAAAATTTTCTCTGGTAAGAAAGAAAGCAAAAAGAAATACTGAAATGTTATCTCTAAGTGATAAAAAGTTTGATAGCAGACAAATGAATCCATTACATGAGGTTATCATTGTTAATTTTGGATGAATTGCTATAATATTAGATGTCAACCACTAAGCCAAGCATGGGAAGGAGGGATGGGGAGGGAATAGGGTGGGGATTGGGTAGGGGCTAAGTGGGCAATGTGTGCATGTCTACACAAGTTTTTATCCCATTATGATGTATGAATACAGTGCACCAATAAAAAATTTAAAAAGCAAAATAAATAAACACATAAATAAAAAACAAAACAAAACAAAACAAAAAAGAGTTGGGGATGTGGCTTGGAGGGAGAATGCCCTTGGGTTCAATCCAGAGAGACAGAGAGACAGAGCGAGAGAGATTTTATAGTATGTGTCCTCAATATGATAATAGTTTTTATATCTATGCTCTTCTCCAAACCCACAACTGAAAACATCCAAAAAATATTTAACAAATTCCAGTCATTGGACATTCCACAAAATACTTAACAAATTCTCTCAGAATTATCAATCATTGCCAGGCGTGGTGCTGCGTGCGTGTAATCCCCATACTTGGGAGGCTGCAAAAGGAGGATCACAGGTTTGAGGCCACCCTCAGCAATGTAGCCAGACTCTCAGCAACTTCACAAGACCCTATTGTTAGGGTCCGAGAGTCACCCCCACCTCAAATAACAGAGAACTCACCAGAGGATGCAAATCACAGGCAGAGTTTATTGCATCGCAGCAGAAACTGGCCTGCCAGGGTCAAGTCTCTTTCACAAGCACGCAGGCAAGTGGTCAGAGCAAGACCCCGAGCACACTTTGGGCTTCACATTTATAGCCCCAGAGGGGGCGTTTACATCGGGATACAGCCAATAAAATCATAAGGTAAACAAATACAGCCAATGATTTTAAAGAAGGCACATCGCAAATATGAATCACAGCAAATGGTTTTAAAGGTCAAGAAAAATATTTTTCACATCGGAACACTAACTTCAGAACACTTCAAAAACATTTCAAACTTCAAAAACAACTCTTAACATCAAAACAAGTCTCACGTCAAAACAAGTCTTAAGGTCAAAACAACTTAATTCTATATATTTTAACATCTTCATTCTGTGAGGGGAGGGGGATATTCCTGATAGCCCTCACAGCATTCTTACAGTTTCAAAATAAAAAAAATAAAAGGGGCTAGCAGTGTAGCTTGGAGGTAGAATGTCTGCGTTTAATTCCCAGCATCACACACAAATATACACACAGAGTGTCAATCCTTAAGATCTAGAAAGTCCTGAGGAATTGTCACAGGCAATAGAAACCCAAGAATTCATGAAGACTCTCATCCTTCAGAGATTCTTTTGACTCCTGACATTTTTGGACCCCTCCCATATTCCCTTTATCTTTCACCTCCCCCTCCATTCCCATCTGCCCCATCAACTCTTGACTCTCCAGACACCCTTCCCTCGGAAGGGCTCTGCCTATGGGTCAGAAGGAGAACCCATTCTTCCCTTGCGCCAGGTCCCATCAGCCTCTGGGCCTTTCATGGTCTGTGTCCTCTTCACTACTAGTTGACATGTTGGGTCCCTCCCGGCAGGGGCGGGACCTTAGAAAAGGAGGAGACTCTGCTGGGCAATATCGCCAGGCAGGCGATGTCTCGAGAGGGGCGGTGTTCCCATGTGTAGCCCCACCCACAAGAAGTAAACCTTAAAAAGAAGGGAATTTCCTCTCCAGCGGTGGAGGTGCTCAGAGGTCTCCAGGAGCGGTCCAGCCCCTATCCCTGAGAGAAGACCACATCAAAATTCTTTTCGGTGCACCTGGTCTTTCTCGCCGTTTTACTGCACCAAAACCTAACATCTGGTGTGAAACCCGGGACGATTACTTTAATTTAATTAAAAAAATAAAAAAATTCTTGTTTCCGCTGCCATGGCGTGCTCTGGGCTGCCTTGGCGAAAACCTCTGCTTGGATCTGCTGGGGTGCTTGATCCGCTGGGAACACACTCACCCCACCCACTGCTCCAGGACAGCTGCCACAGCCACCCCCTGCCTATCCCGACCGGAGACCATAAGCCACCTTCCCTGGCCCCACGCTCTCCGGCCATCTTCCTGGCCCCGGGCTGTGCTGATGAGAGCTGGTGTCCATCTTCCCCTGCCCCCACGCTCTCTTCCAGAGGGCCGGCGGCCATCTTCCCGGCCCCAGGCTCTGCTGAGAGCTGGAGGCCATCTTCTTGGCCCCAAGCTCTGCCTGAGAGCCAGTGGCCATCTTCCTCAGCCCCAGCCCCGCGCTCTCCGGGAGTGTAAGAGGCCATCTTCTCTAGCCCCGTGCTCTGCCTGAGAGCCGATGGCCATTTTCCCCAGCCCCAGCCCCACACTCTCCCTGACAGCTGGTGGCCAGCATCCCTGACACACCCTCAGAGCCGGCGGCCATCTCACCACTCAGCCAAGCCCCGATGGCTATCTTAAACCTCATCCGGCCCTAATTCCACCCAACAGCTCCTCAGTGCGCCTTCCGGCCCAGCGCTTCGTTGCAGTCAGCACTGGCTGATAACACTACACTGTAGTAAGCTTCCCTCTTCTTGGACAAGTGGGTTCTGGCTTTTAGTTTCTTTCAAACTTGGGCTCACAGCTGTTAAATAAACCCAAATATTTGGTTCCCAAGTTCTTTGAGGGTAGCCAGGCTGTCCTACGGTTGTGTAAAGGGAATGGAGACGTCCTTCTCTAACACAACCACGCTGTTTCCGGACATTAGGCAGAATCTTGGAATGCCAAATTCCTGTTTTTGTCCTCACCCACTGGCCAGTCATCTAAAATAGACTCCCAATCCACACTAGGCCGTGCTCTGGTTAATCTCCAGACTCTAGGTTTATCCGGGGAACTGTGCCCCAAGCGGCTCATATTTTTCTGCACAAAAGTCTGGCCCACTTATGAGTTGGGTAATGGTTCTCGGTGGCCTGAGATGGGTATGTGTTACCGACTAGCTCAGTTCTGTGGGGGGCAAGTCCACTAGCGGTCGGGGGCCTCAGAAAGATGGGACAAAAGGCAGGCGAAGTCCTGCAGATCCTTATCTGCAGCGGTCCTTTCCCCTCTATGAATTCTTTAAGTTTTTAGTCACGACGCTTTGGAAAAAGGACCTGAGGTGGACAAAGGCTTCTTGAGCCAATGACACTTTATTATGAAAAACCCAAGAAATTTATACACTTCACCAGTAAAGTTAAGAGAAAGGGAGGCGGGGGTCCTTCAGCTGGCTGTTGGCCTTTGAAGAATTAACTTCTGTTTCTCTCCAAGGTCTTGCAGATAAGCAGCTCCAGGTGGCAGCCTCCCAGGATAGTCGAGGCTTGGGAGCTTCTCAGGGGGATCTTCTTTTAACCCTTCCTGGAACTTTCCATCTTTTGGGCTCAGTTCATATAACAAGTGTGGGGAGATTTGGTAATTCAGGTATCTTCTAAATCTGAAAGCTTAAGCATACTCACAACACAGTTTGGCAGACAAAATACCACAAACAGCACCACAAGGTTTTTAGTTCTAATTGTCAGATGTATTTTCTTAACTGCTGAGCATTCTTCTTTAGACAAGCCTATTAAAAGTCTACTTATCTTTAATAATTCACTTCCCTGTCACAAACTCTCTGCAACCTGCTTTTAACCTTCTAATTTCTTTCTTTTCCAGTTGGGACTTTCTTATGATAAGCTCTTTTTCATGCAAAAATGCTTTTCTTACTCTTACGGTATTTCCTTTTCTTCATACATATATATATTTAGAATGTCTGTCCTTTATTTTGTCATATTCATTTCTAACTATGCGGCCATTTTTTCTGTCTCCTGGAGTGCTCACACTGAGGTAAAAGTTAACAGTCTTTTTCTTTGGGTCTATTGTATTTGGGCAGCTAAGTTGTTTCTTTAAGGTCACACACAAAGTTTTTCTCTGTCTCTGGGCAGGATTTCAAGGGTAAACAAAGTTACCTTAAACTGAGCTACTTTATCGAAGTTAACGGTGAAGGTCGGAGGCCATTTGTGGTTGCTGCAGCTGGGGTGCTTATCACAGTACCCGAATTCTGGCCAGTTTCTCATTATTGTTGAGCAGAGCCAAGGACGTTTAAACAAATTATTAGAAAGTTTATCTCCACGGACTCAGTTTCTTTTTATAGTCCTAATTTCACATCACTGGAGCAATTCGTGTAGAAAGTTAAAAGAAATAATAGTGAAGGGTATCTAAGAGTGGGGGTACTTTAGCCAGAGACGATACCTCCTTCTCGGGGCGTCCTTGCCGATTAACTATGTGGAGTGGGGGTTCTTCAACACATAGATGCCGAGGCAGCAGGATGTCTTGGCATTTCTCCCATTTTTGATTTTAAAAGAAAGGCATAGGTTTCACGTTGAATGGTAGAGATAGAATGACAGATTAGGCGAAAGACAATTGGAAATATGAGAAGTATGAAGAATAAAATTGCTCCAATGACTGCAAAGCCAATTATATTATTTGTCCAATTGAAAGGATTAAGTTCTTTTAAATCTGTCAATAAAGAATTAGCCAAAGTTTTTAATATTTTCAACATCCAAATGCGCTTTGCTCATAATAGTGATGTCAGACTGTAAAAGCTGAAAATTATGTGTAATATATGTATCCTTACAAATACCTAACAGATGATTTTAGTATTATTCCAATCAAGTGAAGAATTGTATGGCATAGGTGTAACACAAATATACTTAAAACTGGCATGGCAGCGTGTGGACAATAAGATTTTTATATTCTGTATTTTCTGTCCCAGTCCCAGAACAGCTTGTTTTAAGGCATCTACTTTTGTTTCCAATTTTCTGTCAATAATCTCTTGCTGTGCTAATGCTAGAGAGACATTTTTACTTAAGTTATTTATATAAGTAGCAGTTTGTATTTCCTGAACTAAGGCCGCAGTAAAAAGTGCAATTCTTTAAGTATTTGTAAAACTGGATTCTCAAACCAAGGATCATCCTTTAAATCTACTGGTAACATTACATATTGTGGTCTTTTAAGAATTATAATCACAGAGTATTGCTTATTTAAGTCTGATGTTAAACAATTTGTAAATATACAATTTTTGCATGAAATATGATAAGATCTTCCAAATCTATTTATAGCTAAATTTTCAGGTTTACCAGCTAAAATTCCCATAGGATATTGTATGCATGTTTTAACTCCAATTGGAGCAGAATTAGTTTCTTTAGGCTTATTTAAAAGAATCATATTTGAGGCCGCAAAGAGACGAAACAATTTAGGTTGAATGCCTATTCCATTGTAAAAGGGAGAATGAGTTATAAACACCGGTGCCACCCAGCCTGGAGTGAACCATTTTCGCAGTGGCTCCCCTAGAGTTTGTGGCTGATAATTATTGAATTTTTTAGAATTATTTCTTAAGTACTGAGTATAATCATAAGATGGACTTGACACTGAGAAATCTAGAATTTGGTCTTGTGACTCACTGGGTATGAATACGGCGGCCTTATCAAAGCTACATTGAAGCCATTTTGGTCTGGTATTAAAAGTATTCCAGAACTGATCTGGGTCTTTGTACGTCTGCGCACAGTTGGGCAAGTGCGATTTCCTTTCCAAATATGTATCATTAAAATTATGATATCCTAGCGTCATCATTTCCAGTTCCCAAATTAGACGCTTTGTCCGCTTTTTATCAGCATAATCAGGAGCATCAGTCAAAAAATGTTCTATAATTTAAGGGAAGGCACCCTGCAGGCGACCTTCCTGACATGGTGACACAAATTGGAGTAGTATCAGACATTTCTTCATAATTTATTGTTTTTGATACCAGTGGAATAGAACTATCCTCTATATCTCCTAAGATATAACTATTATTAGTTGTAACCTTTATAATATCACTGTCTCCCCATCCCACAGGATGTAGGATAGGAGGGTCAGGTACATAGGTCCAATAACTGACTCCCTCTGCATTAGGTACCTGTAAAGAAATAATTGCTAGCATTGCTAAGAACATATTTTTCAATGTAACAACCTTTCCTGCCGAAATTACGGCTTCTTTTGCTCTCTTAGTGAGAGTCTGAAGTTGATTTCAGGTGGGGGTACTTGCATCCCTTGTAGCTCTTGCCTGTGTAGAGGAAGTGTTTAAGCGCTTAAACGCCAGCATCATCCCCTTCATCCTCATTTTTTGTCTCTTCCTTTTTTGTGTTTTTTGCCTGGAAAGGCTTGATGAGTCGGTCTGGGATTCAGATGGGTGATTCTGCATTCTGTGGAAAAAACACACGCACATCCTTTTCCCCGAGGTTATTAGGCCTTTTTCAGGCCCCATTGAGGTCTTTTAAAGTATTTGTGGCTGTTTAGCCAAAGACATTTTCTCCCAATGTCTCTGCATGGGAGTGTGATTTTGGTCATTGCTGTTTAAATGATTTAATACAAATAAAGCATGATGTAGAGCCTGATGAGGTGAAAAATAATGATTTTTCTTTTGCCTTAACAATTGATTCTTTAGGATTTGATGAGTTGTTTTTATAATTGCTTGCCCTTGAGGATTATAAGGTATTTCTGTCACATGCTCAATTTCCCAGTTGTCACAAAATTTTTTGAAACCAGTTGATGTATATGCTGGAGCATTATCAGTTTTAATTTTCTTAGGAGTTCCCAAATAGGAAAAGCAGGCAATCAAATGTTGTATGATATCTTTAACAGCTTCTCCACTCCTAGCTGTAGCATAGAGAGCATGTGAATAAGTGTCCATAGTTATATGTACATATGCCAATATTCCAAAATCAGGTACATGGGTTACGTCCATCTGCCAAACCATTCGAGGCTTTAAGCCCCTTGGGTTGACTCCCATTTTTTGTATCTTATGAGTAAGTGGACATTGTTCACAGACTTTAACAATTTGTCTAGCCTGTTTTCTGGTAATACGAAACATTCTTTTTAGAGCTAAAGCATTTTGATGATGCAATGCATGGCTTCGTTGTGCCTGCTCTATGACATTATTTATTGAGATTTCCCTGGTAAGCAAATTAGCCATAGCGTTTCCATGAGCTAATGGCCCAGGTAAATTAGAATGTCCAGCAATATGTGATATAAAGATTTTATTTTTACGCCCTTGAATGATTTTTTGTAATTGTCCCAATAAGGTAATAATTTTTGAATGTCCAGACAATAGAGCTGTTTCTATAGCAGGAAATATTGAAACCACATATTTTGAATCTGTATACAAATTAATCTTTTGTTTCCAATGTGTTAAAGCCAATATCACAGCATAAATTTCTGCTTGCTGAGCAGAAAACTTTGCACTATAATGAATTATGGGTGGGTGGTCTGGTGTATAGACCACAGACCTTTCATTTGAAGATCCATCAGTAAATATAGTAACAGCCTCATTTAAAGGTTTCACAGATACAGTGTTTGGAAAAATAAATTGTATTTCTTTGGCAAATTTTATTAAAGGGTGTTTTGGTAAATTGAATTTAATTTCTGAAGGCCATACTTAGTCAAATGCTGAAGCAAATGCTTAAGAATTTTTTTTTTACTATTTCTTTTTTTTTTTTTTTGAATGAGCCAGCAAAATGTCATCCATATAATGAATTATACAAGCATTTGAGAATTTTGTTCTAGTTTTTAGGATTGCCTTATATATAAACTTTTGGTACAAGGTTGGAGAATTTTTCATTCCTTGTGGCAGGACTTTACACTGAAATTATTTCATTGGCTAAACATTATTTAAAAGAGGGAAGAATAAAAACAAATCTTTGATCAACTTTGAAGAAATACAATTTTTTAATTTAATTATAGTAATATTTTTAAATTTTGGAGTATAATGCCTTAATGAGTCTAAGAAGTTTAGTAACATTTTTTGGATTAATTAACATTTTTTATTATTTATTTATTTAGTGTTTAAGGAATTTTTATTAAAGCAAGAATTTTATAATCCAAATTATGTTATTAATTTTATTACTTGGAACAAAACTGATATTTTGAGCTATTTCTCAGTAAAGTTACAAAATTAAAGAAAGAAATGCTTTAAATTTTTGTATTTTGCTTTAAAATATTTTTCCAGGGTCTATAAGACATTAATTTGTTTTTATATTTCACTATTTTTATGGGTTTTTGTTATTTTTGGTATTAGGTCAGGTATGGGGAAAGATTAGCAATTAAGTGATATATATATATATATATATATATATATTTTTTTTTTGGAAACATATATCATGAGAGGAATTACTTTTGTTGCTGCTACACCCAGAGTTTAACCCTACAGTATTTTTTGGAATAAGGCCCACATTTGCAAGATTTATTTTATGAAGATTATTAATAACTGATAATTGTTGAGAATGAGGAGCTGGTAAATCTATAGCAGCACTCCTTTGCCTGGACACAGTGAGTGTTGGTATGTTTGACAAAGTTGCAGGAGAGGACTATATTTCTTCAAACTCCTGTTTTAGAAAATTATTTTTCATCTTAGTTATGGCTGAGAGAACACTTGTCTATTAATTTTTTTTGTTTGTTTTGCTCTTTTTATTTATTTTTTATTTATAATAGAATCTTGCAGTTTTCAATTAAAAGAACTATATTCTTCGGTGGGTCTCTGTAAAATTTTTGTAGACGGCTTTACTGTTTTTATTTTAGTTATTTTGCCAATTCATAACAGCAATTTTTGAATTAAATAAGGCTGCCGTGGTTGTACATTTATGACCTGAGTCTTTATGTCTAATTAAGCTCCAATTTTAGTAAAATAATTTGTTTTGCCTTCTTACTGAGGCACATTTGCCATTGCAAATATTGTTGTACTGTAAGGATCTGTTGCTGTACAGAAATCACAAAGGATCCATTTCTCTGCTCAAGAGTGTAAGAATTTAGTGCAGTAATTAGAAATAAGCCCATAAAGCATGCATGTCAAAGTTAGACCCTCTCCAATGAGTTTGCTGCAGCAGATTAGGGTTAAAAGCAACAGGAAAGATGAAAGCTAGTCCCAAGATTTAGAAAAGACCAAAGTTTTGGCAGGACTGGATCCACTCTTTGTTTAAAAGATTGTATGGTTATTTTTTATATATATTTTTTTTTGTTTTTGTCACAGGGGCAAAAATTGGAAGTGAGTGCTGGCGCCAGAGCACTCATCCCAATTTCATTTCCTGGGCTTTCTGATGCAAATATAGCTTTTTGATTTTTAGCATGATCTAGATTTTTTTTTTTGAGAATTTATATACATGAAGCAATTTTTAGTTTCAGTTTCCTATATCAAAAATTGTGCCGTCAATTTGTTGAATGATAATTTTAATTAAAGACTAAATGACCCACTACTAGGGGGAGGTGTTTCCCCTCTTGCCAACAGGCTTTCATAATAGATATGTATATTCCATATTTCTTTTTCTAGAGTTCCTTCCTTTGGAAGGCAAGGAATGTATGTTATTGATAGTTTATAGCAATTTTGCAGTTCTTTTGATGACATCTTTATCTTATATTGCTTTAAAAGATGATACACTAATTTTGTAAAAGGATTTTTATTTATTTGATTTCCCATACTGTTTTCTGTTTGTATGGCCTCTTTCATAGCTCCCAGAAAGCCTGGGTCAGGCGGAGATTTGTTTTGATTAATAGGCAAGGGCGGAGCTGAGGCAACTACAGGATAAATCTTTCCAACGGATTTAGTTTCATGATCTCCGTTCGCCTCTTTTTCATCTGTCTCCCATGCCAGTTTGTCTAAGTCACAATCATCAGAATTTGTAAGTTTTCTCTGTTTATTTTCTGAAGATTTATCTGAGCTACATCCTTGCTCATCCTGAGAGAGCTTTGTTAACGGCTCAGATTTATTTCTGCCATTATCTGAAGGTGTCTCTTCTGTAAGACACTCCAATTCTGATTTTTCACTCAGGATGTCTCTAATTTGAGACCACAAACTAAAAGCTTGTACAGGCACTCCATTAGGGCCCTTTTGTTCATAATGTTTTCTTATATCTCTTTCCACCTCTTTCCAGTCCCGTAAAGAAAGGCTGCCTTCCTCAGGGAACCAAGAGCTCACAGTTAAAATAAAATCATAAAATTCCGTGAGATTTTTCTTTGAAACTTTGAGTCCTCGAGACTCAAGCATATGACTAAGCACTGACACAAAGAATTCCTTATTTCTAGATTGTGAATGCCCCATAACTTTTCAACTTAGTAGTAATTGCTCGTACTTAACCGATGTCCTTTATCGGCGAGTCTGCACCACTCTGACGAGAGCCTATCCTTTTGCCTGAAATTTTTTAGAGAAATAAAGAGGAGAGATAGCTTACCTTTCTGGGTCCGACCTGTTTAGATTCCACCTTGGGTGCCAGCTGTTACCGACTAGCTTAGTTCTGTGGGGGGCAAGTCCACTAGCGGTCGGGGGCCTCAGAAAGATGGGACAAAAGGCAGGCGAAGTCCTGCAGATCCTTATCTGCAGCGGTCCTTTCCCCTCTATGAATTCTTTAAGTTTTTAGTCACGACGCTTTGGAAAAAGGACCTGAGGTGGACAAAGGCTTCTTGAGCCAATGACACTTTATTATGAAAAACCCAAGAAATTTATACACTTCACCAGTAAAGTTAAGAGAAAGGGAGGCGGGGGTCCTTCAGCTGGCTGTTGGCCTTTGAAGAATTAACTTCTGTTTCTCTCCAAGGTCTTGCAGATAAGCAGCTCCAGGTGGCAGCCTCCCAGGATAGTCGAGGCTTGGGAGCTTCTCAGGGGGATCTTCTTTTAACCCTTCCTGGAACTTTCCATCTTTTGGGCTCAGTTCATATAACAAGTGTGGGGAGATTTGGTAATTCAGGTATCTTCTAAATCTGAAAGCTTAAGCATACTCACAACACAGTTTGGCAGACAAAATACCACAAACAGCACCACAAGGTTTTTAGTTCTAATTGTCAGATGTATTTTCTTAACTGCTGAGCATTCTTCTTTAGACAAGCCTATTAAAAGTCTACTTATCTTTAATAATTCACTTCCCTGTCACAAACTCTCTGCAACCTGCTTTTAACCTTCTAATTTCTTTCTTTTCCAGTTGGGACTTTCTTATGATAAGCTCTTTTTCATGCAAAAATGCTTTTCTTACTCTTACGGTATTTCCTTTTCTTCATACATATATATATTTAGAATGTCTGTCCTTTATTTTGTCATATTCATTTCTAACTATGCGGCCATTTTTTCTGTCTCCTGGAGTGCTCACACTGAGGTAAAAGTTAACAGTCTTTTTCTTTGGGTCTATTGTATTTGGGCAGCTAAGTTGTTTCTTTAAGGTCACACACAAAGTTTTTCTCTGTCTCTGGGCAGGATTTCAAGGGTAAACAAAGTTACCTTAAACTGAGCTACTTTATCGAAGTTAACGGTGAAGGTCGGAGGCCATTTGTGGTTGCTGCAGCTGGGGTGCTTATCACAGTACCCGAATTCTGGCCAGTTTCTCATTATTGTTGAGCAGAGCCAAGGAAGTTTAAACAAATTATTAGAAAGTTTATCTCCACGGACTCAGTTTCTTTTTATAGTCCTAATTTCACATCACTGGAGCAATTCGTGTAGAAAGTTAAAAGAAATAATAGTGAAGGGTATCTAAGAGTGGGGGTACTTTAGCCAGAGACGATACCTCCTTCTCGGGGCGTCCTTGCCGATTAACTATGTGGAGTGGGGGTTCTTCAACACATAGATGCCGAGGCAGCAGGATGTCTTGGCAGGTATGTTAGATCTTAAAATGTCGACTGATCTCAGTAACTTTTGCAAACGGGCAGGTAAATGGTCAGAAGTTCTGTACATACAGGATTTTCTGTGCATGCGTTCCCAGCTTTCCCTTTCCACCCCTCCTGACTCTACTGCGCGAGTCATGCTGGCTGGGGATTCCCGCCAGCCACAGCCGCCATCTTGGTTGCCACGTGGCAACTCACAGGCACCACCTGGTGGCCTTTCTGGGTCACAGGCCTGCTATTCTGCTAACTCAAGGTCCCTATTTGGTGATGACACATGGATGCCGGAGTCTGACCCGGTGGAGTTGCAGGCCCCATTTCCTGACGACCTTGACACACAAGGCCTCTCCTTACCACCACGGTCATCATCTTATTCCATGGGAGCCTCCCATTCTAACCCACTCCTTTCTCCCCTGCCTTTCTCCCTTAAGGGACCAACACTTACCTCCCCTTCGCCTACCCCCGTAGGTCCTCACCCTTCCCGTTCCAGAGACCCCCCACCTTCTCTCTTGTCCCCACTTCATGACATTTGTGGCTGGTACAGAAGGTGTGGCTGGTGCAGAAGGCATGGTATGGGTCCATGTTCCTTTTTCCCTTCCTGACCTTGCTCAACTTTAAAAGAGACTGGGTTCTTTTTCTGCCAATCCCTCTGGTTTTATTAAGAAATTCCAACATATTTTACAAGCATATGATTTAACTTGGCGGGATCTTCATGTCATTTTAACCTCCTCTTTAACTGCAGATGAACAAGATCATATTCTTAAGGCTGCCAGGGAATGGGCTGATCAGGCTCCCCTAAACAATCCACAGCTCCCTACCGGAACAGCTGCAGTTCCTTCTGAGGATCCCCACTGGGATTATAATGACAGGGGTGAGGGAATAAAAAAGAAAAATCACATGATACTATGCCTTCAAGCTGAGCCCAGGGTAACTCTCTAGGTAGCGGGTAAGTCAATCTCCTTCTTGATTGATACTGCAGCTCCCTACTCTGTCCTCCCTTCCTTCTCAAATCGAGGTTCAGGGGATTGACGGCATGCTCTCTTGCCCACGTACTACAGGCCCCCTTTTATGCCATTTAGAGACATTTGTGGTTAACCATCCATTCCTGATTATCCCTTCATGTTCTACCCCCCCTTTTAGGTAGCAACTTTTTAACCAAAATTGGGGCTGAACTCATTTAATTTCCCCAGGACTTCTGTTTCCTCTAATATAATTTTAATGGCTGCAACTACAGTTGATGACTGGGAAGCCAAACCTCCCCTTCCAATAGATTTTATTGACCCTTAGTACAGGATACCAGCACTCCAGTTGTGGCAATACACCACACCCCGGTCCAGATTGTCCTATGTGAACCCACTATTTTCCCTGTCTGCTCCCAGTTTCCCATATCCCTCCTTAACTGACGTGGGCTTAAACCCATTATTTCTCATCTCTGTGCCCAGGAACTGCTTATCTCTACTAATCCCCCTTATAATACCCCCATTCTCTCAGTTAAAAAGCCTAATGAGACCTATAATGATGCGGTGGTCCCAATCCACCCATTGTCCCTAATCCCTTTACCATCTTATCTCAGATTTCCCCCAATACTACCCACTTTTCAGTTCTCAACTTAAAGGATGTGTTTTATTTTTTTTATTTTTTTATTTTTTATTTTTTGGTGGTACTGGGGTTCCCGGTACCACTCCCAGACCTATTTTTACATTTTTATTTGGAAACAGGGTCTCCTAAGCCAGCGCGTGTGGCTGGCTTCAAACCTGCGCGATCCTCCTGTCTCTGCCTCCCAAGCGCGGGGATTACAAGCGTGCGCCACCACGCCCGGCAAAGGATGTGTTTTATACAATTTCTCTGCATCTTGAGTTGTACCCCCTTTTTGCCTTCACTTGGGAGGACCTCGATGCCCAGGTTGCTCAAAAACTAGCCTGGACTGTCCTCCCCCAGGGTTTTCGAGATAACCCACACCTCTTTGGACAGGCTCTAGCACAGGACCTCCTCCAGTGCCCCTTGGAGCCTAGTTCTCTGTTACAATATGTAGATGACCTTTTACTTTTTAGTCCCTCCCTAGAAGTGTCCAAATGGCACACTGCCCTTCTCCTTAATTTTCTTGGAAGCAGGGGCTACAGGGTGGCCCCACATAAAGCCCAGTTACCAGTGCCTGAGGTGCAGTATCTAGGCCTACATCTCATCTCAAACACCCGAGGACTATCTGTTGACTGGGTCAAGGCCTTATGAGACTTGCAGCCGCCCACCTCAGCTGACCAGATCCAAGAGCTGCAAGTATCATGACCTGAGCTCCTGCCACTAGCTCTGGCCTGTGTAAGGGCCACCCCTAGAAGCGCCACCTTTATGAGCCCCTTTGAATTGCTATATGGTCGCCCTTTCCTGCTTAATCACTCTTTCCCTTCGGATCTCCCTCCTTTGGCTTCCTATCTTCCTTGTCGTCTCTCAGGCACCTTCTTAGGGAACATGCTGACCGGTATCTTCCCCAACCCAGGACTGAAAAAGCAGCTCCACACCCTGCAGTCGAGGCCCTTAAGCCAGGGGATCAAGTCCTCCCCACGTCACTTCAACCAAAACATCTCCAACCACGGTGGACTGGGCCCTTCACAGTGATCCTCACCACACCCACCGCAGCCAAACTGCTGGGGGACCCCAACTGGCCTCATCTTACCCGGCTAAAAAGGGCTCCGTTATAACAGTCCCATGACAAATTCTCTTGCACAGTGTTGGGGCCTACTAAGCTTCATTTTTCTTGGCATCATTCTCTTTGATGTTTTATTTTAGCAGATCCACTTGTTCACATACTACGGTGCTCTCCCTCTTTGAATGCCGTACTGTCATAACTCCTCGTCTGCTAAAGTCTCTTTGAGCACACATCACCAAGCTGTCCAGGGTAACCTCCGACTCACGCTGTAGCCATATTCCCACCTGCCCACTTCTGGAGGACCTGACCTCTCCCAGCCGAGGGGCTCCATTACAACGCCCCTTGACATCAGGAAGTAGTTTAAGATTCGAATCTCCGCCCATTATCACCAAAAGGCCAGGATGACAGGTTGGGTTTCTCTTCATAGGGGCGGGACCTTAGAAAAGGAGGAGCCTCTGCTGGGCAATATCGCCAGGTAGGCGATGTCGCAAGAGGGGCGGCGTTCCCATGTGTAGGCCCACCCACAAGACGTAAACCTTAAAATGAAGGGCATTTCCTCTCCAGCGGTGGAGGGGCTCGGAGGTCTCCAGGAGTGGTCCAGCCCCTATCCCCGAGAGAAGACCACATTAAAATTCTTTTTGGCGCATCTGGTCTCTCTCGCCTTTTTACTGTGCCAAAACCTAACACTAGTGATCTCTATAACTGGACAAGTCAAGATCCCTCCTTCTCTGAGGCTCCCCAGGGCCTCATCTCTCTCCTCAAGTCAGTCTTTTTTACCCACCAGCCCACTTGGGACAACTGCCAGCAGCTCCTTCAGACCCTTTTTGCTTCTGAAGAGAGGGAGCATGCTTACCATGAAGTGCGGTGGTCTGTTCTGGGCCCCAAAGGGTACCCCACTTCAGATCCTGCCTGCCTCGAGACCGTATTCTGAGTATGTGCCCAAATTGGGACCCCAGTGATGACAGAGGGAAGGTTTCTGGACTGGTACCACCAGACTCTTCTACATGGGATCCCAGCATCTCCTCAAAAAGCCACAAATTTGTCCAAAGTTAAGTGAAATAATTCAGGGGCCCCCAGAAGCACCGAGTGCCTTCTTAGAACGTCTCTTGGAAGCCTACTGTCTTTCCACGCCCATAGACTGTGAGGCCCCTGAAAATAGATGGGCCATAAATTTGGCTTCTGTCTCCCAATTGGCCCCACATATTAAGAAGAAGTTGCAGAAATTAGAAGGTTTTGAGGGAAAAGTGCTGTCTGAACTAGTAGAAATAGCCCAACGGGTCTTTAATAATCGAGAGCTCCCAGAGGACAGACAAGCCAAATGCCAGGCTAAGATCCACCTGGCCACCTTATCCCCTCCCCAGCAGCAACCTCTAAGCAGAAAAGGCCTTTAATAGCTGGGTGTGGTGGTGCATGCTTGTAATCCCAGCATTTGGGAAGCTGAGATGGGAGGATCGCAGTTCTAGGACAGCCTCAGCTACCTAGTAAGGCCCTTTGCAACTCACAGTGTGAGACCCTGTTTCAAATAAGAGCTAGGGGTATAGCTCAGTGGTAGAATGCTCCTGGGTTTTATTCCCAGTACTGAAACCAAAAAAAAAAAAAAAAAAAAAAAAAGGAAAGAAAAAGAAAAGGCCTTTAACACCCTTAAGAAAGCTCTGACCCAGGCCCCAACTCTCACTCTCTCTGGCCTCAACGATCCCTTCCAACTCCATGTCAATGAAAAGGGGGAAGTTACCCAAGGGATTCTCACCCAGAGCCTAGGGCCTTGGAAAAGACCAGTTGCCTACCTCTCTAATGAAAGAAAGAGAGGAGGCTCGGAAAAAACAATGAAAGCTGGTATGATAGGATGTTCTGAGGTCCTCTTGGGTCACCCCTTAGCGCCATCACCGGCCCATTACTCCTGCTGTTTTAGCCCTGCTCATTGTCCCATGCCTGGAACTATTAGCAAACACATACAATAGCTCATACAGGCTGTCAAGTCAATGATGAACAGACCCGATATACAAATCTGGCTCTTTTAGAGGATAAAATAGATAAAGATACCACATTAAAGACTTTTTATAAGTAATTAAAACCAGTGGGGAATGTAAAGACAAGAGTAACTCATTTTTTAACTAACAGCCATGTTGTTCCTACCCATTGTCTTCCTGCAGTTTGTAACTAGGTTAAAAATTAGGCTAACATCAAGTTCCTGCTTCTGTAACATTGCTGTTTGCTTTGGTAAAGTGGACAGACACATGTTTGTGGGTTTTCCCTTTATAAATCCCAACCCTGGGCTGGTAGGCACACCCCTTGAGATGTCATATGCAGGTCCAGTGAGAAATGAGATCGGGGCAGTGGCGGTGCCCTCGGTCCAGAAGTCTGACCAGAAGGGTGGGTCTCCCAGCCATGGGTTGGGATTTATAAAGAGAAAACCCACAAAGGGGTACAGACTGCAATACCAAAGCAAGTAGCAATGTTACAGAAGCAAGAACTTGCTGTTAGCCTAAGCCTAATGTTTCAACCTAGTTACAAAAGTGCAGGGGAGAAAATGGGCACAGAACAACATGGCTGTTAGTTACTCTTGTTTTACACTAGGATGTTTCTGGCAGATTGGCCATTCCACAGTGCTCTGTTCTGAGCCCCCCTTCCCCATGGTAGCAGCCTAGAGGCAGTGAGGGCTGCCTGGGTCTCCACCTCCACCACTTGACCTCACTCCAGCCCCAAGGAAGCGTCATTGCCACCAGCTCAGCTCCTGCTGGACAGAGGACCTGGGAGGCCAGCAGAGGAGGCCAGCAGCAGATGGAGCAGTTGCACTCTGAAACTGCCCCTGCCCCAGCCGCAGGGCAACCCTGCTGCAGGGCCTCCTGGTGGACAGGTGAGGAAGTACAGGTCCACAGTTTGCCCTTTGGTCAGGTACTCCTTCCAACCTTCACTTTGGGGAAGCGCAGGGCCTTGAGGAGGTCCGAGGAGTTGAGGCCCAGCAGGTAGGCTGTCTTGTCAGCCACTGGGACAAAAAAGAAGAAGAGGATGGTCAGAGGCTTAGAAGAGCTACTTTCTTTTGTTGTTGTTGTTTGTTTGTGGTACTGGGGATTGAACCCACTGGCATTCTACCTCTGAGCTACAGCCCTTCCTATTTTTTTATTTTGAAATAGGGTCTCACTAGTTGGCCAAGAGCCTCACTACACTGCTGAAGTTATCCACGATTGTGCCATACTCCTATCTCAGCTCCCTAAGTATTAGGATTACAGGCATGCCCCACTATGCCCAGCTCAACCCAGGGGCATTCCTCCTCCCAGCTACACGCCCAGCTCTATTTATTTATTTATTTATTTATTTATTTATTGATTGATTGATTGATTGAATCAGGGACTCACTTGGTTGCTGGAAATCTCACTAAGTAGCTGAGACTAGTCCTAAGTAATGGGACTTCAGGGGGGCACCACCACATCTGGCTGAAGAAGAGCCACTTTGCAAACCATCCAGCTGAGTGTGGTGATGTACGTTGTCATCTCAGTACTTGGGAGGCTGAGAATAGGAGGATCTCAGGTTTGTGGTCAGACTCAGCTACTTAGTGAGGTCCTCCACAACTTAGCGAGAAATTGTTTAAAAATAAAGAATAAAAAAAAGGGCTGGAGGTATAGCTTGGAGGTAGAATGCCCCTGGGTTCCATCCCATTACAGCAAAAAAGAAAGATAGAGAGAGAGAGAGAGAGAGAGAGAGAGAGAGAGAGAGAGAGAGAGAGAGAGAGAGACACACTATTAGTTCAAAGCATGGTTGAGTTTGTCTTGGTATGTCTTATATTCCGAATCATATTATGAACAATTTGGAATTATATTCCAAATTGCTTATGAACCTACAATCCTTCTATCTCAGCCTCCCAAGGACTGGGATTACAGGCCTGCACCACTGCACAGAAGCAACATCACTCAGAGAATCGGACTGGTCTTCTGAAGAGGCAGGATTAGGTTCCAGAAGACCCTTCTCGTTGCCTCTGGAACGAGACCGTTCTAGGGTTCAGCAAAAGTGGGTGGTGATGGTTTCCCTGGGCACCTGAGCCCAGGAAGGGGACAAAGAGGCATCAAGGGTCCCATGTGAGCAGCCTCCCGGCAGCGGTGCGCGGCTGCTCGGGGAATCCCACCCTCTGTGCGTCCGGCTCGCCTGCTCCTCCCGCTGCTTCTGCTGGAACTTCACGTTCCCGTGGTGCACCGCGGCACCCGCCAGCTCGTACAGTCCAGAATTCCCTTCTGGGGTGAAGCCTAGGATGTCAATGGCGCTCTGGCAAGGAAGAGCAGCCTGTGAATCAGTTGCCCCAGTGATGGAGGAGGACTGCCCCAACCCCTCTGTCCCTTCCACTCACATCAATAGCCAACAGCTCCTCCGCATCGTCGATCCTGGCCACCAGAATTGCACCTGGCCGACGAGGGGGTAGTCATAAGGGTTGGTCCTAATAAGCAGCAGTTCTGAAATGACAAAGAGTCGGAGGAGTTTGCACAGATGCAGGGAAAAAAGCCACCGGGTAGAGTTGAGGACCTGCACCCTGCCCTGAGACCTTAACCGCTGGAGCCAGAATTAGATTCACAATTAGGAATCTCTAGGCAGAGGTGGGTGCCTGTAATCCCAGGACTTGAGAGGCTGAGATGGGAGATTTACAGGTTCATGGCCAGCCTCAGCAATTTAGTGAGACCCTGTTTCAAAATAATCACAGCCATTTCTAGAATTGATTGAAAAGCTGCAGCCTGTTTCTGGGCGGGAGACCCAGAAGACTGAGCAAATACAGCCGGAGAGCAAAGGAGCCTGAGAGCAAAGGAGCCGGCCTGCACGAGGGGGAGGGTGTCAGCTCTCAGGCTGGGTGGTTCCTCTTGATTTTGCTCAGGGCCCTTGGTGAGAGGGGTTGGATTCTGTGCCAGAACACAAGGGGGCGCACAAGGACAATTAAAAGCCTAGATCAGAAGGTTTTTTTTTTCTTAATGAGCTAGCCCTGAATCCAGTAGTGGGCTAACCTTACTGTGTCCATGGGATTCCATTTCTCAAAATTGCACATCACGGCACAAATACCCACACCCCGTGCCTAAAATAAAGTTCCTCGCTCACATACGGGTACAATTCTCCTTGCTCTAGTCATCCAAGAGCCTTCTGTATAAAACACCAAAGCCCGCCGGTGGGTGACCTAACTAATGTGATCAGGCTTTTTGTTGGAAAGAATTTGGTAGAAGACATGGTAGCTCCTCTCAGCCTTCAGCTGGAAGGTGACTCTTGACTTTCCCAGCAGATCTGGAACAAAAACACGGGCCGGCTCCCGAGCTGATCCCCATCCCGGAGATCCCAGGGCCTCCACTTACAAGTTTCAGTACCTGCATCTCTGATCCCAGGGCCTCTACTCACAAGTTTCAATATCTGCAGAGGCCAGCTTCCCAGTGGTGCCCAAGTGGATTCGGATGAACTTGCCCTTTGCAGGGGGAAGAGAGCAGATCCCTCCACGGCCCGGGGCTGCTCCTATTGCTCCTGAGCCCTGGGAATAAGAGCCGCTTCCCCCAAGGTTTGAACTTCAATATGTCTCTCTTCTCCTTCCACTATGGCCTCCTTGCCCTGCATCTGTCCAGTCAACAAAGCAACTGGACTGATTTCATTTGTCAACATGTGTGTCAAACACAGACCCCTTCAGGAGTTTCCTGTTGTACTTGAAATAAAACACAGACTCTTGCCAAGGCATGCCAGTGCACACTTGTAATCCCAGGGAGGCTGAGACAGGAGGACAGTGAGTTCAAGACCAGCCTCAGTAACTTAGTGAAACCCTACTTCAAAATAAAAATAAAAAGGGCTAGCGTATAGAGTGGAGGCAAAATGCCCCCTGAGTTCAATCCTCGGTACCCAAAAGACAAATTTTTAAAATAAAAAATTTAAAGATTCCAGCCAAGCACAGGCCGTAACTTTCTCAACAAAACCTCCAAAGCTCAGGAAATTAAAGCAAGAATTAACAAGTGGGATAGCATCAAACTTAAAAGTTTCTTCTCATCAAAGGTAACCATCAATAACTTAAAGAGGAAGCCTACAGAATGGGAAAAGATCTTTACCAGCTACCACTCTGATAGGGGACTAATATCCAGAATATACAAAGAGCTCAAAAGACTCTACACTAGCAAAACAAACAACCCAATCAAGAAATGGGCAAATGAACTAAATAGACACTTCACAAAAGAAGAGATACAAAGGGCCAATAGATACATGACAAGATGTTCTTCATCACTGGCCATCAGGGAGATGCAAATCAAAACTACACTGAGATTCCATCTAACCCCAGTCAGAGTGGCAAGCATAAAGAAATCAAACAACAACAAATGCTGGTGAGGATGTGGGGAAAAAGGAACTCTTTTACACTGTTGGTGGGAGTACAAACTAGTTCAGCCACTATGGAGATCTGTGTGGAGATTCCTAAGAAAGCTAGGAATAGATCCACCATATGATCCAGCTCTACCACTCCTGGGTATCTTTCCAAAAGAGTTGAATTCAGAGAACTATAGCAACATAGGCATACCTATGTTCATAGCAGCACAATTTGTAATAGCCAAAATATGGAACCAACCCAGGTCCCCATCAACAGATGAATGGATTGCAAAACTCTGGGAAATACACACAATGGAATTCTACTCAGCCATAAAGAACAAAATCATACCATTTGCAAGAAGATGGAAAGTCCTGGAGAGCATTATGTTAAGTGAGACCAGCCAAGCACAGAAGGAGAAGGTACATATGTTTCCTCTAATATGCCCAAACTAGGAAACACAAAGGATACCAGTGGGGACTCCAGATAATGGAGGGGAAATACCAGCATAGCTAGAATGGAAAGATAGAGGAGGAGGAAGGCTGAACTTGATTAACGAGGGTCCACATCCGAATATGTGTAAAATTATGAATATGGCATGGTTACCCGGGACAATCATTGTTGGGAGGGGGGAAGGGAAAACAGGGGCGGGAGGGGGGAGCGGGCATCAAGTATAGTTTAAATGTATACCATTTATGTTCAGTAAAAAATTAAAAATAAGATTCCAGCCAAGCACGGTGGCACACACTTGTAATCCCAGTACTCGGGAGGCTGAGACGAGAGGACCGTAGGTTCACGGCCAGCCTCAGCTACTTGTGAGACCCACTGAAACTTAGTGAGATTCTGTTTCAAAAAATAAAATAGGGGTGGGGGTGTAGCTCAGAGGTAGAATGCCCCTGGGTTCAATCCCCAGTGCCACCAAAAAACAATAAAATAAAATAAACTTCCAGACTCTTCCCCTGGCCTGTGTCCTCCCACGTGACCAGATGTTCTCTCCCTTTGCCACACACATCCTCTTTGGGTCCTTTCCCCACTCTGGGGGCTGTGCACCTGCTCTTCTCTTTGTCCCTCCTCCTCATGATGGCTTTTGAGCAGCCTGGTTCCTCCTTATCATTTGGATTCTGGTTCCTGGGCCTCAGAACTGCCGCCAGGGAGGCCTGACCTGCCACCCCTACAGGACACCTGGCCCCAGTGACTATCATATGCCCTGTTCATGGATTCCATGGGGAATTTTTTGTTTTGTCTTGGCGTGTGTGGTTAGAGATTGAATCTAGGGTTAGGGATTGAATCTAGGGGCACTCTATGTCTGAGCCACACCCCCAGCCCTCTTTTATTTTTTATTTTGAAACAGGGTCCTGCTAAGTTGCTGAGGCTGGCCTCAAACCTCTTATTCTCCTGTCTCAGCTTTCCAAGAGCTGGGATTACAGGTGAGTGCCGCCATCCCTGGCTGTTTTAAACACTTTCAAACGAACAGAAGGACAGCGAGTGGTGACTTTGGCCACAGCTATCGTGGAGTGAAACCACTCTGTTCCTTGGATACTTACGTGATCAGAATGGACTGGTGTTCACGGTCTGCAAAGGAACAAAGAAAACAGAGCTGATGGCAGTAGGAAAAGGGCTCCCTGAGTCTATCTCCTCTCTCCAGTAGCCAAAGTGCAATTCAATTGTACAACTCCTTTTCTTTCTTTTCTCTTTAGTCCTGTGTGTGTGTGTGTGTGTGTGTGTGTGTGTGTGTGTGTGTGAGAGAGAGAGAGAGAGAGAGAGACACACTCAGGATTGAACCTCAATGTAGGTTTGAACAGTCTACCTCTGGCCACACCCCCAGTCATTTTTTATTCTTTATTTTGAAACAGGGTCTTGCTACCCCCTGAGGACCTTGCTAAGTTCCTGAGGCTGGCCTCAAACCTGTGCTCCTCCTGCCTAGCCTCCCACAGACCTGTAACACCACAGATGGCCCTCGGTGATCATTTAAAGAGATTAAAACAGATATAAAGAGATTATGAATGAGAGAGACACAGCACATGAGATTAAAGCACATAAACTGTCCAACTGCACTGGTGACCATGAAAAGCACAGTTTCCTAGGGCTTCACTAGGTTTTGCATTAAATGCGAACTCCCTGCCCTGGCCTGCAAAATACTGACTGGTTTGGCCTCTCTCAGCTCCTTTTTCTCCTCTCCTTTCTCACCAGGGGGGATAAGCTCAGACCAAGGGTAAGTGGCCCTGAGCCAGCCCGTGCCTTCCCCACCACCCAGGCTCCTCCAGGGCCACTCACCAGTCAGCATGAGCTGCTAGGCATTGTCAGAGATGGAGGAGATGTGGGGCGGGGCCTCCTCAGTAGGCAGCCACCACCCCGGGGTTGTACACCGGCAGCCACTGGTAGGGATTGACGGTGACGCAGAAGAGACCCGAAAAGAACCTGTGTGTAAAGATAGCTGCTTAGATGCTTATGTCAAACCTTCTGCTTTTATTATAATCTCAGGGGCCTTTCTGATCAACTTGTAAAAGAAGGAAAATATCATTTATTCTTTTTTTCTTTCTGTGGTACTGGGGATGGAACCCAGGGGCATTTAACCTCCAAGCTACACCTCCAGCCCTATTTTTTATTCTTTATTTTGAAAAAGATGTCTCTCTTAAGTTGTGAAGGACCTCACTAAGTATCTGAGGCTCCACAAACCTGTGATCCTCCTGCTTCAGCCTCCCAAGTACTGAGATTACAAGCGTGGACCACTGCAAAATCTCATTTCTATTTGTAAAAAGGGCAACTGAGACTCAAAGAGAAACGACGTCCTACAGCTAGTGAAAACATATACCCAACCTTGGTGCCTTACTTTATCTTGGGAAGCGACCAGGGGAGGCTTCAGGGATCCCCAAGAAGAAGTATTCTGACCACAGACACCAGTGAGCTGCACCCGCCCAGGACAGGTCCCAGCTGCAGGCTCACTGCCTTATCATCAAAGGACAGTCAGGCAAATCCGTGAGGCCCATCAGGACCCGAGGGGAGAACGAAACACGGAGTCATCTTGTGACCAGCAGGCCGAGATCGTCCTCACACACCTCCTCACGCCCAGCCTCACAGAAGCCTCCTGTAAAGAGCTGTGAACCCCACAGGTGCCCTCACTCTGGAGACAGCCGCGCCCCCTGGAATGTGCACAGCTGGCTTCCATGGCAAATCTCCATGGCTTTAGCCTGTGTCTTGGAAAGTCTTTTCCAACCTGTTCCTCACTGTCTCTGCCTTTCCTGCCCCCAAACTCCCCACTTCCTCCTGAACCCCTCTTCTTCTCACCCCTTTATCTCCATCTTGTGTGTGTGTGAGAGACAGACAGACAGAGAGAGAGAGAGAGAGAGAGAGAGATACTGGAGACTGAACTCTGAGGTGCTCTGCCACTGAGCTACACTCCAGCCCTTCTTATATTTTATTTTGAGATGGGGTCTCACTAAGTTGCTGAGGCTGGCCTCGAACCTGTGATCCTCCCACCTCCGCCTCCTCAGCACTGTGCCCACCCTTCATCTCTTGCTTTCTAGTTTCCTATCTTTCCAGCCCCCCAACCTTTTCCCCTCTCGCGTGCAAGAGGAGATGAAAGCCACATCTCTGAAGACCCGCCGCGCACACAAGCATCACCCCCTCGGTCCCTGCCCCTATCAGAAGCCCCGGGAGAGTCGGAGCCCAGGAGCCACTGCCGTAGACCATCCGGACGTCAGCGCTCCCGCAGGCTGTGCTGCGCGGCCGGTGGTTGAGGTGTGTGAGCATCGCCATGTCGTCCATCTTGTCGAGCTTGGGGGGTTCATGGCATACACGTCCTCCGGCTTCACCAGCAGCGTCTGCAGGGGAGACGGCAGGGTTAGCCCCGGCCACCTGTCTGCTTCGGCCTCCGCGGGTGGCTGCAGAGGCCTGGATGGGAGACAGAGACGGGGACCCTCGAGGGGCTGCGGGAGAAGGGCCCGTTTTGTTTCTGTGACTCGGGGCTCTTGTGCTGTGCGCTTTGGTGGGCCTGGGGAGAGGGGACCGTGGTGGAGACCGTGGTGCGGACAGCAGTGGAGGACGTGTGGCTGGGGCGGGGGCAGGGCCTGGGGAACCTTCCAGCTCTGCCGTGCAGACTGCAGCAGCAGCTCCAGCAGCTGTGGGCGACCCGAAGACCAAGAAGAGAAGATGGTGGGTCCAAGGGCCGACCAGAGCGGGAGGGAGGGCTCTCTGGAGGGAGGGCCCCCAGCCCCCAGCCCCAGCCCCTAACCCCGTCCCTGTGCAGCTCCTGAGAGACCCGCAGACCCACCCCACCACCTCCTGACCCTTGTTTTTGTTTTGTTTTGTTGATGATGGTGTTGGAGATTGAACCCAGTGTATTCCACCTCTGAGCCACACCCCCAGCGCTTTTTAGTTGTTGTTGTTGTTTTTTTTTTTTGAAACAGGGTCTTCCTAGGTATCTCACTAAATTGCTAGGCTAGCCTCGAACCTTCGATTCTCCTGTCTCAGCCTCCCAAGTGCTGGCATCACCGTATCACTGGTGTGCACCATGGTGCCTGTCTGTTTCAGCGTCTTCATCTGAAGTAAGCAGAGAGCCGCCATCTGGGGCCCCAGCAGCCACGGCAGAGCGGAGCAGGTGGCAGTGACCTTTCCCTCCACCCAGCGCAGTGACACCGCCCCTTGTCCCCTCGACTTGTCTCTCCGGTGTCCCTGTTATTCTTACTCTTTTTTTTCTTTCTCTTCCCTCTTTCTCTCTCTGTCCTTCTCTCCTCCCCTTCTGTTTCTTAATCTCCCTTGTTCTTTGACTTTCCTTAGAACATTTGCAGATTCTTCCAGTCATAATTCCAGAAAATGGGAAGCTGAGACAGGAGGATCGCAGGTTTGAGGCCAGCCTCAGCAAGTAGTGAGACTCTCAGGAACCCAGCAAGACTCTGTTTCTAAATAAAATTTAAAAAATAGGGCTGGGGTGTAGCTCAAAGGTAGAATGCCCCTGGGTTCAATCCCCCGTACTAAGAAAGAAAAGAAAAGAAAGGAAAGGAAAGAAAAAAAGAAAATTTCAGAAAGAAATAAAATAATGAAATCCACCCCAGAATTCCTCCAGCACTCCTGTGGGGGCTTGGAGCACAATGGCATGGCCCGTGCTGCTCCGGCCTTTATGACATAGTGGACCTGCTATTTCAAGCTGAGCTTGTTGTCCACCGGGCTCACTTACCCATTTTGATTCCTTCCTTGATGAGGGGATTATTTCTGGGGAAACGAGGCTACCGGAGGAGAATGCTTTAGGCGGGCATTTCCCAGTGTTAAACTCCAAATTTCACAACCCTGAAAAGGGTGGAGTTGATCCCCTCTGGCCAGAGTGTCATAAACAAGGATAAAAATCTGAAAGCGAATTGCCTTGATCTGCCCAGCTTAGCATCAGCACCAGCATCACTAGTCGTAGTAATGTTTTTATAACCAGAAAGGAAAAAATATACCCTCAAACCTATAATTTCTTGGTGAGAGGTTGAGTCTGCAGTTGGTTTCCACTGAATCCTATAACTACCTGGTCCCAGCACCTGTGGTCCCCACACTTAACTCCCGACCTCTCCTGCTTCCCCATTTCACCAGCCCCTGAAAACACGCATCAGTCTTAACCATCCTGCAAAGCTGGGGTCCCCAACACCATGGCCCTTCTTGCTCCCATGGCTGCCTCGCCTCTGACCCCCCTTCTGCATCCCCAAGCCTTGGTCAGGGACACAGGGACCACTCTAGTGTTTTAGGCAGAAGGAAATATGGCTGAGGGACTGGGCGCTGACATCACAGAGTAGAGCAGGGTCCACCGCCACCCAGGTTTACGACCAGAGCTGTGGTCAGAAAGCCAGGAAGCGCCTTGTCCACCAGAGGCCAGGACATTGCTGCTGACACCGCAGCTGCCCAAGCCCCATAGGCTGCCTCCCTCACACAAGAGGAGAGTGGCCAGCGCCCAGAGGCTTCTAGACCCCGCTCAGACGCAGCAAAACCTAAACCGTCCCCGGAACCCAGGCGGCACAGGAGTCTGTGAAGTGTGCGTCCAGCTGTCAGCCTCAGGGACAGTGAGGAGAGACAGCGGGGATGGAAATGGCGCCGCATGCTACAGGCATAGATGTAATTGCTCACGGTTTACTGAAGATCTCAGGGTCTAGTCCACGGCAGGCCTGGTTCCCTGTGCGGGGCTCAAGGCATGGCGTATGAAGGCAGAGGGAGGATGAGAACAGGGATCTGCTCGCACATCACGGAGGCCAGAAGCCAGCCAGCCAGCCAGCAAGCAAGGGGATTCAAAGACAAAAGTCCCCAGGCCACGCCCAGGCCACGCCCAGGCCCACCCAGGCCACGCCCAGGCCCACCCAGGCCACGCCCTCCTGCCTAGGTTGCTGCCCAGGAAACCATCACAGTGGATGCCACTGATGAGATTACCACCACGTGACTCAGTGACACCAACTCTGGACCAACACAGGAGCTCTTCAGGGCACTGTCTATACCTAAGCACAGCGTGGTCGTTGGCACCTGTCATGGGACGCCTTCTACGAGACTCCTCATCCTCCTGGACACTCAGCCATCCTGAGCTGGTCTCTCCTGTCCCTCCCACCACCCTCTGAGTAGTCACGTTCATTCGTCCCCTGACACATCCCTCCCCTCCCCTGTCTCTGGCTGTCATCAGTGTGTGAGAGCTGGTATTTCCTGCAAACATCTCAATAGAACACTAAAACTTATTTTACTTTTCAGAAATTCCTCCCACACCAGAAATTTCTCCCACACTGAGTTTTTATTTAATATAGGGAACTGAACCCAGAGACATTCTACCAGAGATACACCTCCAGCCCAATTTATTTCGAAACAGGGTCTCCCTAATCGCTGAGGCTGGCTTCAAGCCTGTGATCCTCCCTCAGCCTCCCAAGTACTAGAATTACAGGTGTGGACCAGCACACCTGGCTCAGCCTCCATTTCTGTTCAATGAATTTCCCCTCTACCCCTGGTTTGAAACCTTACATCTTCAACATTCCTTGAGTGCAGCGCTGTGAATTGTAAAAATTTACTCCAGTATCTGAAACTTGCAGTGAAGAAGTCATATATTTTACCTGTTTCCCACCCCAAAGGAGTTAAGAATTATTTACATAAAAAAAGGTTTTTTTGTATGTGTGTGTGGTGCTGGGAATTGAACACAGAGACAATCTACCACTGAGCTACACTCCCAGCCCTTTTTAAATTTTGAAACAGGATTTTGTTTTGTTTTTGTGTTTTTTTTGGTGGTACTGGGGTTCCTGGAAGCCCTTCTATCTCCGGGCTATACTCCCAGACCTATTTTAATTTTATACTTTATTTTTGGAAACAGGGTCTCTTAAACCAGTGCGGCTGGCTTCAAACTTGTGTGATCCTCCTGTCTCTGCCTCCCAAGCGTGCGCCACCACGCCCGGCTTTGAAACAGGATTAAACTAAGTTAAAGTTTGTTTTTAATGATCACCGTTCAGGGGCCACTCTTATTGTATGATTCATGTGAAACACAAATAAAGAAGCACCACACTATTATACAATTCAAATGAAACAATTTATTAATAATTTCGGGAAAAGGCTTGTCTCCTGGGGAAAGTCTGGTATTCCCAGGCGGGGCCTCTCTCAGGGATCTGTGTGGAGAAGCCCGGGCAGTTGGCAGTTGGAGCGTGTCGTCCTGCAGCTGAGTCCTCTCTGAGCGAAGTCCTGATCCTGGGTGCTGGTTCATCCACTTGGTGTTCCTGGAGCGACTTTACTTCTGAAGAATCTGGGGCGCTTCTGCCCCCCTCCCTCGGGACCGACTCTGTTTCTGAAGGGTCTGGGCCGCCTCTGGCCCCCCGTCTCTGGAGCCACTCTGTTGGCTCCGGGGGCCAGGACGCAGCAGCAGCAGGCTTGGAAGAAGCGGGCCACAGTCCTGGTGACCCGCCTCCATCCCTGGGAGTGGGGGGCTGTGCTGGGAGTGGGGGGCCTCCTGGGAGGGCAGCTGGGGGCCTCCTGGGCGGGCAGCTGAGGGCAATGGTGGGCAGGCTGTGTGTTCTGCCCTCCGGCCTCCACTGTGCGTCCTGGGAGGCCGGGGGCCGGGGTCTGCGGAGTTCTGGCTGGCTGGCTGGTTGTCCTCTTGGGTGGTAACGGGTAGGCTGAGGGATCTTCTGGGGTCGGAGGCGGCGCCACACACTGAACCTTGGGCAGGACCTGGACGTGGCGCCCTACCCCGTGGCACCCATGGTGGAGGATTATCAGGTAGGTCCCCATGGCGGAATTAAACGTCCTGTTCACCACGGCCAGCCAGGTGTCTCGTGGGTGGTACCCAAAGCAGTGCATCACTTCGAGGACTGCCACGTTGGGGCGTTTGGGGAGCGGGTGCCTGGGGAGAGATGAATACTCCTTACCCGACTGGAGCCACGGGTGCTCCAGGATGTCGGCCATGGTGTCCCGCGACCTGGGGTTTTCGGTAAGAAGATTGAGCAGGAGTCTTCTTGACCAGCCGGTCACATAAGCGGGCAGGAAGTAGTCTTCCCACAGGCTCCGGTTCAACAGCCGCTCCTGGAAGTCCCGGCCTTCGAATGGGCCGGAGCCTATGAACATGAAGTAGAGGACCACCCCCAGGCTCCAGAGGTCTGCGGCTGTGCCGTAGGCTTCGCGCATGCAGACCTCTGGAGCAGAGTAGCCCTTGTTGCCGCAGAACTCGGTCACCGCTTGCCCGGGCCTGAAGTGGCAGGCCAGCCCAAAGTCGATGACTTTGGCGTTAGTGTGCCAGTCCAGGAGGATGTTGTACGGCTGCAGGTCCCTGTGCAGGATGTGCCACTGGTGCAGGTAGTTCACCGCATCAACCACCTGCCGGAACAGCCTCCTGGCCTCCTTCTCCTGCAGCACACCCGAAGCCCGCACGTAGTGGCGGGTCACGGCTGGGCGTGGCCCTCTGTGGCCGGCTCGCTTGGGTACCCAAGACCTTTCCTACTTTAGTAAGAATAAGGAGGACGTTTTTGCTTTGGTGGGTTATGGAGGCTGAGGCTTGCTTGTTTAGAAATTAAAATTTATGGGATGCTTCAAATTTTCTTCATTTTGAGTAAATCAACTAATAATCTTCTTACTTTTAAAGACCTCATCATATCTACACTCAAGGTATTCTATTTTTTTTCTTTCAACTTGAAATGATTGATTTCAAAGAATGGAAACATAATACTCACCTCATGAATATAAAACACTGCTCCCTAAGACACTGGAGGTCACGTTATTAACATCTATGGGCTGAGGGGAGGGAGCTTTCATTCCAACTGCCCCATAAGGTCCTTACCACATTTGTTTTTAAATTTTATTGGTGCAGTGAGGTTCAAAGTGGTTTCTACAGCTCTTGGCGTGTTTCCCTGGGCATGCCTCCCGCTCCCTCTCCTCCTCCCTGTACATCAGTGAGATGGGCAGTGGTACCTTCACGGAGGACATGGCACTATTGGAGCGGTTTCCTTCCTCACGCCACCTCCTGCCCTCCCACCTGTCCCCCACGGTCCCCCACCGCCCACTGCTGTCTCTCCTGTGATCTAGGGCCCCCGTGTTTCCTATTTTCTCCCCAGCTTCCACATATGAGAGAAAACAGAGGATCCTTAACTCCTGAGACTGGCTGATCTCACGTGGCACGCTATTCTCTAATTCATCCACTGTCCTGAAAATGACATACTTGTGTTCTTCCTTACGGCTGAGTGAAACTCCACTGTGTGTATATAATACATTTTCTTTACCCATCCATCTGTTTATGGACACCTAGGCTGTTTCCACAATTTAGCTCTTCTGAATCGTGCTGTTACAGACCTGGATATGCATGCGTCACTACAGTGTTCCAACTTGAATTCTTGTGGAAAGATACCAAGGTGTGGTGTAGCTGGGACATACGATGCTTCCATGCCTAATAGTCTTTTATTTTCTTTTTAAGTACCGAAGATTGAGCTTCGAGATATACCCCCGGCCCTATTTTTTCTTTTAACTTGAAATAGTCTAGCCAGGTATGGTGGCGCATGTTTGTAATCCCAGCATCTGGGAAGCTGAAACAGGAGGATCGTGGGACTGGACAGCCTCAGCTACCTAGTGAGGCCCTTTGCAACTCAGTGAGACCTTGTTTAACAGTAAATAATAAAAAATAGGGCTGGGGGTGTAGCTCGGAGTAGAATGTTCCTGGGTTCCATCCCCAGTACCACAAAAATAAATTAAGAAATAAATAAAATAAATAGTCTAAGTTGTGGAGGGTCTCACTAAATTGCTGAGGCTGGCCACAAACTTCCTATCCTCCTGTCTCAGCCTCCCAAGTAATGAAATAAAAAGCATGTGCTTCCACGCTCAGCTCCATGCCTCGTCTTTTGAGAAACCTCCATACAATTATGGTTATCTTCATTCACAATCCCACAACACATCAGTGTAGAAGACGTCTCCCTTGCCCGCATCCTTGCCAGCATTACTGTTGTTTGTATTGATGACTGCCATTCTGACTGGTGTTAGGTGAAATCTCGGTGTAGTTTTGATTCCCACTTCTCTAATGGCTAAGGCGTTGAACATTTTCTCATATATTTGTTGGCCATTTGTATATCTTCTTTGAGGGGTGTCTATTCAGTTCAGCTGACCTTTTTTTGATTGGGTCTTAATTTTAGTGTTAAGTGTTTTGAGTTTTTCATAGATTCTAGACATTATTCCTCGGTTCGAGGAATAAATGGCCAAGGTTTTTCTCACCTTCTGTCGACTCTTCAGACTCTCGTTTCCTTTGCTGCATAGGAGCTTTTAACTTTGATGCTGTCCTCTTCGTTGATTCTTGGTTTTATTCCCTGAGCTCTGGGGTCACCTGAGGAAGTCTTACCAGTGCCTCTAGGCAGAAGAATTGGTCCTATGTTTTCTTCTGGGAATCACAAAGCTGCTGGTGTAATTTTGGGGTCTTGGATTCATCTTGACTTTTGTGCAAAGTGAGAGAAAGGGGTCTAATTTTATTTTTTGGTCTGTGGAGATCCTTTTCCTAGTACCGTTTGTTGAAAAGCTCGTCTTTTTTCCAGATTATGTTTTTGGCACCTTTGTCAATACTAACTGGCTAATAAAGTACAAAATCATGCCATTTGCAGGAAAATGCATGGAACGGAAGAACATCGTGTTAGATGGGATTAGCCAGTCACAGAGAGTTCTCACGTGTTTTCTCTCATCTGTGGAAGCCAGGGAGAAATTGGAATACAAGGGGGATCCAGATAAAGGAGAAACCCCAGTGGAGCAAAGAAGAGATTCTAGAGGAGGGAGAAGAGGGGAAGGAGACTTGATGAAGGAAACCCTTATTGATGTTTTACATATGTGAAATTATCCACGTCAACCTCAATATCATGTGCAGGGAGGAGAAGGAGTGCGGTAGGTGCTGGGGGCAGCTCACAAAGTGCTGTGTGGATGTCTGTCCCCATCACTGCGGGTATAGCTTGGAAGTAGAATGAACGCTCCTCAGTACTACAGAAAAAAAAGGCTATAAATGTGAGACATTGTCTTTATAGCTTCTATTCTACTCTATTTGTGTTTTTCATGCCAACACCATGTTATTTTGTTATTATAGCTCTGTAGTGTAATTCAGAATCATATTGTGATGCCTCCCACACGTTTGTTTCTTTTTTCCTTGAGTCTGGGGATCGAACCCAGGGTTATTTGATCTCTGAGCTACACCTTCTGCCTTATTTTTTATTCTTTATTTTGAAACAGGGTCTCACTAAGTTACCAAGGCCTTACTGAGAGGCTGAGGCTGTCCATGAACAGCGATCTTCTGGTCTCAGCCTCCCGAATGCTGGGATTGCAAGCGTACGCCACCACGCCTGGCTTCTCACGTGGTTTTTATTGCTCAGAGTTTTTTTTTTTTTTTTTTGGTATTCTGACTCTTTGTTCTTCTATATGAATTTTTTACTCTATTTTAAGCTCTGTGAAGAATGATATTGGTATGTTGGTGGGAAGTACATTGAATCTGTAGATTGCTTTTGGTAGTGTGGCCATTTCCACAATATTTATTGTGTCTATCCAAGAACATACTCATCTTCAATTTCTGTCTTTAATGTTCTCTGGTTTTTCCTGTAGAGGTCTTTTACCTCCTTGCCTAGATTTATTTTATTTTATTTTATTTTTGGTGGTACTGGGGTTCCTGGAAGCCTTCTACCTCCGGGCTACACTCCCAGACCTATTTTTACATTTTTATTTGGAAACAGGGTCTCCTAAGCCAGTGCACGTGGCTGGCTTCGAACCTGCTCAATCCTCCTGTCTCTGCCTCCCAAGGGCGGGGATTACAAGGGTGCACCACCACGCCCGGCTCCTTGCCTCGATTTATTAAGCATTTTTCTTTCTGAGGCTACTGTGAACTGAACTGTTTTCTGGATTTCCTTTCAGTGAAATGATGGTTGGTGTACAGAAAGCTGTTGATAGTGGGGTGGGTAAAGGAGGAAACACAGCAAGCCCGTGTGCACGTGCGTGTATATAACCTGGAACCTCACTGTGATGTACAGTGACACCGCACCAACAGTATTAAGAAGTAAAAGTACAAACAAAAGAGAAAAGAGGAGCTTTGGTGTTCTGAGTTGACTGTGCCCAGCGACTTTACTGAATTTGTCCTCAGCTCTAGGAGTCTTCTGGTGAGTGTCTGTGCTAATGCTCTAAGCACAGGATCATGGCGTGGGCACTGTCAGCCCTGCAGGCAGGCTCCAGGAGGTGGGAGAGTCGCCTTGAGCAGGCCTTGGTCCGCCATCTCTCACGGGTGCCCTCTCGTCAGCGGACACTGGCTGTGGATGGCCTGGTCGGGGCCCGCGGTCGCTCCCTGGGTCTCAGTGTCTTCCGAGCCCACGGCGTGGCTGAGCAGCTTCTCGTGCAGCGAGAAGAGCCTCCCGCCTCCCCCCGCACAGCCAGACTGCAGTGTCTGTAAGGAAGGCCCGGTGGTCCTCACGTGGTCCTTGGAGCCGTCAGCAGCAGCTCCGCATTGGTGAGGGTTCAGCCATCTTCATGGGTAAGAAGTCTGGTTCCCTCCTTCCCTTCCTGCAGGGAGAGGCCGCGGCCCCTGCCCGAGGCTCAGTCCTGGCAGAGGCAGCCAGGGCGGCGGTGGAGGCTCATCTTCCTCCGTGACACCCCGTCGTTAGTGTTACACTTGCTATTTTGGAGGGTTGAGAGTCCTGGAGATGGAGCCCAGGGCATTCTGCCTTGAGCTCCACACTGAGCCCTTTTGATTTTTCCTTTAAATGTTGCCACAGGGTCTCACTACGGTGCCGAGTGTCTCGCTAAGCTGCTCAGACTGTGATCTTCCATCTCAGGCCCCCAGGTGCTGGGATTACAGGTGTGCCACTATGCCCTGCTAGTATTAAGCTTATTTATTTGCAGTACTGGGGATGGAACCCAGGGACATTCTGCCTCCGAGCTACACCACCAGCCCTATTTTTTGTTCTTTATTTTGAAATAGGGTCTCGCTAAGTTGCCAAGGTCCTCATTACGTAGTAGCTGAGGCTGTCCTCGAACCGTGGTCCTCCTGTCTCAGCCTCCCAAATGCTGGGATTACAAGCGTGAACCACCGCACCCGGCATGCGCGTCATATCTTGACCCTCGTCGATTGTCTCCCTTTGTTCTTTGCCCATATCTACCATGGTTTGGACAGTCTTGTGCTTCACAAGAAAAGTAACTTCCAAGAGTAAGATGCCAGCCCTGTCAGCAACGTCGTTCCCCTTAAACACCGTGCCAGGCCACGCAATCACCTCTTAGCCTCTTGACCTCCAAGTGCTTCTCAGGATCACCCCTCAGGATTCTCTGGGGCCTTTCATTTAATTTTATTTTCATTTGTGGTACTGCAGATGGAACCAGGGGCATTCTACCTCCGAGGTACAACTTCAGGCCTATTTTATTTTTACTTTGAAACAGGGCCCCACTAAGTTGCAGAGGACCTCAGTTAGTTGCTGAGGCCATGACCCTGCTATCCTCCTGTCTCAGCCTCCCAAGTACTGGAATTACGAGTGGGCACCACCACAACGGACAGTTAGTTTGCATTTATTTATTTAATTATTTGTTTACTGTGGTATTGGGGATGGAACCCAGGGCTCCTCAACTTTTGAGTTATGCCCCAGCCCTATTTGTTACGTTTTTATTTTGAAACATAGTCCGGCTAGTTGCTGAGACTGGCCAGGACCCTGTGATCCTCCAGTCTCAGCCTCCAAGTAAAGGGATGACAGGCGTGCTCCACCACACCTGGCTCACTGGGGTCATTTTGAAGACATTTTTGCCTCTTGTTTACCATCACCACCACCTTTATAATATGCTTCCCCCCTTGCCCAGACACCAGGACCCTAGGATGCTTCTGGCAGATGGGGCCACTGCAGGGCTCTCTCTTCTGAGGCCCAGAAGGGAGCAGCCCTGAGGCCATGCAGAGGGAGTGATGCTGGAGTGGCTGCCTCCACCACCTCCCCTGGCCTCACCTAGCCCCATGAGGCTCTGCTGCCTCTGGCTACAGAGGGACTGTGAACCCAGGAGGCCGGCAGGGGAGGCTGGCAGAGGAGGCCAGCAGCATAGGGGTATTTGTGCTCTGAAACCTCCACTACCAGTAGACATGGTCAATTGCTTGGGGGGAGAATGGCTGTGGGGGGTAGGGGAATTCAGGGTGGGAACCCCAGAATTGTATCTAAGTCTTTCTCTCCGTGTCCTCTCCCCATTCTGCTCCTCTGGGTCTCAGCTGCAGCCTGTGGCTGGCCTTGTTCATCTGTGACCTTGCTCATTAACCGCCCTGGTCTCGCCAAGTCGGCTCCACCTCGGCTGCCCTTTCTAATCTTTGAACACGACATCCACCAGGTAAGCCTCAGTCAGAAATGTACAGTGCTCCCCTCGGGCCACGAATCATCCTTCCACCCGGCTGTGAGGTCCTCCAATATCTAGACCCCACGGACCTTTCCCACTTATGATTTACAGTGGCTGACATAGAAGTGTGGTATCACCCCCAAACAGCTCTCATGGATGTGGAGAACGCTAGGAAACCAACTCATGTGTTTATAAGTGTAAATAAGGCAAAGAATTGAACATGTACATCTTCATTAAACATCTTCATTAAACATATTCCTCTGTGAGGAAGCTTCACAGAGATGGCAGTATTGAAACATTGCCGATTTGTAACCCCCCAAAGAATTAGCAGACCCAGATGACAGCTATAAACGCTCAACACTGTTAGCAGAGGTCAGCTGACATTGTGTGTGTGTGTGTGTGTGTGTGTGTGTGTGTGTGTGTTTGGTACTGGACATTGAACACAGGGACATTCTACCTCTGAGCTACACCCTCAGACCTTTCAGCTTTTATTTTGAAACATGGTCTAAGTTGCCCAGGGGCTCAGAGGCTCCCTACTTGCTGAGGTCCTGGCGCCCCTCAGTTCTGACTGTAAATATTTTGGATTGAACGAAGGGCAACTTATTCCCGTCCTTGGGCAGGATTTTCCTGGCCACCTCTGTCCCGGTGAGGACATGGAGGCCCCGAGGAGCTGGGCAAAGCTGCCCTGGCCGATGTCCCTCAGGACCAGGCCAGGATCCGGGAGGGTATCCTCACAGGGGAGCTGGCCGAGGGCCTGGCCTCTCCTCCTACTCTCTCCTAGCACTGTCCATCGAGAGCTGCAACAGCAACTAACGGTGCTACAAGAAAGAACAAGAACACTCACAGAATATACAACAAAATAACCAACACACGCACAACAACAAAGCCCAAAACCCAAACCAACGAATCCTACCCAAAGCCTCCCCACCACCCAGCACTGTAGCTGGTGCAGGAGACGCCTCACAATGGCTCCTTGTGAGGTCAGAGCCCTGGATGGCCAGGTGGCGGCTGGGTATGGCCCTCTGTGGCCGTCTTTCCTTGGGCTTCCAGGACCTTTTCCAGATTTATTTATTTATTTATTTATTTATTTATTTATTTATTTTGGTGGTACTGGGGCTGGAAGCCAGAGGCTTTCTACCTCCAGTATATATTCCCAGACCTATTTTACATTTATTTGGAAACAGGGTCTCACTAAGTTGCTGAGAGCCTCACTAAGTAGCTTAGGCTGGCTTTGAACCTGTGCGATCCTCCTGTCTCAGCCTCCCAAGCACAGGGATTACAAGCGTGCGCCACCACGCCGGCATCTACAATGGTTTGAATAGTCTGTGCCTCACAATAAAGATAACTTGTTTGTAATAGTTTCCCTTAAAGAACTGAGTTGGGCTGCCTACTAACCTCCTGTCTGGGCTTATTCTGTAGGCTCCAAATGAGCCTCAGGATCAACCCTCAGGAGCCACTGGGGTCATTATGGGGTTTTGTTTGTGTGTTTTGTTTGATGGTGCTGGGGATTGAATGCAAGAGCATTCTACTTCTGAGCTACACCCCCAGCCCTATTTATTTTTTATTCTTTATTTTGATACAGGTTCTGAGTTGCAGAGGACATCGCTAAGTAGCAGAGGCTGTCCATGATCCTTTGGTCTCAGCCTCCCAAACCCTGGGATTACAGGTATGTGCAACCATGTCTGGCTAATGGAGAATACACACACACACACACACACACACACACACACACACACACACACACAGTCATGGGCATTGAACCCAGGGGCCCTCAACCTTCAGGTTAAACATCAGCCCTATTTTTTATATTTTCATTTTGAAACATAGTCTGGCTAGTTGCTGAGACTGGCCTGGACCCTGTGATCCCGTCTCAGCCTCCCAAGTAATGGAATAAATGGTGTGCTCCGTCACACCCAGCTCACTGGGGTCATTTTGAAGGCAGTTTTGCTCCTCGTTGGCCATCACCACCACCTTTATAATATGCTTCCCCCCTTGCCCAGACACTAGGACCCTAGGGTGTTTTGGCAGGCGGGCCCACTGCAAGGCCCTCTCTTCTGAGGCCCAGAGGGGAGCAGCCCAGAGGTCATGGGGAGAGGGCGTTGCTGGGTGGTCACTATGTCCACCGCCTCGCTACCTAAACCAGCCCCATGGAAGCTCCTCTGCCTCTGGCAGCTGAGACACAGTGAGCCCAGGAGGCCCACAGGGGAGGCTGGAGGTGGAGGGGTTATTTGTGATCTGAAACTGCCACTGCCTGCTGGCTGGAGAGTAGCTGATGGTGGGGGGGCTTCCTAACCTGGAATTGTATCTAAGTCTTTCTCTGCGTGTCTTCTCCCCATTCTTCTCCTCCAGGTCCCAGCTGCAGCACCTGGCCAGCCTTTCTCCTCTGTGACCTTACTCATTACCCACCCTGGTCTCCCCTCGGCTGCCATTTCTAATCTTTCTACATGATGCTCAACAGGTAAGCCTCAGTCAGAAAGGAATAGGCTCCCTAGAGCCACAAATGGCCCTTCCTCCAGGCTTTGAGGTCCTCCAGTGTCTGTACCTGGTGAACCTTCCCTACTTATCATGAGATTTACAGTGGCTGCCTTATAGAAGTGTGGTATCACCCCCAAACAGCTCTCACGGATGTGGAGAATGCTAGGGAACCAAACCATCATTTTTATAACTGTAAATAAGATGAAGAGTCGAACATTATGTCTTGATTAAATATAATGTCCTCAGGGTCACCTAAGAGCAGCCTGAGGAACCTTCTCTACAGAGGATGCCAACTAAAGCTGATAGCAGCGATGGCAGGATCAAACATCGCCTGGTGGTGCTGTAACCCCCAAGAATCAGCAGATCTAGGTAACAGATATGAGCACTGTGAACTGATAATCTGACCTGATATATATATATTTTTTTGTACTGGATATTGAACACAGGGGGATTCTACCTCTGAGCTACACCCTCAGACCTTTCAGCTTTTATTTTGAAACATGGTGTCTCTAAGTTGCCCAGGGGCTCAGGGGCTCCCTAATTAGCTGAGGTCCTGGTACCCCACAGTCCTGGCTGCATCTATTTGGATGGAATGAAGGGCAACTCATTCCTGTTCCCAGGAAGGATTTTACTGGCCACCTCTGTCCTGGTGAGGATATGGAGGCCCCGTAGAGTTGGGCAAAGCTGCCCTGGCCGATGTCCCTCAGGACCAGGCCAGGATCTGGGAGGGCATCCTCACAGGAGAGCAGGCTGAGGGCCTGGCCTCTCCTACAACTCTCTCCTAGCACTGTTCATCAACAGAACAACAACACTCAAAGAATATACAACAAAATAACAAACCCAACACACGCACACACACAACAAACCCAAAACCCAAACCAACGAATCCTACCCGAAGCCTCCCCACCGCCCAGCGCTGTGGCTGGCGCAGGAGACGCCTCACAATGGCTCCTTGTGAGGTCAGAGCTCTGGGTGGTCAGGTGGCGGCTGTGTGTGGCCCTCTGTGGCCGTCTCCCCTTCAGGCCTCTGGGACCTTTCCCACTTTCATAATAAGAAAGGCTCTAGCAGCTTTCTTGCTTTAGTGGGTTATGGGGGCTGATGTCTACTTCATTACATTTAAAATTTGTAGGATGCTTCCTGTTATATTCATTTTGAGTCTAAGTTTTTTACTTTAAAAAATTTCATACTATACACACTCAAGTTATTCAGTTTCTTTTCTATCAACTTGAAATGGATGACGTCTAAAGAATGGTACTGGCCAGGCGTGGTGGCACAGGCGTGTAATCCCAGTATTTGGGGGCTGAGACAGGAGGCCCACCTCAACTTAGTGAGATCCTGTATCAAAATAAAGAATAAAATAGATATACTCCCAGTATATATATCTCAGAGTATATCTCAGAGGTAGAGAGCCTGGGTTCAATCCCCAGTATCACACACACACACACACACACACACACACACACACACACACACACACAAATGGTAACATATAATGCACATCATAAAAACAAAATACTGTTCTCTAAGACACCAAAGGGCACGTTGTTAACATCGATGTGGCCGAGGGGAAGGCCGCTCTCATCCTAACTGCCCCATAACGTCCTCCTCACATCCATTTACTGTGACATCTTATTGCTGCATTGATATTGTCCATGCAGTGAGGTTCAGAGTGCTCCACTCAGCACTTGGCGTGTTTCCTTGGGCATCCCTCCTGCTCCCTCTCCTCCTCCTGCACGTGTCAGTGAGATGGGCAGTGATACCTTCACATAGGACATGGCACTATTTGATCCGTTTCCTTCCTCCCGCTGCCTGCTGCCCTCCCCACCTCCCTCCCACAGTTTCCCTCAGTGATCTAGAGTCCCCTGTGTTTCCTATTTTCTCCCTAGTTCCACATATGAGAGAAAACATAGGATCCTTGACTTTCTGAGACAGGCGGATCTCACTTAGCATAATATTCTTGAATTCTATTTTCCTGAAAAATGACATAATTTTGTTCTTTATGACAGAGTAGAACTCCATCTATGTATACAATAAATATTCTTTACCCACTCATCTGTTGAAGACGCCTAGGTTGTTTCCATAATTTGGCTATTCTAAATTGTGCTGTTTTCAAATGGGTATGAGCTGGGCATAGTGGTCCACACTCATTATCCAGGCACTTGGGAGGCTGAGACAGGAGGGTTGTGGGTTGGAGACCAGCCTCAGCAACTTAGTGAGACCCTGTTTCAAAATAAAAATAAAATTGGGTTGGGGGTGTATCTTAGAGATAGAAGCCCCAGAGTTCAATCCCTAGTATCACAAAAATAAAAATCAATTAAAACATGGGTATGCATATATCACTCTAGTGTTCTGACTTTTTTTTTGGAAAGATACCCATGAGTGATATAGCTATGTCGGATGGTGGCTCCTTGCCTAGTCTTTTCATGCTGGTTGTGGTTGTATCATTTACAGTCCCACCAAGAGTGTAGAGACTTCCCATTTCCCACGTCCTTTACTCATCTGTTGTCTGTATTGATGATGGCCATGCTATCTGGTATGAGATGGAGTCTCCGTATAGCCTTGCTCTGCATTTTCCTGATTACTAATGAGACTGAGCATCTTTTCATACATTTGTTGGCCATTTGATTTTCTTCTTTTGAGAAATGTCTGTTCAGTTCAATTGCCTATTTTCTATTGGGTCATTTGCTTTATTCTTAGCGTTAAGTTTTTTAAATTCTGTTATATTCTAGACATTGTTCCTCTATCTGAGGAGAAGCTGGCAAAGATTTCCTCACATTCTGTAGACTGTCTCTTTCTATTCATTTTTCTTTTGCTGCACGAGAGCTTTTTAATCCGTTGCCATCCTATTCATTGGTTCTTAGTTTCATTTCCTGAGCTCTGGGGTTTTACTGGGGCTGTACCTACATGTACCTGCCAGTACTCGTGTTGGAGACTTGGTCCTATTTTTCGTTCTAGTCATTGCAAAGTTTCTGGTCTAATTTCTGGTCGTTGTCCCACCTTGACTTTTGTGCAGAATGAGAGATGGGGCTCTAATTTTATTCCTCAGAACATGTATATGCAGTTTTTCTAGCACCATTTGTTGAAAAAATATGTCTTTTCTCCACTGTATGTTTTTGGCACCTTTGTCAAAATCCAGCTGGCTGAGAAAGAGCAAAATTATGTCTTTTGCAGGAAAATGGATGGAACTGAGAACATTGTGTTAAGTGAGTCTAGTCCATCACAGAAAGTCATCATGTTTTCACGTTTTCTCTCATATATGGAAGCCAGGAAGAGACTGGGATATACGCGGGATCCCGATGGAGGAGAAACTCCAGTGGAGGGAGGGAGGGAGAGACTTGAAGGACACGCTTCCATGGATGCTGTGTACACGTGGGAGTATCATGACAATCTCAGTATCATGTATGGGGAAGGGGAGGGGGTGCGGTGGGGTCGGGTGGGGGAAGCTCACAGAGTGCTGGGCACACGTGTGTCTCCATCACTGTGAACTTAATGTGAGAGTGGCAGTATTTGAACGGTTTCCTTCCTCACGCCGCCTCCTGCCCTCCCGCTCCCTCCCACAGTCCCTCCCACCGTCCACTGCTCTCCCTCCTCAGGGATCTAGAGTCCCTTGTGTTTCCTATTTTCTCCCTTCTTCTGTCAAGATGCTGTTTTCAAGGCAATAGAGATCAAATGTCAGCACAACTGAGATGTGCTGCTTTCCTCAGTTGCCATCCTCTCAAAAGCCCTGATTTTATATATATATATATATATATACACATTTGGTGGTGGTTCTGGGGTTCCTGGAAGTGCTTCTACCTCCAGGTGACACTCCCAGACCTCTACTTAGAATTGAACACCACATTTCACTCATAAGGTAGTGAAAGGAATGATGTAATGTTTCCCATTCATGTTCACGGACCATTTTCCCAAGTAACTGTTGGCCCTCAGGTAAAGCACCGCTGCTCCAGGGCTGTCTCACCGCAGGCAGAGGAGCCCTTGGCCAGTGGGTCTGTCCTCTGAGACTTGCTGCATTGACTCTCCGCTGACCCGCCGGGCTCTCCTGGCCCATTCCTCTGGAGAGCGCCTCAGCCCCCAGCTTGCACACTCCTGCTTTCCTGCCTTCCTTCCTTTTTTTTTTTTTTTGAGGTACTGGGGAGGGAACCCATTGGCTACACCCCCAGCCTGATTTTTTATTCTTTATTTGAAAACAAGGTCTCTCTAAGTTGCTGAGGCTGGCCGCAAACCCACAAACCTCCAGCCTGGCTTCCGGATGCCTTTTTACCATGAAAGCATGTCTGGTACCAGGCACTGCTGCCCTGTGGAGGCATTGGCCTCCTGGGTCTGGGAAAGAAAAGGACTTGGTGTGGTCTGCTGCTCGGAATGGGTGGGTGTCATCTCTGGCTCTTGGAGCTGCGTGGAGGGTTACGTGTCTGCACACCTTTCTTTTCTCCTCCAGGGCAAGCTGGCCTCGTTTTTCCTGTCTCGGGTGGATGCCTTGAGTCCCCAGCTCCAGCAGGTAAAGGGAAGGGGGAGAGGTGCAGAGGCCAGAGATCTGAGCCTGGAGCATCTCATGTGCCTCCTGCTTAGCTGTTCCCCATGACGGCCTTTAGATCCCGTTCTCACTTCCTCCTGTTAAGGCACCTAGTCCTGCCTCCTGCCCCCGTGGCCATCTGGCCCTTCTGCCTCACTGTCCCTGGAGCTCCCTTTGATCTCCATCCCTTGGGCTTTAGCGGGGTGGGGCCCTGGGGCTGAGCCGATTCCCATCTGAGTGGCTTTCTGCTTCCTCTGCAGCTGGCCTGTGAGTGTTACTCCAGGCTGCCCTCTTTGGGAGCTGGCTGTTCCCAGGGCCTGAAGCACACGGAGAGCTGGGAGCAGGAGCTGCACAGCCTGGTGACCTCACTGCACAGCCTGTTGGGGGCCCTGTATGAGGGTGCAGAAACAGGTAGGGAGCAGTGCTCCAGGTAGTGGTCAGTAGGGAGCTGGGGAGCTTGCAGAAAGGAACAGAGGGGGTTTCAGAGAGGCCAGGCAGTGGCTTCTAGGCAAAATGGAGAACACAGGCAGCTCATCCACCCAAAATGAAAAAGGAGGCACAGAAGGCACGGAATATGCAGGGGGTTGCCTTGCTGCCCAGCTCCTGTGCAGGACGAAGGCCCTGGAGTGGAGGTGCTGCTTTCCCATTCTGAAGACGGCGATGCCCACGTCCTCCTGCGGCTTCGGCAGAGGTTTTCAGGGCTGGCCCGCTGCCTCGCGCTCATGCTCAGGTGTGTGGGAGTTGAGGGTGCCGGGGCCTGGAGCCGGAGGGGTTGAGGCGGGTGTGGAGCCACGCAGGGAGCTGCTCTGAGGGTCTCCCTGCTCTTGCCCTCTGTAGCTCTGAGTTTGGGGCTCCGGTGTCCGTGCCTGTGCAGGAAGTCCTGGATCTCATCTGTCGGACCCTCGGCGTCAGTAGCAAGAATATTGTGAGTGGTTTTGTCCTCTTTACATGGTCCTTGCTCAGCACCCTGAGCAGCCAGGAAAGCACTGTGATGTGAAGCTCCCTACACAGCCACCTGAAGTTGTCCCAGGTGGCTCCTCCTCCTCTTAAGTACCGTGACTCCCTCTGTTTCCTTGCCACCAGCCCCAGCGCCAGCGTGGATGTGCTCATCTAGAGCAGGACCAGGCACGCGCGGCTGATGGCTTGTAGTGCAAGATGAGTAGGGTTTTGCTGAGAAGCGCTCACCCTCCCCTTGTCCTCCACCCAGGGCCTGTTTAGAGGACGCAGGGTGGCTTTGCTGAGAGGACTGAGTCCAGGAAGTGGTGCCCTTAACTGTGGGACAGGTGTGTACAGTCATGCACATCTTTCTCAAGCACTTTCTTTTGCTAATTCCCCCCAGAGCTTGCATGGAGATTTTCCCCTGTGGTTGCTGCTGCTGCCCTCTATCCATCTCAAGGCCTTGGATCTGCTCTTGGCACTCATCCTTGCGTGAGTGGGATTGGAGGGATGAGGGAAAGGGTGTAGGATGTGCTGGAAATGAGGGTCACGGTTGGTTCTCTTCCCTCAGGTGTGGAGGCCGGCTCTTGCGCTTTCAGGCTCTGGTCAGCCGCCTGCTCCTGCAGGTCCTCAGTGCCTGAAGCATCGGTAGGGATGCCCTTTGCCCAGTCCAGGAGAGGCCTTACAGCTGACCATCCAGGAAGGAGGAAAGGGTGAGGGTGGGAGGCATGTAGGCAGGCTGGGGGATCTGCCACTTCACTGCATAACCTGTTCTCTTGGCCCACAAGACAGCACTGTTCGGACCAAGGTGTACGCTGTCCTAGAGCTGTGGGTGCAGGTTTGTGGTGCCTCAGCAGGGGTGCTGCAGGGAGGAGCCTATGGAGATGTGCTGCTCACCCACCTGCTCAGTGACATCTCCCCACCAGCTGATGCCCTGAAGGTGAGACCTCAGCTCCTGTGTCTCTACTCTGTCCTGCCTTCTCGTTTGCCTGGGTATAAGATTTGTATTTTCAATCACCACCAGCTACAAAGTCCCCAGGTAAGCTCTAATGGGGGTTTGCAAACCAGAAAGCCCAGTGCCCCCCAGAAGCTGAAGCTGGACATGGGGGAGGCTATGGCCCCACCCGGCCACCGGAAAGGGGATAGCAATGCCAACAGTGACGTGTGTGCAGCCGCCTTAAGAGGTGGGTGAGGCCCTGGACCCATGGGGTTAGGGCTGGCTTGAACTCATCGCCTAAAGCCAGTGGTGAAGTGGAAGTTACACATGACATGCAGGGTGGCTGGAGGAGGAGCAGAGGCGCCGTGCAGTGTGAGGGCTGCAGGTGGAATCTTGGGTCCCTACACAGCAGGAAAGAGCTCACCAGACACAGTATTCCTTCACTTCAGGAAAGACCCTACCAGAGACTGGAGCCCTACAGCCCAGGAAAACGCCAGCAGACACAAGGGTCCTATACTGCATGGAGGCCCCCAAAAGATGTAGGAGCCCTATACCGCAGGAAAGCCTCCACTAGACACTAGAGCCTACACCCCAAGAGGGCCCCACCAGACACCAGAGCCCTCCAGCCCAGGAAAGCCCTCACCAGACACTGGAGCCCTACAACGCAGGGAAGCCCACACCAGATGCTGGAGCCCTACACTGCAAAAATCCCCCAGCAGATACTGGAGCCCTACACTACAAGAAAGCCCCCAGCAGACGCTGGAGCCCTACAATACAGGAAAGACAACACTAGATGCAGAAGCCCTACACTGCAGGAAAGGCCCCACCAGACACTAGAGCCCTACAGCCCAGCAAAGCCCCCAGCAGACACTGGAGCCCTGCAGCCAAGGAAAAACCTCACCAGACACAGGAGCCCATCACCACAGGGAAGCCCCCAGCAGACATTGGAGCCCTACAACACGGGAAAGACAACACCAGACACAAGAGACCTATACCACAGGAAAGCCATCAACAAACAGGGAGCCCTACACCATAGGAAAGCCCTCATAAGACACAGGAGCCCTAAAAAATGTGCATGTGAAAAGAGTTGTTTAAAAAGTGGATAAACAACAACAACATAGGTGGGGTTCACACAGCCTCTGGAATAAGATCTCAGACGGCCAATATTTGTAGTTCTACCAATTAATCTAAGCCCCCGTACTGTCCCTACTCCATCTACCCAATATTTTGCTACATCAGGACAGGGATCCACCCCGAAGGTCTGATCCAGCAAGGTCTTGACTTCCTGAGTTTCCAGATGGTTCTGGTATAATTTCATTGTGAACCCTTTCAGAGTAAGATGATCAGCCTCACCTGGAGGCTGACCCTGGTATTTCCTGCAGGAGCTACTGCAGGTCTGGAGTAGCAGTTCTCACTCCCTTCCCCAGCTCTTTCTCACTCATACCTGAGCAGCAGAATAGGATGGGGCTGCTGTCCTGTTGTCTGGAGCCGTCCACAGTCATGGAGGCCCGGGAGCTCTGACAAATGGTCCTTCTGCTACCCGCATCAATGCCACACAGAGGAAGTGACCCGCCATCCCCACTGTCTGTCCATCCCTGCCATCAGTACTCACCACATGTTGACAAAGCTGGCGAGGCTCGGGGAGGACGCCCTTTCCTCAGAGCTGCTCAGCTGGGGAGGGTCTCCTCTCAGGACTGTGTCAGTTGATCCAATTCACTTTGGATAAGGAAACTGGCCCATGGCCAACTCGAACTAAAGAGAACTAAGAAGGAAAGAAAGTTCACTAAGTGTGACCTACTGCTCCTCACTGAGCAGCCATGGTGACACCCTCCACCACAAGCAAAACTCTGCTCTGTACCAGCCCCCAGTCGACCAGAACAGGCTGGGACAGAGTTTTGAGAAACAGGAAGGCCAGGTGGATTACACTTGGAAATCAAGACCACGTAGAGAGCTTGGCACCAACCAAACTCAAGGGCTTTGACTGAACAAGGAGGCCTGGGATGGTGGCCTGCCTGGCTGCACACTGCTGCAGTGCCTCCCTGCCCTCGGTGCAAGAGACCCAAGGAGGCCTGGGATGGTGGCCTGCTGGGCTGGGGTGAGGCCTGGGATGGTGGAGGCTGCGCCTACCCAGAGGACATGGAGGAGACGGTGCAGTGGCATGGCGCTTCTCACAGAAATACCATAGGATCATGGCATCTGCACGCAGGGGACGCCTATGGGGGGGGGGGATGGGGAAGGAGGATCAACACTGGTTCATAGAAACGAGCCAATAAGCCTTATGCGCAGGCACACCTCCATCATCCCAGTACTTGGGAGGCTGAGACAGGAGCATCGCAGGTTCAAGGCCAGCCTCAGCAACTGTTTCAAAATAAAGAGCTAGGCAAGCTGGCTCACGCTTGTAATCCTAGTGTACTTGAGAGGTTAAAACAGTAGAATCACAGGCTCGCAGCCATACTCAGCAACTTAGTGAGGTTCTCCACACCTTAGTGAGACTCTAACGTTTATGTCTTGAGCCACCAGGAAGGAGCTGCCACTCCCTGCAGTACAGAGGAAGGGCAAGAGGAAGCAGTGTTGGAGATCAAGAGCTATACCAGACACACCATATTTGTCATTTCCAATAGAATCTAGGCAGAGGGAGATAACACAGGGCATTTCATGTATGTTTCTGGAGTTTACAAGTCAGGTGTAGGCAAGAAAGAAAAACAGAGCCATCACTGCATCAATTCTAGAGCATCGGCCAAGCGGCAGGTGCAGCGAGCACATCAGAGAGCAAGCGAGGCGGTCTTGACATCCTTGAGCTCAGAGGAGCTCGCTAGAGAAATGTGGGCAACAGAAGCTTAAAAGGCCTGAACAGTCAGCCTGAGCTCACCAGCAGCTGGAGTTCAGGAAGAGGAGCTGCAAAGAACCAGAAGAGGGGCCAGCCCGGGAGGCAGCCAAGAAAGGGAATGGCTGGAAATCTACTCGCGAGGCGCTTCAAGAACAGTGTCTGAGCCGGGCGTGGTGGTGCACGCTTGTAATCCCCGCGCTTGGGAGGCGGAGACAGGAGGATCGCGCTGGTTTGAAGCCAGCCGCGCTGGCGTAAGAGACCCTGTTTCAAAAATATAAAATAGGTCTGGGATTGTAGCCCGGAGGTAGAAGGGCTTCCAGGAACCCCAGTACCACCAAAAAAAAAAAAAAAAAAAAAAAAAAAAAAAAAAAAAAAAAAAGAACAGTGTCTGAGCCTTTCAAACAGAGAGGGAAGACGAGGAGTCAGAACTGACCACGGGCTCTGGCCACATGGAAAATCATGTTTATTCTGACCACAGTAGTTAAAAGTGGAGTGACAGGGATAAAAGAACCCATTAGAATGGATCTAAGAAAAAAAAAAAGAAAGCAAAGATAGCCGCTATATGCCTGTGCTTGAGGTTGACAATAGATGTGATAGAAAAAGACTTCACCACATGTAGCCTATCTGGAAAAAAGTTAGCAAGAAACATTAAGGCAGTTTGAACAAATGGAAAGAAATAAATGGAAAGAAATAACACTTTTCTCATTAGAAAAACTCAATTATATAAAACAACAATGACCAAATTAAGTTTAATGCCAATGAAATTTCAGATATATTTTTCTCTGGACACTATTATTCTGAAAAATAAAGACAAATAGCAGCAATTGGTTTGAAGTGGTAGCTCAGTGGAAGAACATTTGCTGAGCAAGTGTGAGGCACTGACCCAGCCTGGGAATTTACTGAGACCCTGCTTCAAAATTAATAAAAAAAAAACACTCAGTGGTAGAGCACCCATGTGTTCAATCCCCAATACCCTCCCACGTATCCCGGAATAGCTCCCCCCATTAAAAATGGTAAGAGAAATCAGCAGCTCAAAAGCAAAAGGTATTTGCTGGCCTCTTACTGTACATCAGACACTATGAAAGGTGTAGGAGCATAAAGACCACAATCTGAATCAAGACCTTTATGTTCTTGCTTCTCCACAATTGTGGTCAAGACCCTGGACACAAAGCAGCTTAGACACAGACCCAGAAGTCTGTCTACTGAGAAGACTCCACATTCCCCCAAGGACATGTTCACTGAGGACTCTGGTGGCAAGGAAGAGAAGCTGGTTCTGCTGTCTTCTGGGGGGTGAGGGAAGGAAAACATAGGCGTTTATTAGAAAGTTATGGAGATGCTTATAGAATTGAAGGAAATGGGGAAATCAGGCCTTGGAAGGACTGAAACAGTTTAGGAAATCTAGGGAAAAAACGTTCCTTCAGAAGGCTGCTGAAATAGATAAACCTTGAGCTGAATTTTCCTCCACTTAACAGATGCAATCAAGTTAAGTCTACTCAGTTCATGGTATTCTGCCCTCCTAGGTCTGTGCATGGCTCCTGTCTAATTTTATTAAATTTATTTTTTATGCCGGGCGTGGTGGTGCATGCTAGTTATTCCAGCACTTGGGAGGCTGAGACAGGAGGATTGCACAGGTTCGAAACCAGCCTCAGCTACTGGGTAGTAAACTTACCTGCTTCTTCAAGGCTGTTAACTGATTTCTGAGTATAGTAATAAACAGAGCAAGTACTTGATCTGTTTGCTGAATTAAATTCAGGATTCCCATAGGGTTAATGCCTTCCTAAGTTTGGTTTTCAATACAGCAAATGTTAACATTTGAACATTGGCATAATAGGGCCAAGATCAATGTTTTCACAAATACTTCATGTCTTAGAGAAACTTCAATTTACAATGCTAATGAAAAGATCTTGTTAAATTAAAGAAAGGCCCCTTAAAGTGAAGAAATACTAGATTGGGACAGTAGCATGGTTTTAAAATATTTGAGAGTAGGAGATGGGGATGGAGCTCAGTGGCATGGCACTTGCCTAACCCTCGCATGCAGGAGGTCCTGGGTCCAGTCCTCAGCACCACCAAAAAGAAAAAGAGAAGAAGAAGAAGAAGAAGAAGAAGAAGAAGAAGAAGAAGAAGAAGAAGAAGGAGGAGGAGGAGGAGGAGGAGGAGGAGGAGGAGGAGGAGGAAAGAAGAAGAAGAAAAAAATAGGTCAGGATGCTATCTCCCAGCCCCTCAGATTCTTCTTTGAATAATCACAGGGTCACCTTGATCTTGTATACAAAACACTGAAACATTACCTCTCAAGCTAGAAAGTGGTTGTTTTTTAACTAAGAGAAATAACTTGTAGCAAATTTAAATTCTAAAACCAACACACTAATAAGTTAGACTATAATGTACTGAACCTCAAATGAGGGAAAAATCAGCTGAAGTGTTAGAATACATGGAGTATTTTTTGCTCAAATTACAAATATTTCAGACAAGCTTATCCAATGACAGTCATTTTTATAACTGCTTTTATCTATTAATGGAAAAAGTTAATTGCTTCTGTATAAAAGGCAATCAACACGCACCGCTGTGACTAATTTTCAAGTTTTCTTTAAGTGGTTTAGTGATTTCCAAGTCTAGGGGACAAAAAGAAATAGGATAAAGATCGTGTTTCTTTTACTAAAACAGTGAAATACTTTATTATAAGTAACAGCCTATGTAGCCCTTTGTATGCTTTTTAAGGTTTATATTTCAATATACTATCCATCATTTTTATGAAGATGCTAAATGGTGATTTTTAGATCTGAAACTTAATTGCCTTTCCTTTTCTTTTTTTTTAAAAGAGTAAGATATAATTTGTCTAATAGTCATCAAAACCAGGCTTGGTGGCACACACTTGGAATTCTAGTACTTGGAGGGCTGAAACAAGAGGGTCACAGGTTCAAGGCCAGCCTGAACAACTTAGCAAGGCTCTGCTTCAAAGTAAAAATAAAAAAGCTGGGGGCGTAACACACTCAGAATACCCCTGGGCTCAAGCACCAGTATAAAAAGTTAAAAAAATGTTGTGTCATGTTCCTTGCACCCTGTAATTCCAGTATGTAGAAGACTGAGATAGGATGATTGTAGGTTAAAAGCCAGCCTCAGCAACATCAGTAAGACCCTGTTTCAAAATAAAAATTAGATAGGGCTGGTGGTGTAGCTTGGAGGTAGGATGCCCCTGGCAACACTGGAGGGTATATTATCAAGAACAATAATAACTCATTTCCCTGAACTCTTAGCTCCTTGCAGAAATGCATCCTCCCTGGTTAGAGCCTGCAGAGTGATTCTGCAGAGCCAGCACATCTGCTCAGCCAGAGTGGTAATGTGATGTGTTCACTGGCTAAGTTTACGATTACTCCACTAATTCTCATGCCTCTACCACATGCAATAGCACAAGTCACTCCATTTAGTTCCTGTCAGCCATTCTACACTGTTTCACTACTGCCCCTCCCTTTCTTTCCCGCTGCACAAAAGTTGTGCTGCTCAAGGTTGGGACATTAAGCTCTTGCCAAATAAGATACAGATAATCGCCAGTTCTGCTTCTGCAAGATGGCGTGCTCTGGCTCATCTCAAGGCTCTGCCAGCAAACTTCTCAAGTAGCAAATTCAGCTGAAGCCACAGGCAGAACCAGCTTCTGAAACCTTTACCTAAAAGTCATTGAAGGGTTTATGATTTGTGGCAGGCAAATGACATGATCAGACTATGAGACTTACATTGTAAAATAACAGTGCCAACAGCTATAAATTGTTCCAAAGGATCAGATGCCCAAGTGGCCGGTGCTCCAAGTCTAAGCTTACAGCCTGGATTCCTGAGCCAGACCACTGGAACAGCAACCACCTGCTGGAGGGAACCTGGGATTCCTGGTGGATTTGTTGTCCGTTGTTTTACCCACTGAGGACAACTGCCTGGTTCCTGGTTGTTTTTATTTGAAAATACAAGGAAGTAGTCTGACATTGTGGCACAGGCCTGTAATCCAGGTGCGTGGGAGGCTGAGGCAGGAAGAGTGCATGTTTGAGACCAGCCTGGGAAACCTAGAAAGACAGTTTCAAAATAAAACCTGAAAGGGGCTAGGTGTGCAGATCAGAAGTAGAATGTCCCCGGCTTCAGTCCTCTGTACCACACACACATACAAAATAAAAGGGAATATTTTTGCATATAAAAGTCTAAATGGAAGAGGGGTATCATGGCATAGTCCTGTAATCTCAGTAGTTGGGAGGCTGATTTAGACCCTGATTTAAAATAACAAACAATAAAATGTCTAGGGGTGAAGCTTGGAGGTAGAATGACACTGGGTTCTATCCTCAGTACACTACACACACACACACACACACACACACACACACACACACACAACCAGAATGGGGTGGTGGTATATGCAGTACTTGGGAGGTGGTGATAGAATTGCAGGTTCGAGGCCAGTAACTTAGTGAGTCTGTTTCAAACCAAAAAATAAGGACTGAGTATAGTTCAGAGGTGGGCTGATCTTGGGTTCAATCCCCAGTAAACACACACACACACACACACACACACACACACACACACACACACACACACAGAGACGAAATGGTAATATTAACACAGATGTCCTGTTCCATCCAACGCCAACTTGTTTTTTGGAGAATTAGAAGGATGGACTTAGTTTCATGAGAGCCTGAGTCGCTGGCCTCAGTTTCCCCCTTTACTGAGGCAGGAGGCTCCTGAGCTTCCCTCCCCATTCCTGCCTCTTTCGCTGCCCACAGGCATCAATACGAGGACAGTGGGCCTTGACCAGGGTCCAGCAGTCAGATGCTCACACGTGTCCCTCTCTGTACCCTGTGTAGACACTGTCCACACAGCAGGCTCCACAGGGCGCTGGGAATTAGCCAGGGACAACTATGGGCCCTGAAAGGCCAAGTCCCCGAAGTGACATTCCTGCTCGTCCCAGGGTGTCTCCCAGGGACCCCAGGGGGACAGCGCCCATCCCACCCGAGAGGGCGTTGTCCACGCCATCCCTGCCGAGGAGGAAGGCAGCCACACAGGGCTCACCACAGCCCTCCCCGCCCCATTACGGAAGAGGGAAACTGAGGCCCTGAGGAAGAGTTCCATGGTACATCTGGACCTGGGGGAATCAGGAGCCTGCCGGCCTGTCAGGCGTGAAAGGATGCGGCCCATAAGGATGTCTGCTGAGATCTCCACAGCAGCCTCCACCTCCTGGAGCCTCTCCTGCCTGGGTGTCTCCAGCAGGTGCTGCTCGGGCCCCGCCCACCAGGCCCGCCCCAAGCCCCGCCCACCACCCTCCGCCCACCCCAACAGCTAGCTCTGCCCCAACCGCTCCTCCTACTGGTTGGCTCCATTCGGGCCCGCCCACGAGGCCCCGCCCACTCGATCCCGCCCCCCAGGCTCCACTAACTTGGTCTGTTCCAACTGCTCCTCCTGCTGGTTGGTTGGCTCCACTGAGCCCCGCCCACGGGACCCGCCCTCCATCCTTGCCTCAACCGCTCCCTCTGCCTCAACCGCTCCTCTTACTGGTTGGCTCCACTGGGCCCCGCCCACGAGACCCCGCCCAGCAGCCCCGCCCCAACCGCTCCCTCTGCCTCAACCGCTCCTCCTCCAGGTTGGCTCCACTGGGCCCTGTCCTCAGGGCCTCATCCACTCAGCTCCTCCCTAACCCCTCCTCTGTGTCTCCACTTGCCAAGCCCGACTCCGCCTCTCCAGGTCAGCCCATTTCCTCAGTGACGCGTGCCCCTCACCTCAGACAGGCTCAGCTCCACAATTGTACTCCTCTGCACCTTCCCCACCTTTCTATTCCTCACTTGGCCCCGCCCCTCCTGACCTGGCCCCGCCCTCCAGCGCCACCACAGCGGGTCCTCCTACCGGTTGGCCCCACCTGCCCTCTGCCTCCGCCCCTTCAGCACTTTTAAGTTTGCTCCACCCACCTTCTTGACCCCGCCCCTCCAGCTCCTCCCACCGTTTGGCCCACCCCCTTCCTGGCCCCGCCCCACCAGCTCCACCCAAACCTCTCAACCCTCCCCTCCCGCTCTGCCCCACCTGCCGGCTCCGCCCCAGCCCCGCCCCTCCGTCCCCGCAGCTCCACTTGGGCCCCTGGGGTCCGCGCTGCAGTTTCCTGGGCTCATCTGTCTCCCTCCCCACCTCCGGGTTCCTGCCCTCAGGCTGCCCACACTTCTCTCCTCTGGCCTGCTGGACTTCACACAACCTGCTCGGCCCTATTTGGACCCGCTCGGCTCCGCCCAGTCTTCCAAGGCACCAGGCCCTTAGTGGGTCCTCTTCAGGCAGAGGTACCATCCTGGACTCGCAGGTTCGCCCCCCATCCCGGGTGCCGTGCTTGGTCTTAGAGTCATTCAGCACTCCCTGAAGTGTCCAGCACACCGTGACTCCACCAGGTCAGTGTCCTCTCTTGGTCTCCTGGGAAGCCCAATGCTGCTCCTGTCAGCCCCCACCCCCACCCCCCCACCCCGCCTCTCTGGGACACCTTCATCCCAACCACACTGCACATGGCGGCAGTTGTTAATGGCCAGGGCTCTGGTGTCAATCAGTATGGGTTTCAGTTCTGGCCCTGATATATGGAGTCTTGAGATGTGTGTGTGTGTGTGTGTGTGTGTGTGTGTGTGTGTGTGTGTGTGTGAGAGAGAGAGAGAGAGAGAGAGAGAGAGAGAGAGAGAGAGGAGGGACACCAGGGAATGAATCCAGGTGCATTCTAGCACAGAGCTATGACTAGCCCCTATTTTATTATTTTGGAACAGGGTCTCACTAAGTTACCACACTCTGGCCTCGAACCTGCAATCCTCTTATCTCAGCTTCCAGGTGCTAGGTTTCCAGGTGTGTGCCACAGGCCCAGGGTTTTCAACCTTGAGTTCTCAGCTCTCATCTCTTCTTCAGGCTGCCTCTGGCCATGCTCCCAGGTTCCCCTCCAAGCCGTCGCTGACACACATCAAGTAATTCATGGGGGTTCCTTCTGAGCCTGGTCCCCACAGGAAAGTCTTTCTCTCCTTCCCTCATTCATTCAACAAAAACGTTGTATTCAGCACAGGGCTCCAGGTGTTCCAAGTACTTTAGTAATAAAAGGCTCCTCTGTGGTGTGGGGCTAAAGTTCTCCCAGTACTTGGGAGGCTGAGACAGGAGGATGTCAGGTTGGAAGCCAGGCTCAACAATGTAGAGAGACTCAGCAACCAAGAAAAACCTGTTTCAAAACAAATAAAAAAAATGGGCTGGGGTGTAGCTTGGAGGTTCAGTGTCCCTGGGCTGAGAAAAGTGGATTGAGAAGTTGAGCCCCTTGAGAACCCTCATTTCCAGCATCATCTGGCGCAGCAGGGCTGGATGCACTTTAGAAATAATCATTATTGCATTCCCAGAAATAAGTAGCCTTCCCGTTTGTATACAGCAGGGGGCGCCAAAGCGCCTGGCCAAGTGGGCACCTGTCCCAAGGTATGCTTGGTTTGGCTGAAAAGAAAACTAGGGAGTGCTTTCCTTCCCTGAATTCAGGCAGAGGGAGGCACTGGGGAGAGAAGCTTGGGTTAGCGAAATTCAGCTAAAACTGCTTTCTGCAATAAGTCACTGAATCACAAAAGTTATTATACTTGGCGCCTATTTTATGTATTTATTTTCTGGTATTGAGGATTAAACCCAGGGGTATTCTACCTCCAAGCTACACCTACCAGCCCTATTGCATTTTTTATTTTGAAACAAGGTCTCCTAAGTTTCTGAAGCTGGTCTCAAACCTGTAATCCTCCTGTCAGCTTCCCAAGGACTGGGATTACAGGTGTGCACCACCATGCCCAGCTTAGGGGTATAGTTCCTGCAGTATCATGCCTGCCAAGACCCAGGCTGAAAGGCCACAGAGAAGACCCTTGAAATAGAAGAACTGTGAATTCTCTATAACTGTCTCTACAGCCCCACCCTAACTCAAGCCAGCCTTGCCTCATACCTGCAATGGTGCTGGGGACTCCAATCTGCCCGGCTCTACTGAGCCTGGCCTGCCTCACCCCATGTGCCATCTCTATGGGACAGCAAATGGGAGTGTGGGAACCCCAAATCAGATGAGTCACCCCTTCATCACCCCTCTGTTTCTTCCATTGAACCCCACGCTCCTGGCGTGCCTGCACAGCTGTCTAGGATCTTCATGTCCTCACCTCCCTTCCCCCCGTGCGTCTTGCTTTTCTTCAGGACAGTCTCCTGGACTTGGGCTGTGCCCACCTCTGAGCTTTATCTTTGTGCACTGGGGCCCAAACCCAGGAGCACTCTGCCTCTGACCTAAACCCACGGCTCTATTTTATTTTATTGTTTTGAGGCAGGGTCTTGCTAGGTTGCCGGCCACACACATGTAATCTTCCTTTCTCAGCCTCCCAAGTGCTGGGATCATAGGCATGCGCCACCACACCTAACTTTGTTTCTGTTTTGAGGCAGGGTCTGGCTAGGTTCCTCAGTGTCTTGCTAAATTGCGGAGGTTGGCCACAAACCTGCAATTCTGTCTCTGCCTCCCAAGCACTGGGGTCATAGTCAGGTGCCACCGTGCCCAGCTCCACCGCTGAGCTGCACTCGCTGGTTCCCTCCCTGCAGTGCTGGGTCCCAGATCCTGTGTCCTTCAGGGCTCCAGTGCCGTCTCCTCAGATCTGAAATAAACCCACCAGCAGCATATTCTCTCTGCCATCAGTGTGTCTCATCATCTGTACTTGAGCCTGTGCTGTCTGAAACAGCATCTTCCCTGGCTCTGTCTCCCTCCCTGGCTTGAGAAAAAAGCCTCTTGCCTCACTAGTTCCTGGTATCCCCGGTACCCAGCATGGGGCCTGGATCTGAGGTTTGTGGGATGACTGAGTGCATAGACAGTGGATCCCAGGACACAGGTGTGAGTGTGTGTGTGTGTGTGTGTGTGTGTGTGTGTTTGTGTGTGAGAAAGAGAGAGAGAGAGAGAGAGAGAGAGAGAGAGAGAGAGAGATGTTTACCAAGGCAATCTTGAGCTTGGCATGGTGGTGCATTCCTGTAATCCGAGTATTTGGGAGGCTGAAACGGGGATTGCAGGTTCACAGTCCCAGCAATGTAGTGAGGTCCTCAGCCACTTAGTGAGACCCTGTTTCAAAATAATATAATCAATTAGGGCTGAGGGTGGATCTCAGAGCTGAACATGCCTGCGTTCAAGCCCCAGGGCCACAATAAAGGAAGTAAGGGAGGGAGGAGGAAGGGAGGTTGGGAGAGAGAGGGAGTGAAAGGCAATTCTGAGCTATACAGATCTGGGGGCCAAGTGGGGAAGAGGAGTGTTTCCTGGGGTGGGGGACACCATCTTTCCAAACTGGCACTGTCATAGAAGAGCTGGTGAGCTTGGGGAAACACCTTCACCTCCATGAGCCCCAGATGACTCAGTTGTACTTGAATCCAGTATCTCCTGGATATCCCCTCCCTGTGTCAGGGTATGTGTTAAAGGAAGCAATGAGAGCCTTTTGTCAGGGGGGTGTGGGGGAGACACTGAGTGTCCTGTTCCAGGACCCTTGCAGGGTGCACTACCAGCCGTTCCCGCCAGGTGTCGCCCGGGGCGCGCTCTGAGCTCCCTCTGCACCCTGAGACCAGGTTTTGGTGAGGCCCCCAACCTGCAGCCCCTTCCTAAAAACCCAAGGCCCACGATCTCAGCAGAGGCCACCCAGCCCCAGCCCCACCTGCCGTCCCTCTCCCCAGTGGAGGAAGGAATATTACCCCCTCTCCATCTGTAACTCCTTAACCTCGCAGGATGGGGCATGCTCCTAAGCAGGAACAGAGGGATACCCGGGTGCACCCCGGCCTCCCCAACTCCCTGTTGTAGCGCGAGGGGCCAAGCCTTGAGCCTCTCCACCCGAGGACACCCATGGAGCGGCCGCTCCCCCCACAGTCCCCGAGTTTTGGATAGGTGGGGCCTGCAGGATTGCAGGGCCTCTCAGGCCCGCTCTGCGCCTGCTCCCACTGCGCTGCAGAGCCTCCTGACCTGGGGCAGCCTGTCCTCTGTCCTGCGAGGGGTGGGGGGCTCCTGGGGAAGCAGGCAAAAGAGGGAAGGCCCTGGCGGGCAGCAGCAGTGCCCCACATTGCCAGAGCCTCTAGCACTCACCCGCTGTCACCCCTTGCTTTCAGCTCTCTCTCTCCCTCCTCCACCTGCCATGGCTCCCACACTCCTAGGAGAGTCCCAGGAGCAGAGGACAGAGGCATCCCAGAGCCTCCAGAACTGGCTAAGAGGACTGCCCTGGCGGGGCGCCCTCGATCTGCACTGCCTGCCTGGGCCCCTGCGGCCAGTGGGGCTTATGAACCTGAAAGCATAGCGCGTCCAGCCTGGGCCACCTCTGCGCGGCCTGCGTGTGCTCTACCTCCAGACCTCTTCCAGGGGAGGAAGATGGGCTTGACCCCACTGGTGAGCGAAGTACGCATCTTTCTGTCAAGTCAATTTAGGAAGCAATTGTTTTCCCAGAAGACTGTGAAGGTTTCTACCCTAGGGCCTATCAGAACTCATGCAAAGTCCTCCAGGAAGAGTCAGTGAAGAACTCACTTTCTTTACATACTACTCCATAGAGTTTATTCACATGGTGGTGATTTGATCCTGAAGAAAAGTGGCTGCTGACATTGAGCAGTTTGAGCTGAGACAGTGTCGCACAGCTCAGCACAGAGCTTGTCGCCGCACTGCTGAGGGGCTGCCCTTCAGCTCTGTGCCCCTGGCAGGTGCTCCTCTGGGCCTCGGTTTCCTTCCATCACACCTGCCACGCAGGATCGTTTTAGAGCCATAGTGAGTTACTGAGTATGATGTATATGTATATATTAGAGCATTTAGGAGACTGCTGGCGCTACACGTGTTAAATGCGTGTTTGGCTGCCTCTTTTGTTTAGATGACGACAACTCGCACCTTGTTTCCAGAGACGTGCTTCGCTATCTGATGACAACCCTAGCTCTTCCGACTACTGATCATAAGAGCACAGTGCTGGGCTTCCACTGCCTCTAGCTGCTTTTCTAGGGATCTCTACCAAACTCATCCTCTTTCCTTCGCTTTACACAGTGCCACGCTGGACTTGGTGTTCACATTCAGAAAACACGAGGAAGAGCTGGAGCCCCTACTCTTTTCTAAACTCTTTAGGGCCCAAGATCATCACATCTGTCCAGAATAATTGTGGCGCTGGAGTGCACTACAATCCACTGGTCACGTGTGAGGGTAGGGTAAGTGCCTTCGGCCTTTGTCATAACGTGGGTGGTTATTCATTGGAACCCCAGTGAGATATGTGTGTTCATGTGGTCAGGAAAGGGTTACACTCCTGCTGGATGCCATGAGCCCAGAAATGGAGCAGAAACTGGACTCCATGGAGTGGGGCGTAGGGCCTGCTGTCCATCTGAGACCAGGTAAGTACCCTACCTTCCAAGTGGGTTCCTGCTAGGAAGGGTTCTGTGGACTTGGAGCCCTCCCAGGTCCTGAGGTCTAGAGACACCCTGGCCTCTGGAAGCACAGGCTGCATCTGCAGCTGCAGGTAAAACGAGGAGCCAGTCTCTGAGTGCCTTTTATTTTATTTATTTATTTATTTATTTATTTATTTATTTATTTATTTATTGTACTGAGGATGGAACCCAGAGGCATTGTACCTCTGAGCTACACCCCAGCCCTATTTTTAGTCTTTTTATTATTTATTTAGCGAGTCTGAGGATGGGACCCAGGAACATTTATCTTCCAAGCCACACCCCCTGCCTAATTTTTTTCTTTATTTTGAAACAGGGTCTCACTAAGTTGTGGAGGGCCTCACTAAGTACCTGAAACTGTTCTCAAACCACGATCCTCCAGTCTCAGCCTCCTGAATGCTGGGATTACAATTATGTACCACCACGCCTGGCCTGCCTTTTTTAATTTTTGAAACAGGGTCTCAGTGTGTTGTGAAGGCCCTCGCTAAGTAGCTGAGGCTGTTCGCAAATAGCAATCCTCTGGTCTCAGCCTCCTGAGTTCTGGGATTACAAGCATGCACCACCACACCTGGCTACATGTCCCTTATCTTGAAACCCAAGTTGCATGCTAGGTCAGGAGGGCACAGTGGGCCCAGGCCTCACCTTTTCTCTGGCCCTCATGATCTCCTGACCTCTTGGGCTTTCCTGATTGTGGGACGAGTGGCCCCTGCCTTGTGAGGGTGAACACAGAAGTCACCAGGCATGAGGGCAAGGGGACTCAAAGACACCCCTAAAGTGTCTGCAGGATGGGTCCCACTGCTTGCTGGATTGAGGGGAGGAGGTCAGCCTGGGTCTCCCTGGAAACTCAGTGGCCAGCCCCACCCCGAGCAGTTAGAAATGTTCTCATCCTGCAGTGGGGGAAACTTGTGCCAGCTCAGATCAGCCCAGCCACCAGCTCCCCACACCCTGATTTCTCATTGTCCTAGGCTGGACTCCCCACACCTGGAGGCCCCAGATCCTGCTCTGCCTGGCAAGCACACCTCTCCCACACTGGTTCCTTTTAGGGAAGGGGTCCTGGCTGTGCAGTTGAACTTCCTGTCTGCCACAGGCTGATGTCTAGCAAGAGCAGCTCTCCCCAGCCCAGTGTCACCTGTGTGGACTCCCTGGGCCTTGGGTGTGGGTCTTTTGGGCCCCTTGAGCCTGTCCAAATATCTCCTAGCCATGCCCCTAGCCTAAGGCTGCTGCCAGCCCAGAGGAACCCTAGGGAGAGGGAAGTCACTAGAAGGGTGCAGTGTTGTGCTCCCAGAGCCATGGATGGTCACAGCACAGGAGCCAGCCAGCCACCATTGCTTCCCGTGTGTCCCTGCTGCCTCCTGGTGCGCTGTGCCTACCTGGCGTTCTCTGCAGAGCCCAGGAAGGAGTAAAGGCTGGCATCTTCTGCAGAGCCCAGGAAGGAATAGAGGTTGGCATCCTCTGCAGAGCCTGTAAGGAGTGGCAGGAGAGTCTTGGGCAGGAAGGACTAGACCCAGGAGATCTAAATGTGAGCCCTGTGCTCATTGCCTACCGCTTTGGGGAGAGCCATGGTCCATGTGTGGAGACAGAGTGAGAGTCCAATCAGGGGAGTTTATTAAGTGATGCTGGGATGGGGATAGATAGGATGGGGAAAGAAGGGACACTAGGGTGGGGATGGGGATGTGGTAAGGGACACTGTGATGGGGATGGAGATAGAGTAAGGTAAGGTAAGGGACTTAGAATTGGGGAATGCGTGGGCTAAGTGGCACAGGGCAGGGATGGGATCTGAAGAGAACTTAAGTCCACTAGTGTGACCCTGTTTCAAAATAAAAAAATAAAAATAGGGCTGGGGGTGTAACTCAGAGGTAGGATGCTACTGGGTTCAATCCATTTCGCTAAATAAAAACAATAAATAAATAAATAAATAAATAAGAAGATGAAAGTAGCTGGGTCTTGTGATGTTTGTAAATAAGGCTGTGAATTCCCACAATAGGGACAGCAGATGAAACCAATATTCATGGATTTTCAGTTAAGACCAAATGGACAGCCCCATGGCCAAGAGAAAAGAAATCAGCCTACCTGCAAATGTGATGCCATGCAAGTTTAGCCCTGATGATGTTTATGGTGGTGGGGTCTTCGGAGCTGGGGTAGTACCCGTCTTTGTTGGTCGGTCCCAGAAGGTCATCGACTGAAAATCTTGGCTCTGGGTTAGGGATTGGGAAGGTGGGCCTCTGCCCAAAGGCTTGTGGACGAGCCCATTTCCAGTGTCCTTCTTGGCCACACTTGAAGCGTGGTCTGGTTGGCATCTTGTTAGAAGGGAAAGGATGTTTCTGGCTGTTTTGAATAGTATTGCAATTAACTGATACTTAGCTCGATCTCTCTCGTTTTTTGATTATTGTTTTCTATTTTTAAACCATGTTTTTTTGTTGTTGTTATTGATACACTCCCAGCCCCATTTTATTAGAAAACAAGATCTCACTGAGTTGATCAGAGCCTCACTAAGTTACTTAGACTGGCCTCAAACTTGTTATCCTCCTGTTTTAGCCCCCCTTGCTTTACTATTACAGGCATTCGCCACCATGCCGGTTTTAGAGGTTTTTTTTTTTTTTGTGGTACTGGGGTTCCTGGAAGCCCTTCTACCTCCGGGCTACACTCCCAGACCTATTTTTACAATTTATATTTGGAAACAGGGTCTCCTAAGCCAGCGCGCGTGGCTGGCTTCGAACCTGCGCGATCCTCCTGTCTCTGCCTCCCAAGCGCGGGGATTACAAGCGTGCGCCACCACGCCCGGCTAGAGGTTGTTATAATGAGATGTTTTTTTGACAACTATTTTCTAATATTTGGATCTTTTTCTGAATATCAGGAGAAGACTGAGAAATAAAGTGGGCATTTAGGTAAATTGTCCTGCTTCCTATTTGGGGCCTAGGTTGTTGTATTTAAGCGTAATACTCTGTATTAACTGGCTCAGTTTAAAATCACTCCACAAATTCTTGTTCCTCTACCACATGTAATAGCAAAAGTAACCCCATTTTGTTTCTGTCAGCCATTCTACACTGTTTCACTTATCACCCCCTCCCTTTCTTTCCCACCACACAAAAGTAAATTGTGCTGCCCAAGGTTGGGACATTAAGCTCTTCCCAATAAGATATAGATAACCATCACCAGTTCTGCTTCTGCAAGATGGCTTGCTTGCTCTGGATCTTCTCAAGGCCACTTGCATCTGGTTTATTTTCTCTCTCTTCTTCCTCCCCTATATAAGTCCCTCTCCCTGGAAGATAGCATGCCCCTCCAGTCAGATTTCTAGACTCACGGTTCCACTGCTGGCCAGCTAATAAAAGATTCAACTGTCACTTCCCCTTGGACTCCGGAGTCTCTCATTTCTCACTTAACCTGCATACAACATAAGAAGCGTCTCAGGAGATTGATGAAGGACGTTAGTTTTGACTGGGCTCTGGTGTGTGCAGAGAGTCTGTAAAGATTACTCTGAGGGACCGCGTATGGGCCCCAACTCTGGGGTGGTGGAGCAGAGAGGACAACATGCCCATCTTGATATGTGAGAGCCTAGGAGTGGAGGATGAGTTGAAATTCTTTAGTATATTGTGGAGGAGGGGTCTATAGAAAGGAGCTTAGGCATCTTTCACTTTGGGGGAGATCAGAGAGGGAAAAGGGGACACGATAGGATTGGTCCCCTCAGGGAGTCCTGGGACCAGGGGTGTAGATGAGACTGAGATCAGGGGTCAGAAGAGAAAAGGAGGGAGTGAGAGCAGGAGGAGAGGAAGGTTCTGATGGAGATGGTGGGGATGAAGATGGGGAGGAGAAAAGAGGTTGGAAGAGAAGGGGCTTCACCAAGGGTGAGAGTCTCTAGGAGCCTGGGGATTGTGGGGAAGTGGTGGGGAGCATGATGGGTGACAGATGTTAGATGCTTCTAACTAAGGCTGCATGTGCAGCTCTGTGCTGAGCATTTTAGGAACCTGGCATGGTCCTGGCCCAGTAGCACCTCAGCTAGCGGGGGGGGGGGGGAAGCCCTGCGGCTTCTGGAGTTGCTCCCTGGAGCTGCTGTCCAGGCCTTAGAGGAGTAGCTGCCCCTACTGAGCCCCAAAGAGCTCCTGTTTGTGTGGGGTCTCTTTCGTGCCTTCTTTTGAATTATTTCAATGTTTTAGCATTCCGTTTGGAGATATGTCTACATTTTCTTGTGACTGCCATAGGAATAATGATATGCACAGCTAACCCCTCACAGCACACTTATAAATAATGTAGTTCCATGATGAAAAGTGCCCAAAGCCTTAAAACAAGGTATAGGTTTACTATTCACTACCACACTACGCACGCTATAAATTTTGCCTCAAATATTCATATGTATGCTTCTTTTTTTCCCTTTCTTACTCTGTGTGTGTGTGTGTTGCTAGGGACTGGACCCAAGAACTTTCTACCTCCAGGCCACACCCCAGACCTTTTTATTTCTTATTTGGAATCAGGCCTCACTAAGTTGTTGGGTTTGGCCACAGGCCTGCGGTCCTCCTGTCTCAGCCTCCCACATGTCTGCTTTCAAGGAACCTGAGGGAATACAAGTGGCCTTCTAGTTACACAGCTGTTTACCATTCTGCAGCTCTCCTTGATTTCTGAAGATCGCTCTGGATCACTCACTCCACCACAAACGAATTTATTTAGCATTTCCTACTGACTAGTTTTGATGAAAATTAATTCTTTCAGGCTTATTTCAGTTAAAAATTATTTAATTTTTCCTTCATTCCTGAGGGATATTTTTATTGTTTATAAAATTATAGCCGGGCGTGGTGGTGCATGCTTGTAATCCCCGCGCTTGGGAGGCAGAGACAGGAGGATCGCGCAGATTCGAAGCCAGCCGTGCCCGCTGGCTTAGGAGACCCTGTTTCCAAATAAAAATGTAAAAATAGGTCTGGGAGTGTAGTCCAGAGGTAGAAGAGCTTCCAGGAACCCCAGTACCACAAAAAAATTATGGTAATGTGCTTCTAATTTTTTGAAATCACATTAAAATATGTATATGAGCTGGGTGTGGTGGCACATGCCTGTAATTAACTTGGGAGGCTGAAACAGGACAGGACAGGTTAAAGGACAGCCTAAGCATTTTAGTAAGGTTCACATCAACTTACTGAAATCCAGTTTTAAAAATATAATATGGCTGTGCGTGTAACTCAGAGGTAAAATGCCTCTGGGTTTAACCCCCCTCACAAAATATACATACATATATTTGTGTGTGTGTGTGTGTGTGTGTGTGTGTGTGTGTGTGTGTGTGTCTGTGTATATATGTATGTATGTTTTTCACTTTCTTTTAACACTTGTGGGTTTTGTGGAGCATTTGATGGTAATTGAAAATATTGTATAATGTATCACTTATCCTTTGAGCTGCTTTCAGGACCTAAAAACAATTTTGGGATCCAGCAATTTTTGATTTGAGGAAAGTATTGGCAAAGTATATAAAAATTAAGATCTGCTGGGCATGGTGACATATGCCTGCAGTCCCAGTACCTGGGATGAATGGACAGGAGGATAGAAGGTTTGATGACTTCCTCAACCACCGTGTGAGGTCCTCAGCAACTTAGTGAGATCCTGTTTCAAAATAAAGTAGAGCTGGGTGGGGTAGCTTGGAGGTAGAAAAACACAAGATTTGCCATATTTTGTGTAAATAGGAATACTTGAAATATGGGGTGAAAGAGAGAAGTCACATAAAAATAAAATGGGGGTGTAGAGCTGGTAGCGTAACTCTGAGATAGAATGACCCTGGTTCAATATCCAGCACCACACAAACATACAAAATATCAACTGAATTACAAGTCAGTAAAAGCAGTATATCTAGTAATATTACCAAAATATTCTAAAGTTACAAAAAGCCAAAGTCAATAATTAGTGGGTCAAACTGGATATGGTGGTGCATGCTACTAATCTCAGTACTTAGAAGGCTGAGACAGGAGGGTCACAGGTTCAAGGACAGCCTCACTAACCAGTGAGATGCTCATCAACCTAGCCTGACCCTGTTTTCAAATAAGAAATAAACTCGGGCTGGGGGTGTAGCTCAAAGGTAGAATGCTTCTGGGTTCAATCACTAGTACTACAAAAACAAAGACAAAATAATTAGTGGGTAAGTGAGAAAATCACATGAAAAATGAGAAAATATTTTGAATGGAAAGTAAAAATTAATCACATGATAATTTGTAGGTTTAAGTTAAAACCACTTAGAAGAACACCTCTTTTTCTGTTTACTCCCATATTTATTTCTTTTTTTCATTTTTAAACATTTTCAAATGGTTTATTCCAGTAGCATTTTAAAACATTTTTGTTTCTTTTTACTATAAAACTAAATTCTGTATATTTATCATGCACAACATATGTATGTAGATTTTGGTATTGCTAACACACTAATCAACATGGATATTTACCAGTTCGAGGGATGGGAACACTTGAAATCTCTCTACAACCTTCAGGCACATGGTACAGTCCGATGAACTGTAGTCACTATGCCATACGGTGTACCTCGTGTGTGTGTGTGTGTGTGTGTGTGTGTGTGTGTGTATGCACGCACTACTGGGAAGCGAACCCAGAAGCATTCTACCTCTGTACTTTTTATTTTGAAGCAGATCTCACTAAGTTGCAGAGGGCCTCACGAAGTTGCTGAGGCTGGCAGCAAACCTAGGATTCTCCTGTCTCTCAGCCTCCCAAGTACTGGGATTATAAGCATGTGCCACCATGCCCAGATGATGATGATGATGATGATGATGATGATGATGATGATGATTTTGCCATAGCCAGTCTCCCAAGTGTAAAATCGTATTTCACTGGGGTTTTCATTTTCATTTCTCTGATTATTAGAGTTTCTGAGCCTTTTTTTGTCAATATTTTTATTTTCTATATTTTTTTGGTTGGTGCACTATAGTTTTATATCAGAAGGTGGATCATGTTGACAATGGCATACATTCACGCAATACTTGGTGAACCCTCTGCTTCTCCATTTCTCTTCCTCCCAATACTGAGTGTTCAGATTAGCAATGTTATATTCACATGTATACGCATAGTCGCATGCAGCATTTCTGTTCATAAACCTCAGCCTTCTTCCTCCCTTCCCCTTCCTTTATGGCTTTGCTGAGGTTTCCCTCCATTGTCTGAAGTCCCTCTGGTATCCCAAATACTCCCTAGCTCGAACACATTAGAGAAAACATGTCCCTTCTCTTTCTGTGCTCGTCTAATCTCATTTAACATAATGTTTTCAGGTCTTTTCATCTTATGGATGACATAATTTTGTTCTTCTTTATTGCTGAATAGAATTCCATTGTGTGTATTTCCCATAATTTTTTAATCTGTTCATCTGTTGAAGGACACCTAGGTTGGTTTCATATTTTGGCTATTGTGAATTGTGATGCTATGAACATGGCTGTGCATGTATTACTGTAGTTCTCTGATTTCAACCCCTTTGGTGGATCCATTCCCACTTTTCTAAGGAATCTCCACACTGATCTCCATAGTGGCTGGACTAGTTTGTAATACCAAACAGTGTAACAGTGTACAAGAGTTCCTATTTCTCCACATCCTGACCAGCATTTGTTATTTGACTTCTTTATACTTGCATCTCTGATTGGGCTTAGATGGTATCTCAGTGTATTTTGATTTGCATCTCCTCGATGTTGAACATTTTTTCAGGTATCTATTGGCCATTGTATCTCTTCTTCTGTAAAGTGTCTATTCAATTTATTTTTGCAATTCCCATTTCTTGACTGAGATATCTTTATTTGGTTTTGGTATTCATGGCCTGATAGAAGGAGTCTGGAAGAATTCCATCTCTTTCAAATTTCTGGAACAAGTTGTGTGCAGATTTGTTTGAGTTTTCTATTCTGCTCCATTGGTCTATGTATGTTTTTGTCCCATTACCATGCTATTTTTTTTTATCACTATGGCTCTGTAGTATAGTTTAAAGTCAGGTATTGTGATTCCTCCTGCATTGTTTTTGTTGCTGAAAACTACCTTGGCTATTCTGGTTTTTTTGTTGTTCCAAATGAATTTAAGGACTGATTTTTCTATGTCTGTAAGGGATGACTGCCAGGGACTTTTTGCTCAGTTGGGGACACGAGTCCACTCGCGATCGATCTCAGCAAAGATGGGGAAGGATAGAGTGAAGTACTGCAGATTCTTATCTGCAGCGATTCTTTCCCTCCTAGGAAATAATCCTATTAGCGGCGCTTCTGAAAAGAACCTGATATGGATCAATGCTTCTTGCGCAATTGAACACTTTATTATAGACACAAGATTTTTTATATATTCCCCTCTCCCAGTGATTCTCTAGTAAAAAAGTGCAAAACACCCAAGGTACAATAGAGATATACACATGCAGATTACCAACCCTGAACAAGACAAAAGTAAGGCCTGTGATATCACAGGTCTTTGTGATTAAAATCAGTCCCATTATCCCAGGTGGGTCTTGTGCTTAGATTCAGCCCCTTTGGCCTTGCAGCTGCAGAGGCTTTTAGTGGGCTAATTCCAGAAGAACAAAAGTCACACCTAAAATCACTTGAGGAGTTGGTTTTTAAGAGTTTTCTTTAACCCTTTCGGAACTTTCATTCCTAGGGCTTAGTCCAATGTCCTTCTCTATCTAGCAACCTCCTTTGAGCTGAATGGGGGACGAAGTCCGAGATTCCATCTTTATTTCCATGAATGTCTGCTGGGTTTTTTCTGCAATACAGTCTGCTGTCTGAAAGCTTAAGCAAACTCATAACACAGTTTAGCAGGTAAACACCAAGAAATAACATGAAGTTTTTAGATTTAGTTGTCAAATATACTTCTCTAGCAGCTGAGCACTTTTCCTCAAACGATATGCTTATTAATCAGGTGGTGTCGCTATATCTCCAGGCATCGCTATTACTAGGTGCAAAGGTCAGGATTCCTTTCAGCCCTTGGCTAATGAAGGTCAAAGATAAGGGTGGAGTTCTGCATTTGTAATTACTGACTGGAATGCTGCCACTGCATCTATTACCATTTGAACAAAGCTGAAAGTTTATTTTCCACGGACTCAGTTTCTCTCACAGTCCTGATCTTACACCACTGGAGCAATTCATGTGGAGAGTTAAACGAATCATTACTAAAAGAATAATAGTTATGAAAGAATATCTAAGAGTGGAGAATACTTTTGGCCAGCGACCACACCTTCTCTCGGGGCTATTTCTCACTTTGAGATATTGCCTATGGACTGCATGAAATACCATGCAGATGCCGACAGGGCGTGGCTGCAGCTGGCATCTGCAAATGACCTTGGTAATTTATTGGGTATTGCATTGAATCTGTAGATCACTTGAAGTATGGCCTTTTTGATGATATATATTCTGCCTGTTCATGAACAAGGAGGATCATTTCATCTTCTAAGGACTTCTTTGATTTTTTTCAGTGTTCTTAATTTTCTTTGTAGAGGTCTTTTAACTCCATGATTAAGATTATTCCTAAGTATTTTTGTTGTGGAATATCCTGAGTGAAAGTGTTTCCTGGATTTCTTTCTCAGTGAATTTATGGTTGGTGTACAGAATAGCTTCTGGTTTTTTAAGATTGATTTTTTTAATCTATAAACCATGCTGAGTTTGTTGATCAGTTCTATAAGCCTTTTGGTTGAGTTTGTTGGATCTTCTTAGTATCACGTCATCTGCAAATACTGAAAGTTTGAGGTCTTTTCTTATTTGTACTCCTTTGATTTCCTTTTCTTGATTTATTGCCCTGTCTAGAGTCTCAAGTACTATATTGAAAAGAAGTGGTGATAAAGGACATCCTTGTATTTTACCTGGTTTTAGGAAGAATTGTGGAATTTTTTCCCCACTTAATATTTGTTGGCTGTGGGCCTATTGTAGATTGCCTTTATGAGGTTGAGGTATGTTCTTTCCATTTTTATTCTCTGCAGTGCTTTTAGCATAAATGTTGGATTTTGTCAAATGCTATTTTCAGCATCTATTGACATAATCATGTGATTTTTGTCTTTGGTTCTGATTATGTTTTGAATTACATGGATTGATTTTTGTATGTTGAACCAGCCTTGCATTTCTAGGATGAAGCCTACTTGGTCATGTTGTATGATTTTCTTAATTTGGTTTTGAATGCATGTTGCTTGTCAGAGATTCCTGTCTGGGACTTGGGAGGGAGAAACCTGAAATAAAGACAAGAGCAGTTGCTTCTCACGCAACAGACAATTTTATTCTCTTAAACTAGGTTCTTTATACACTTTTTCAGATAGGTTAAGTATCATGTCTTCATGGGAAAAGGCAAACACCAAAGTACAATGGGGAGTGTTAGATATAGGACATGTGTCATAACTCACTAAGATAAAATCATCAAAGGGAACTAGCAAACACAGGGGAGATCAAAGCAACCTCCTAAAGATCATTGAAAATGTGATTAAGATCAGTTCCTGCTCTCACTATTGGGGCTTGGGGAGCAAATTCTGGAGAGAACAGGAGTTTCACACAGAGTCTTGGAGAATTTGACCTTTCATCAAACCACCTTAACTCTTTTGGAATCTTTCATTTCTCAGGCCTCGTCCATGTTTTCCGTCAGTTGCTAGTATTTTGTTTAGCAGTTTTGCATCCAAGTTCAACAGTGATATAGGCCTGTAGTTTTCCTTCCTTGAGCTGTCTTTATTTGGTTTGGGTATTAATGTGATGTTGGCTTCATAGAATGTATTTTGGAGAGTCTCGTTTCTTTCTATTTCATAAAATAGATCGAGGAGTGTCGAGATTAGCTCTTCCATAAAGGTTTTATAAAATTTACTTGTGAAACCATCTAGCCCTTGGCTTTCTTTGATGGTCGTCTCTTTATTGCTGTTTCAGTCTCTTTGATTGCTAATGATTGGTTTAAGTTTTCTATATATTCTTGGCTCAGTGGAGGAATGTTGTATTTATCTAGAAAGATGTCAATTTCTACCATATTTCCCATTTTGTTGGAGTGTAGTTATTCAAAGTTTCTGATAATCCTCTGGATTTCTACACTGTCAGTATTAATAACTACTTTTTCATCTCTTCATAATTTGTGTTGTTTCTCTCTTTTTGTTGGTTAGGTTGGCTTGTGGTTTATCTATCTTTTTAATTTTTTTGAGAAATCAGCTTTTGGTTTTGTTGATTTTTCTGTATATTTTTGTTCTCTACTTCATTGATTTCTGTCCTGATTATAATAATTTCCTGTATTCTACTGGCTTTGGGGTTAAATTGTTCTTGGTTTTCAAGGGCTTTGAGGTGTGATATTATGTTATTTATTTTGTGATTTTCTGTTCTTATGTGAGCAATCAGTGCTATGAATTTTCCTCTTAATACTGCCTTCAACATGTCCCAGAGGTTTTGCTACATTGTATATCTATTATCATTCATTTCTAAAAATTTCTCAATTTTACCTCTTACTTCTTCTATGACCCATTTTTCATTCAGCAGTGTGGTGTTCAGTCTCCACATGTTTATGTGGTTTCTCTGGATCTTTTTATAGTTGATCTCTAGTTTCATTCCATTATGGTCTGAAAAGACAAAGGGAAGTATGTCACATTTTTGAATTTGCTAGTGCTCACTTTGTGTCCCAGGATGTGATCTATTTTGGAGAAGGTTTTGTGAGTAACTGAGAAAAATGTGAACTCTGCTGTAGTTGATTGGAAAATTCTATATGTGTCTAATAATTCCATTTGGTTGATGGTATTTTTTAGGTCTCAGGTATCTTTACTCACTTTTGTCTAGATGATCTAATGAATGAGAGGAGTGTTGAAGTCTCTCAGTATTATTTTATTGGGATTTATGTGTGACTTCATGTCACAGAGAGTTTGATTTATGAAGGTAGCTGCATCTATGTTTGGGGCATAGATGTTGATTATTATTTTCTCTTGCTGGATTATTCCTTTTACCAGTAAAATATGACCTTCTTTGTGTCTTCTAATAAGTTTGGGTTTGAAATCTAACTTGTCTAATATCATAGTTGCTACTCCTGCTTGCCTTTGAGTTCTGTTATCATGGATTACCTTGCTCCAGCTCTTTACCTTGAGTTTGTTCTTATCTTTACTTGTAAAATGTGTTTCTTTTAAGCAGAAGATGGATGGATTCTGGTTTTTAATCCATTTTGCTACTTTATGTCTTTTTATTCAGGAGTTGAGGCCATTTACATTCAGTGTGATTATAGAGAGATAGTTTTGAATTCCTAACATGTTAAGATTTTATTTCTGTTTGAGATACTGTTTATTCTTCTTGCTTAGTTGTTTGCTGGATGGGAAATCTTGTTTCTTTGGTTCTGGCATGTATTACCTATTTCTTCTTTGCAGTTAATCTCCTTGAGTATTTTCTCTAGCACTGGTTTTGAAGACATAAATTCCTTCAGTTTCTGTTTGTCATGGAAGCCTCTTATTTCCCCATATAATTTGAGAGATAGTTTTGCTGGGTAGGAAATATTTGGCTGGACGTTGTTTTCTTCCAGAGTTTGGAATATGTTACTCCATGCCCTCTGGCTTTCATGACTTGGTTTGGGAATTCTGGAGTGATTTTAATTGGTTTAACTCTGAATGTCACTTGGCCTTTTGTTTTTGTTGTCTTTAAGATTCTCTGCTTGGCTTCCACATTGGTCATTTTGACAATTATGTGGCGTGGGGATCCTCTTCTCTGATTCTGTCTAAAGGGAGTTCTATAATTTTCCTGGACCTGTGTATCAACCTCTTGCTCTATGTTTGGACATTTTCTGCTATTACTTCCTTGAAGAGATTGTTGATCCCTTTGTTTTCACCTTCTTTTCCCTCCTCTATTCCAATTATTCTTAGGTTAGCTGTCTTAAAATTGGCCCATATTCTTCAATGTCAAATTCCTGCTGTCGGATTTTTTTTTTTAAATTAGACACTATGCATTCATTTTTGGAGTGATCACCTTCTAGGAGCAAGATTCTATTCTCCATGTGGTCTAATCAGTTGTTTATACTTTGAATTGAGGCCTTTACTTCAATGATTGCATCCTTTATCTCTTTTAGACTCTCTGAATTCTTTTTGAAAGTCCTCTATTATTTCTACAGTTATTTTTCTGATTTGATCTTCTAGAGATCTCTGAATTTCTGTGTTATCAGGTTCTGATGTTTTGGGGTTGTGGGCATTCATTGCTCCATTGTTATTTCTTTCCCATGATTTCGGAAGTTTGTGCCTTCTCTGGGTTCTTCCCTGGGTCACTACAACTTCCCTTAAGGTGCTCTGGATCTCGAGTCTGTGGTATCTCAGTCACCACTACTCCTTTACTGGGTTGTATCACAAAGTTAGACCCAGGAAGTCAATCAAGGCTGTGTGAGACCATGGGGGTGCCAGGCTGGGCATTCTCCCATGGGGAGCTGCAACTATGGTGTGATATCTCTGCCACCACCACTCCCCACTGGGTTGGACTGCAGGGAGACTATCAAAGCTGTGCAAGTCCCTGGGGGTACAGTACTGGGATTTTTCCTTTAGAGGCCACAGTTTGACTCACAGTTGTTGAGTGTGCTGATCTGTAGCTGTTGCAGACTCGGTGAACTCGCTGTTCTCGCTGCTGCCATGCCCTCGGCCATGAGGCTGACGTATTTCTTCTCTCGTTTTGAGCTCTGCTCTGAGTCCATGGGGGTCATGCTGAGCCCAGCCCTTGGGAGCTTTAGGTGCTCCTTGTGTTGACAAAACTGCAGAATTACACCTGGCTGTTCCCCAGCTGCTCACCTCATCTCCCTGTCCACCCCTCCTCTCTGGAGCCTGGTGGGTTGTTGAGTGCGCGGATCTGGAGCCATCCAGTGTAATCACTGCTGCCACCGGCAGTATGCTGCTGCTGCAGTGTCCTGGACTGTGAGGCCGGCGTATCTCCTCTCTGGTTTTGATCTCTGTTCTGAGTCCCCCTCCTCTCTGGAGCCTGGTGCTGCGGGGGAAGATGGCACCGGCGCAGCTCCGCATCGTGTTTCTGACTGCAGCACTATGAGCTGGTATTTTTTTCTGGTGTCTAGTTGTTCTTCTAGCCCTCTTTTTCTCTGTCCCTTGTATTTACAGTTTTTATTTCTCTGCTGATTGTGTTTTCTGGCTATGAAAGGTGCTGATTTTGTGGTAATAGAGATCAATTGTTAGTGGAACTCATAAATGCCGCTTTTCTCTGTTGCCATCTTCCCGGAAGTCTCTCTCTCTAAATTCTTTTTGGAAGTCCTGTATTATATCCACAGTTACATTCCTGATTTGACCTTCTGAAGAGCCCTGAAATTCTGTGTTGTCAGTTTCTGTTTTTGTGATGTTGTGGGAGCTCAACATTGCTTCCTTGTTATTCCTCCTCATGATTTCAGAAGTTTGTATCTGTTGCTTTTGATAAATTTCTCTGTGTCTAGGTGCCTACTGGTATCTCTAAGAGCAATTTGTGCTGAATTTAGTAGTGAAGTTTGAGTGAGAAGGAAAATGAAGGTATAAATGTAAGAATAGGGTAAAGCTACAGATATGATGAAATAGAATGAGATTATGGGTTTGGTAAGGTAGTATAGAGTAGAAATTAGAGATAGTGAATATGTAGTGGTATTGTGGTAACAAATGTAGAGTTTTTAGTATAGTGATATGAAATTGATTTCATACAAGCACAGATGAGAAGAGAGGGTTAAAAAAGTAGAGCGACGAAGAGGAAGAGTGTAGGTATATTTAAGAGAAGCACCTTGGGGAGCATTTGGGGAGAGGGTAAAAAAACAGGCATACACACTGTCACACACACATAGAAGAACAAAAAACCAAAACAACACCAACAACAAATTAATGCAACTCTAGAAATATGTAACTATTCAGCAGACTGGGCCTCTGCAGTCTCTCTCTATGCAGACACAGAGCGCCACTGGCACCTGTCCTCTCTGAATCTTTCTCAGTCTATGCAATGGCCAGTATCAATGGGTCTGGATCTAATGTTAAGCTAAGGTCACCCTCCACGCTTTCCTCAGATGTGGAGTCTCAGTCTTTCCCTGACTCCGTAGGTGGCAGATGCCTCTGAGACCAAACTCAATGTAAGAGTCTCTGTTCTCCACAGCTAAGGCTGGTCTGGTTTGACTTTTCCCCATACACCACTACTGGTTGGTCTGTGGTGATCCCAGAGATTCTACTAGTTAGGTCAGTGTTAACTATAGGTCTCTCCCCACTCTTTCCACTGATGCAGAGCCTGAGTCTGTCTGAGCTTCTGCACCTGGTGTTTGCACAGGAAGAACTGATGGCCCACAGCTCTGATAATCTGCATCTGCTTCCTTCAGGTCCTTGGCTGTTTTCTTGTTTTCTCCAAGATCTTGAAAGAGGAATTTCAATGAAATTTTTATAACTTTAAATTTTCATTATATCGAGTGCATTTCAACCTTGGAAAATAAAGGCACATTCAAAATCAGGTAGAAATCACACTTCCTTTTAATTGAGAATTTCATTCACACCATTTCCTCTCTTGGCTACTGCTCTGGCAACTCATGTTGCAACCTCTCAAGGAAACAGCATTGACCAGACATGAGAGCCATCATGAGTGTGTCTCCAAACCTGGTCCTTTAGAACAGCTGCAATTGTCGGGAATTGAACAGTCCAAACCCCACTTTCTCAGTGTAGACAACCTGAAGCTCAGTGCAAACATGGAAACAAGACAAACCAGGAACGAGCTACAATGCCCCTCTTCTGTGCAGGGCAAGATGGCCTTGGGAAACCCAAATCTGACCACTGGCCTCTTCTCTTAGGAATGGTCCCATGCCAGTGCTTCAGAAGGAGGAGCCTTTGCTTCTGTTTCCCAAAGAGGAATCAAATCTACTAAGAGGGATACAATGGATCAGACGAAATCAGCTCACTCACAAGAAACATTTCTGGATGATTTCTAGTTGCTGATAATATTCAGCACATTTTGTCAAAGTGGCAAAATTTTAGACAGTCTAAGGAAAAAAATTCACTGTGGCAGCTGCATTCACTGGTGGGTTCACGTAGGACATGCTACCTACAAATCCCCAGTTTTTTCAGTAGCACTGAAAAGGGCCATGACCCTTGATTATCAAAATAAGTTATTTGGTACATTACAGTGCACAGAACAATAGAAAGAAAGACACTTTTTTCGAGGTGAATTAAAGGCCCTCTGCAAAAGGCCCTCGTCACTCTTTGTGGAAGGACTGCAGCCCAGGGCTCAGACATCCATCAGCTCAGCCTCTCCTCTTCTTTGGTGGCAGTGCCCTCAGTGGGCATCACTTCCTATTTGCATTTTCTGGCCTCTTCTCCTCATTCTCCTCATTGTCTTGGGGATAGAGGCTTATTACTGCATGCATTTCTGCATGGCCCAGAACTAGTCAACAACAGCCTGAGCCCTTGATTCCCTCTGTGCTAAAGTTGAAGCAGGAAAATGCTGACTTGAATTGTTTCCCACAGGGTTTACTGTCCAATCCCACAATGCAAAGAAACTTCCAGGTAGGGTCTCCATTTGACAGTATCAGCCCTGGAACAGGAAGATGGGCAGGGAAATGTGAGAGATATTCTAAGTCACGTCGTGGCACAGTCCAGTTGCCACAGAGCCTGGCAGGTCTTCCGCTGTGGAATTACATCTGGATCTGGATCAGGGTCAAACACCTGGTACACAGGCAGCATTCCTTGGTCCATCTGGACAGAAGTGGCCATTGGCATCCTTCTCCATTTGGCATACTGATATATGTTGTAAGCCATCTTGGAACCACAAAAATAAAAATAAATAAAATGCCCCACACATTATGCATGGTCCTTCACTCCAGAACTGGCACTGCACTGGTATATAAAGTCCTGAGCAGAATTCCTCTTAATTCCAGCATAGGAAACAACAACCACCTCCTCCTCCTCCTCCTCCTCCTCCTCCTCCTCCTCCTCCTCCTCCTCTCTTCTTCATACAGGAAATTAGACTTAGTGATATTCTGACTCTAAGTTACATTCTTAGCACTATTTTTTATTTTTACTTTAAAATAGAGTCTCACTAATTTGATGAGTGTCTCATTACTTGTGGAGTTTGGCCTCGAATCTATGATCCTATTGTCTCAGCTTCCCAAGTATGAGAAATCCTTTTGACAGCCTTCTGAGGTATGGCTCAACTTCAGTGATGCATGCAGTTTCTGGGATTCATGGGGTCCAGGTCAGGCTCTCAGCCAGGGCCCATGGATTCCCAGAGCCCAAGTGTTACCGGCGGGTTCAGTCCTGTGGGGGGCAAGTCCACTAGCGGTCGGGGACCTCAGAAAGATGGGTCAAAAGGCAGGCGACGTTCTGCAGATTCTTATCTGCAGCGGTTCTTTCCCCTCTATGAATTCCTTACGTTTTTAGTTACGACGCTTTGGGAAAGAACCTGGGGTGGACAAAGGCTTCTTGAGCCAATGACACTTTATTACAAAAACCCCAAGAAATTTATACACTTCACCAGTAAAGTTAAGAGAAAGGGGGGCGGTCTTTTAGCTGGCTGTTGGCCCTCGAAGAATTAACTTCTGTTTCTCTCCAAGGTCTTGCAGATAAGCAGCTCGAGGTGGCAGCCTCCCAGGATAGTCAAGGCTTGGGAGCTTCTCGGGAACTTTTCCTGGAACTTTCCATCTTTTGGGCTCAGTTCATATAGCAAGTGTGGGGAGATGTGGTGATTCAGGTGGATGTGATGGAGTTTCTTCAGGTGTTGGCATCTTATCTTCTAAATCTGAAAGCTTAAGCATACTCACAACACAGTTTGGTAGACAAAATATCACAAATAATACCACAAGGTTCTTAGTTCTAATTGTCAGATGTATTTCCTTAACTGCTGAGCACTCTTCTTTAAACAACAAGCCTATTAAAAGAATCCACTTCCCTGTCACAAACTGTTTGCAATCTGCTTCTAACTTTCTAATTCCTTTCTTTCCCACTTGGGACTTTTTTATGATAAGCTCTTCTTCATGCAAAAATGCTTTTTTTACTCTTACGGTATTTCTTTTCCTTCATATATATATATTTAAAATGTCTGTCCTATATTTTGTAATATTTATTTTTAATTATGCGGCCAGTTTTTTTTTATCTCCTGGAATGCTCACACTGAGGTAAAAGTTAACAGTCTTTTTCTTTGGGTCTATTGTATTTGGGCAGCTAAGTTGTTTCTTTAAGGTTACACACAAGGTTTCTCTCTGTCTCTAGGCAGGATTTTAAGGGTGAATAATTATTTTGAACTGAGCTACTTTTGCCGGAGTGATAGATAGTGATGAAGGTCGGAGGCCATTTGTGATTGCTGCAGCTGGGGTGCTTATCACAGTACCTGAATTCTGGCCAGTTTCTCATTATTGTTGAGCAGAGCCAAGGACGTTTAGACAAATTATTAGAGAGTTTATTTCCACGGACTCAGTTTCTTTTTATATTTCTAATTTCACATCACTGGAGCAATTCGTGTAGAAAGTTAAAAGGAATAATAGTGAAGGGTATCTAAAAGTGGGGGGTACTTTAGCCGGAGACGACACCTCCTTCTCGGGGCGTTTTTGCCGATTTAACTATGTGGAGTGGGGGTTCTCAACACATAGATGCCGAGGCAGCAGGATGTCTTGGCACCCAAGCCCTTTCCCAACTTTTCACTATCTCTCCCCTTCTCAAATACCTCAGTGCTGGAAAAGAACTTGTGCAAGTGCTGCCCCTTCAACTCTGCCAACAATCCTGAGCAAACAGTTTTCTAAGGAAATACTGCTGCTGTGTTAACTTCATAACTTGGTCTGCAGAAGGTCTTCTTTCATTATTTCTAGGTGTCAGAGAGCTGGGAGGAGAAAGTGCCTGACAGTGGTGGTGCCAATTAGCATCTCAGAGACAAAAAAATAAATCAACATGGGTGGTAGTTTTAGTAGTTCAACTAAACACAGATGTATTTTTTGTTTGTTTTATTGTGATACTGGGGAGTGAACCCAAGGCATTCTACCTCTGAGCTATATACCCCCAGCCCTATTTTACTTTTTAAAATTTTAAAACAGGGTCTAAGTTAATAAAGTCCTGAGATTCTCTGTCTCATCATTTCAAGTACTAGGATTTCAGGTGTGCACCACCATGCCCAGTTAGATGTACAAAGTTTATTTTACTGGGGATTGAAGCCAGGGACATTCTACCTATTAGCTCTACCCCAGCCCTATTTTTTATACTGTATATTGCAACAGGGTCTCACCAAGTTGCATAAGTTCTCACTAAGTTGCTGAGGCTGACCATAAACCTGAGATCTTCCTGTCTCTGCGTCTCAATACTGAGATTATAAGCATGCACTACCATGACTGGCTTAGATGTACAAATTTTAATCATTGAGAGGCAGACAAAACAAAGTTTTTTAAAAATTACAATCAGCTGCTTCAAGCTCTGCACCCATATTTATGACCAATTTTCACTCAGTCTTGTCAGTTATCATCATGAAAATTAGAAGTGGCTTTTGAGCTGGGTGAGGTGGCACATGCCAGTACTCCCAGTACCTTGGAGGTTGGGAAAGCAGGATAACAGGTTCAAGGGCATCCTCAGCAACTTTGTGAGACTCTGCAGCTCAGTGAGATCTTGTTTTCAAATAAAAAAATAAAAATGCTTGGGGTAATATGGTTTTGGTAGCACATGATCATAATATCAGTACTTGGGAGGCTGAGATAACAGTATCACAGGTTCATGGCCAGCCTCAGGTACTTAGTGAGGCCCACAGAGACCTTGTTTCAAAATAAAGGGCTAGGGGTATAGCTGAGAGGTAAAATGCTCCTGGGTTCAATCCCTAGTATTGGAAAGATAAAGAAAAAAAATGCTTGGGTGTAGCTTGGAGCTATAATGGCCCTCAGTTGAAACCACAGTACCCTCCAAAAGTTTTTGATTGGTAAACTTGGTAATTCTAGTAGACTTTAGAGTGACACCTTAGACTCAAGAGTGTGTAACAGTTTTGTCTACATTGCTGAATCCTGCTGCTAAGAAAACTATGTCAAGTGACCTTTCCATGCCAGGTACTTGCTATAGCACTTAAGAGAGCAGGGGCACCAGCACCCTCACAGGACAATCCACATGACTCCTCCACATGTGCCTCCCTCAGTGACCTCAGTAGGTGCTACAGAATTCAGTCTCATAACCTGATGAGCAGACACAACCCTGTCACCCTAACCTTTCTGCTGGAGTTCATGGCACATCGTAACTCCCCGCAGGGATTGCTCCTTTTGCTCTTCAATGTGGTGACTTGAGGAGAGAAAGATTGTAAGAAAATAGTGGGGGAGGGTGCCCAGGCCTCAGATACCCATCTTAGAGCATTATAGGTGGTCCTGGTAGAACTCAGGGTGCAGAGTGGAGAGCACCGCAGGAGGATTGCAGCTGCTGCCCCGTGGTGATCTTAGGGCTCAGCCCAATGTCAATGAGTTGGAGCACCTCACTGTAGCTGCTTTCTGTCAGAGTTCACTGCAGTCAAAATCAGGGCCCAGGGAGCTGAGAGATATGTTAATTAGGAGGAGTTAGTCATTTTACAGTGATAAGAGTTATCTAACCATCACACTAAACCCCACAGATGTATCCAATTGTGATTTAGCAAGTGAAAGCGACATAATACAAGAATATATGAAAGAAAATGCTGCAGTGCATTGCCTGCTTGGTGTTGACCATCTCAGTGGCCTGCTTTCACTGGAAATACCTTGTAAGTATATGATACAGGATACTTCTCTTTTCCTTTTAATTAAGCTACTTGGGTGGACTCAGGGTGAATCTTTGGGGCCAGGAGGCAACAGCAACAGGTCTTTATGATCTGGGTCACAATTCTCTGGGTTACACACTTCCAGCCCTGATTGTTGTCCATGTTGGTAGCCACAGGTTCACAATAGGGTTTTGCATAGAGGGGATGAGTCTTTTTCTGTCGGTTGCTCCTGGGAGGATCAGCTATCTTGATGGGACTCAAGGCTGTGCTGAAGGGTTTTGTTGGGTGCTCTCACTGGGGCCTCACAGAGGAACAGCAGGCTGGCCCTGTCTACTCTCCTTAGAGCTACACAGGAGCATGACAGGCAGGTTCTCTGCATTCTCCTCTGAATTGAACTATAAGAAGAAGTTGGCCTGGGTGTGTCTTTGTTCTCCACTGAGGAACAGCAGGCAGGTTCTCCCTCCTTCTTGTGATCTGGTCAGGGCAGTGGCGGATGGGCTGTCTCTACTCTCCTACAGACTGCACAGGGAGATGGCAAGAGAGGCTGTGTCTGCTGCACCCTCTGCCCTGACTCTGTGTCCTCCTTGGCCAGGGAATGCTCAGAGAGCAGATAGGGGAAGAGAGAAGGGAATGCACACTGGCTCTCCACTTTGAGGGGAGAGAAGACAGAAGTATCTGTGGGGATGGAGGTGGCTCCATACTCTGATGTGCCTGCCTAACCTGGAGTGCTATCAGTTAGGTGGCCATCTGACGTTAATGATTCTATTGGACACTGATATCCAAGTCTGGTGTGTGTTCTATTCAAGCCAATGCATTACCCTCAAGGTGCTGCGGTTCAAGTGTTTGTGGAGCGGCCCGTGGGGAGTTGGTGAATATTCACCTTGGCTCAGACATGAGTTCCCTGGATGGGTTTGGCCAACAGCCTCTGGTTTGGGTCTACAATGAACATCTGATGATGTTTTGCACATTGGTAGAACGGCAAGCAGGCACCTCAGATCTCCTTACAGGGCCTGTTCCTTCAGCTCCTCAAAAATTGTGTCTTGATGAGAGAGGTTTCATGAGAAAAATTTGTGGAAGGACACCTAGGCCCCAGATGTCCATCTCTGAGCATTTTTATTGGTCCTGGTAGAACTCAGCATGCAGAGTGGAGAGCACCACAGAAGACTGCAGCTGTTGTCCTGAGTGATCTTGCAGCTCAGCCCATGGTCAATGAGTTGGAGCATCTCCAGCTGCTGTCTTTCAGAGACCACTGTGGTCAAAGTAACATCTAGGGAGCTGAGAGATATGTTAATTAGAAGGAGTTAGTCATCATACAGTATATAATTATCTAACCATCACTAATCCTACAGATGCATACAATTGTGATTGATCAATTGAAAATGATATGGGAGCATATAAATATATGCACACATACCTACATACATGCATACATATATACATATATACGTACACTCATACACTGGACTATGTTACCACTTGGTGTTTTTCATCTCAGTGACCTGGTTTTGTTGGAGATACCTTATTAGTAAATACTCCAAAGCATTCTGATTCCCTTTCACTGGAGCTACTTGGGTGGATCCAGGGTGAATCTTTAGGGCTAGCAGGACCAGTAACAGGTTCTTATGATGTGGGTCCGAAATCTGGGTTACCTGCTACTAGCCATGATTACTGTCCACACTGGTGGCCACAGGTTTATAGGCCGCTGGCTGAGGTAGACCCTTTTTCTGCCAATAGCTCCTGAGTGTATTATCTGTGTCACAATTCTCTGTGTTACCGGTCTCCAGCCCCAGCTCTTGTTAGGGGTGGTGGCTGCAGACTACAATGGGGTTGTCAGGTGGAGGAAGAGCTTTCCTTTGCCAGTATTTCCTGGGAGGACAAGCTGTCCTGGGGGCCCTCAAGGCCCTGCTGGAGGGCCAGTCTGGGAGTGGACTTCCTGCCACCTGGGCTACACAGAGGAATAGCAGGAAGACTCTGTCTATACTTCTCTGAGCTGCACAGGAGGATGACAGGCAGGCTCTCTGATGTCTCCTCTGTGTTGGACTCAAGGAAGGAGGGGGTCTGACTGGCTTTGCTCCCAAAGTCTCCACTGAAAGATGGCAGGCAGGTTCTCTCTACCCTCCTGCATACTTTACGGTGGAATGGCAGGCAAGCTGTCTAATTCCCCCTTCTGTCCTGATTCTCTATCCTTCTTGACCAGGGAATGCTCAGAGATCAAGAAGGGGGTGGGTGAGAAGGGAATGCTCACTGGCTCTGCACATTGGGGGGAAGGGCTGGCAGAAGTATCTGTGAGGACAGAGGTGGCCCAATGCTCTGATGCTCCCACCTAACCTGGAGTGCACCCTGGCTCACCCTGTTTGCATTATCTGCTAGGTGGCCATTGTGTGACCAATAATTCTGTTGGACAGGTCCAGTGTGGGCCATACACAAAGCAATGTATAACCCTCAAGATGCTGCAGTTTAGGCGTTTGGGGAGTGACTCATGAGAAGTTGGTCAATACTCATCCTGGTTCAGCCATAGGTGCTCTGGATGGGTTTTGCCAATGGCCTCTGGGTTGAGTCCACAATGAGCATCTGGTAGGTGATGTTTTGCACATCAGTGGAAAGGCAAGCGGGAAAGGAAGTTTGTGAGCAAAGAGTGGGGGAGGATGCTCAGGCCCCAGATGTCCAACTCAGAGCATTATGCTTGGTCCTGGTAGAACTCAGGGTGCAGAGTGGAGAGTGCCACAGGAGGACTGCAGCTGCTGCCCAGCGAAGATCTTGCAGCTCAGCCCAAGGTCAATGAGTTGGAACATCTCACTCTAGCTGCTGTCTGTCAGAGTCCACTGTGGCCAAATTCAGGGTCTAGGGCATTAAGAAATAGGATAATTAGAGGAAGATAGTCATCCCACAGTGACAGAATTATCTATTCATCACACTACAACCCACAGATGCATCCAGTTGTGATTGATCAATTGAAAGTGGCATCATGCAAGCATATATAAAAGAAAACACTGGAGTGCATTACCTGCTTGGTGTTGTCCATCGCATCAGCCTTTCACTGGAGATATCTTGTAAGTATATAATACAGAGCACGTTTGCTCCCTTTTTACTGGAGCTACTTGGGTGAATCAAGGTTGAATCTTTAGGGCCAGCAGACAATAGCAGCATTTCCTTATGATCTGGGTCACAATGCTCTGGGTTACCTGTTTTAACTCTGACTGTTTTCCACAGTGGTGGCCACAGGTTCACAATAGGGTTGTTGGGTAGAGGGGGAGTCTTTTTCTCCCAGTTGCTCCTGAGAGGACAAGCTAGCTTGCTGGGCCTCAATGCCATGCTGGAGGGCTGTGCTGGAAGTGGGGGCACTCTCACTATGGCCTCACAGAGGAACAACAGGCAGCCTCTGTCTACTCCCCATGAAGGAGCTGTGCATGAGAATGACAGGCCTGCTCTCTGCACTCTCTGCTAGGTGGGGCTGGGGACAGGAGGGGACCTGGCCATGTCTTTGCTCCCAGAGTCCCTCCCCTCCTCCAGGCTGGGCAGGGGCATAGCAGATGGGCTGTCACTACTCCCCACACACTGGCCAGGGGAATGGCAAGCAGCCTGTGCCCCTGCCATCTTCTGCCCTGACTCCATGACCTACCCTCTTGGTGGTGTCCATCTCAGTGGCCTGCTTTTGCTGGAGACATCTTATTTCTGAGTAGTCCAGGGTACTTCAGCTCGCCTTTCTCTTCAGCTCCTTGGGTGTATACAGGGTGAACCTTTGGGGTCATCAGGCAACTGCAAAGGCTCCCGAGATCCTGGCCACAATTCTTCAGCTTACTTAGCTCAAGCCCACGTGTTGTCAGGGGTAGTGGCTGCAGGCTCACAACGGGGTTACAGGTGGAGGAAGAGTCTGCTACTGCCAATAGTTCCTGGGAGGATAAGCTGGCCTGGGGTGCCTCACGTCTGTGCTGGGTGCCATGCTGGGAGTGGGTGTCCTCTCACCAGGTCTGCACAGAGGAACAGCAGCCAAGCTTTACCTTGTTCCAGGGTACACAGCTGAATCACTACACAGAGGGTCAGCAGCCAGGCTCTGTCCACTCTGCTGTGGAGTGTGAAGGTAAATCACCACACAGAGGTACAGCAAAGAGGCTGTGTTCACTCTGCTGTGGAGTGTGAAGGTAAATCACCACACAGAGGGTCAGCAGCGAGGCTGGGTTCACTCTGCTGTGGGGTGCGCAGGTATATCAAATGCAGGTTCTCAACACTCCTCTACGATGGTTGGTAGAAGTGGGTCTGGGCTGCATCTTCACTCCCTATGGCTCCAATGTGGAGCACCAGGCAGGCTGTCTTTTCCCTCCTGGATGAGCTGGTGAGCGCTGGGCGGGCTCTCTCTGGGCAGGCTCTCTCTGGGCGGGCTCTTGCTGGGCAGGTTGTTGGCACTCTTCTCAGGGCTGGGCAGTGGAGTGGCAGGTGGGCTCTCGCTGCTCCCTGACACACTGCCCAGGGAACCGGCTGGCCGGCTGTGTCTTCTGCTCCCTCCTGTGCTGACTGTATCCTGCCTGCTAGATGTTGCTCGTCTCAGGGCCTGCTTTTGCTTTTGCTGAAGATGTCTCAGCATGGAACGTTCAGGGCACTTCTGCTCGTCTTCACCTTCGCTTCTTGGGTGGATCCAGGGTGAATCTCGGAGGCCATCAGGCAGCTGCAGCAGGCCCTCAGGATCCTGCCCAGAATTCTCTTGCCAGCTTGTCTCCTGCCACAGGTGTCCTCAGGGGTGGTGGCCTCAAGGTCATGCAGAGTTCCATGCTGGAATTGGGATTCCTCTCACTAGGGCTGCACAGGCTCTGTACACTCTGCTCTGGGGTGCACACGTTAGTCACTGGCATGTTCTCCAGTCCCTCCTCCTCAGTGGTCAGCAGTTGTGTTTCTGTTTTCTCTTTACCGGTAATATATATTAGGAAGCCTATGTCTTTTACCTTTTGGGCTTAGCAGGCGAACATTGTTTAGGCTCTTCCTGAGCAGGCTCTTACTTGGAAGGCTCTCGTTGGGCAGACTCTCACTGGGCAGGCTCTCCCTGGGCAGGCTCTCACTGGGAAGTCTCTCTCTAGGCAGGCTCTCACTGGACAGATTCTTTCTTGGCAAGCTCTCAATGGGCAGGCTGTTTCTGGGCAGGCTTTTGCTGGGCGAGCTCTCGCTGGGCAAGCTCTCACTGGGAAGGCTCTTGTAGGGCAGGTTCTCACTGGACAGGCTCTTGCTGGGCAAGCTCTCGATGGGCAGGTTCTTTCTGGGCAGGGTCTCTCTGGGAAGGCTCTTGCTGAGCATTCTCTCTTCTCTCTCCTCTGGGCCGAGCTGGGTCATGCTGACAGGCTCTCTCTGGGCAGGCTTTTGCTGGGCAGGCTCTCACTGGACAGGTTCTCTCTCTCCCCACCAGACTGAGCTGGCTCTCTCTGGGCAAGCTGTTGGCATTGTCTTTCATGCTGGCACTATTCCCTCCCATGCTACCTAGGGAAATGGCTGGCAGGCTAAATCTTCTCTCCCCCTTCTGCCCTGACTGTGTGTCCTCTTGGTCCAAGGAATGCTCAGAAACCAAGGGGCTGGTGGGACAGGCAGGCTCACTAGCTCTCCACACTGAGGGGACAGCAGAAGGATGTGCTGGTGTTGAAGGTGGCACGCTGCCTGATGGTGCTTCTGCCTCACCTGAACTGGAACCTGACTCACCTTCTATTGGACCATATGGTAGGTGGCACTCATATTGTTAGAGTCTGTGGGACAAAGAGAGATAGGTGAGGCGTGGTTCATATCCCAGGTAACTCATGACTCTTAAATTCAAGGTGTTCGTCTCCTTCGGGAGAGGCTCGGGAGGTGTTATCTATTTACCCTGGAGCAGTCTCAGGTGCCCTAGAATCTCCTCAGTGGTTGGTCTGTGGGCTGGGTCTATTGTCACGAGCTGCCTGATGATATCTTGAGCCTCAGTGGAATGATGAGTGGGCTCCTTGTAGATTCCCTGTACAACCCGCTCTTTCAGCTCTTTATAGGTGGTACCTTTGAAGTGCAGAGACTCTGTTACCATAGAGTGGAGGAGGATGCCCAGGGCCCAGATGTCCACCTTGGGGCCATATGGTTGCTGCTGGCAGGCCTCAGGAGCACTGAACTGGAGAGTGTCACAAAAAGACTTGAGCTGCCGCCCAGCCTTGATTTCATGGCTCAGCCCTAAATCGATGATCTTAACACTCCCCTCCTGGTCCAGCAGGATGTAGTCTGGCTTCAGGTCCCTGTGGATGATGCCTTCTTGATGGCAATAGCACATCACCCACAAAATCTGCCTGAATAGCCGCTAGGACTTTTCCTCCCTCAGGCCAATGGGCTATGCTCCACTCACAAACTCACAAATTGCTGATTGTGTGTCCTGCCTATTAGATGTTGCTCAGTGGCCTGCTTTTGCTGAAGACACCTCAGCTTGGGATGCTCTAGGGCACTTCTGATTGCCGTTTACCTTCGCTACTTGGGTGGCTCCAAGGTGTATCTCCAGGGTCATCAGGCAGCTGCAGCAGCTTCTTAGGATCCTGCTGAGAATTCTCTTGCCAGTCTGTCTCCAGCCCCAGGTGTCCTCAGGGGCAGTGGCCTCAAGGTCGTGTGGGGGTGCCATGCTGGGAGCGGGGATCCTTTCACTGGGGCTGCACAGGCTCTGTTCACTCTGCTCCAGGGTGCACACATTAGCTACCAGCACGTTCTCCTTTCTCTCCTCTGTGATGGTTGGCAGACAGGGGACCCAGCTATGATTTGCTTTTTCTGTTGCCAGTGCTGAATGTTAGGCAGCCTATGTCTTCTCCTCTTTGGGCTTGGCAGGTGAATGATGGGTTGACTCTTGATGGGCAGGCTCTTTCTGGGCAGGCTCTCACTGGGGAGGCACTTGCTGGGCAGGCTGTTGGCTACTGGGAGTGGGCACCCTCTTGCTGGTGTTATATGGCTCTGTCCAGTCTTCTCCAACAGATTCTTCACCATGTGATGGTCAGCAGAAGGGGGAGCAGGATATGTCTCTGTTTCCTGTGTCTCCAATGTCCAGCAGCAGGCAGGCTTTGTCCTCTCCCCTCTGGGCTGAGCTGTTGAACACTGGGCAGGCTCTTGCTGGGCAGGCTCTCACTGGGCAGGCTGTTGGCACTCTCCTTCAGTCTGGGCATTGTAGTGGCAGGCAGTCTGTAAGTACCCCCCCACTACTAGGTAAATGGCTGGCAGGCTCTTTCTTTTGTCCCCCTTCTGCCCTGACTCTGTGTACAGCTGTCCAAGGGAATACTCAGAGGGCAAGGAGCTGGTGGGATGAGCAGGCTTGCTAGCTTTCCACACTGGGAAGAGAGAAGGCAGAAAGATCCGCTCTTGTTAGAGGATGAATGCTACTCTGATGCTACTTCTGCCTCACCTGGACTGCACCCAGGCCCCCCCAGTGTTGGACCATGTGGGAGGTGGGCCAGGCCTGGGTGTGAGCCAAGGGATGGAGAGAAAGTGTTCCAGACATAAAGGGTCAGAGACAGGAGCACAGTGGATGGCAGAGGTGACCGGGCTGTGGAAGTTCCTGTGTGGGCATGTGGGCCCTTCATTTTGGAGCGGGGACCACACGGCTACTATGGCCATTAAGAGTGCTTCTTCTGGCGGCCATGCCTGGGCAACCCTGCTGGGTGTGTCCCTGGGAGTGGGACATGGGTTGCACCACACCTTGCAGTGTTCCCAGTCTCTGCCGGCACTTGCTATTTCCCCACTCGGATCTGCAGCCATTCTGGCGAGTATGGAGCAACCCCATGATCTCTCCACGTTACTTTGTGATGGGCATTTTCAAACACAGAGAAGCCAAAGTGATGATGCCTCGGCCACTGAGATGCCAGAGCACCAGGCTGCATTTCTCCAGGGACCAGCCCTTTGTGCTGTGCTCTGGGTGTGTCCTGAGTGTCCCCAGGGTCACTGTGTTGAGATGCACCAAGCAAGGGAGGAGCAAGAGGGGGACTGAGTGTGGTGCTCATGGGTGGGGCCATGGGCAGTGATGAGGGTTAAATTCATCAGTGTGCGACCTCAGGAGGAGAGGGCGTGAGACCAGAAGAGACCTATGTACACGCTGTGCACACTGCTCTTCTTGTTTCTCCCCATGTGGGGAGCAGGACTGTGTCTGGGGACACAGAAGTAGCCTCAGCTACTTAGTGAGGCGCTCCATGGCTTATGGTGAGACCTTGTTTCAAAATAAAAAATAAAAAATAGGGCAGGGGTGCAGCTTTGAGGTTGAATGCCCTTGGGTTCCAACCCCAAACTTGCCCCCCCAAAATTGTGAAATGGCTTTTTGGGGGGGTCAGCTTGTATGTAAAAACAAGAGACAGCTGTGAAAAGTGTGTGGGTGTGAAAATTTTTTGGGGAAAAAGGATAAAAAGGAAAGAAATTTTATTAAAATTAATTTTGTACAAAGTAAAGTTTTTTTTCTAAGATTGTCTCAAATGGAAAAAGAAAGTACTAGGATAAAAAACAAGAGGGTTGAGGCAAGTTGCAAAAAGTTTGCGAAATGTTCGTAAAGAAATAATGTTTATAAAAAACATTAAAGCCGGGCGTGGTGGTGCACGCTTGCAAACCCAGCATTTGGGAGGCTGAGATAGGAGGATCACGGTTTGCTGACAGTCTCAGCTACTAAGTGAGGCCTTTTGCAACTCAGTGAGACCCTATTTTAAAATAAAAAATAAAAATAGGGTTGGGGGTGTAGCTTGGAGGTAGAATGCCTCTCGGTTCCATCCCCAGTACCGCAGACTCTCACTGGGCAGACTTTTACTGGACAGGCTGTCACTGGGCAGGCTCTCATTGGGCAAGTTCTCGCTGGGCAGGTTCTCGCTGGGCAGTCTCTTGCTGGGCAGACTCTCATTGGGAAGGCTCTCACTGGGCAGGCTCTTTCTGGGCAGGCTCTCTCTGGGAAGGCTCTTGCTGAGCATTCTCTCTTCTCTCTCCTCTGGGCCGAGCTGGGTCTTGCTGACAGGCTCTCTCTGGGCAGGCTTTTGCTGGGCAGGCTCTCACTGGACAGGTTCTCTCTCTCTACTCTAGACTGAGCTGGCTCTCTCTGGGCAGGCTCTTGCTGGGCAAGCTGTTGGCATTGTCTTTCATGCTGGCACTACTCCCTCCCATGCTGCCCAGGGAAATGGCTGGCAGGCTGAATCTTCTCTCCCCCTTCTGCCCTGACTGTGTGTCCTCTTGGTCCAAGGAATGCTCAGAAACCAAGGGGCTGGTGGGACAGGCAGGCTCACTAGCTCTCCACACTGAGGGGACAGCAGAAGGATGTGCTGGTGTTGAAGGTGGCATGCTGCCTGATGGTGCTTCTGCCTCACCTGAACTGGAACCTGGCTCACCTTCTATTGGACCATATGGTAGGTGGAACTCATATTGTTAGAGTCTGTGGGACAAAGAGAGATAGGTGAGGCGTGTTTCATATCCCAGGTAACTCATGACCCTTAAAATCAAGGTGTTCGTCTCCCTGGGGAGAGGCTCGGGAGGAGGTGTTATCTATTCACCCTGGAGCAGTCTCAGGTGCCCTAGAATCTCCTCAGTGGTTGGTCTCTGGGCTGGGTCTACTGTCAGCAGCTGCCTGATGATATCTTGAGCCTCAGTGGAAAGATGAGTGGGCTCCTTGTAGTTTCCCAGTACCACAAAATAAAATAAAAAATAAAAAATAGGGCTGTGGGTGTACCTCAGAGGTAGAATGCCCCTGGGTTCTACCCCCAGTACTGCGAAAAAAAATTTCCATATGTGACAAAGATGGTTTTATATAATCTTTAGTTAAAATACTTGCAGTGTTTCTATTAAGCCTACCTCTTTTGAAACCTCTATTCTTACTTATATTTGGCCCATGAATACTAAATTATGTGGTTAAGTTTGTCTTCAACAGAATTAAAGCCATCAAGCTACAGATGATGTTCTAGATAATATCTCAGATGAGCATCTGCCAGAGCCCCTTGGACAGCCGTGGACACCTCAAACACTGGCTGATCTAACCCTCACGGTGACTTCCTCGCACCCTCAAGGCCGGGGCCCCACTTCGTCCCCTCTCAGCATGGAAGCAGCTCGATTGATTTCTTCACCCTCATTCCCTTTTGGCCTGATGGGTGTCAGGAAGTTAAAAGAAAGAGAAGGAAATATGCCAGTATTGGGAAATTGCTTTGGTATTAAGTTCCAAAATGTAAAAAGTAGTCAGAGCCTGGGTGCTGAGCAGGCACTCAGGCAGGGAGGGGCAGCAGCTATTATAACATATAGTTTTTCTCTTTCTTTGACCTTTGTTCTAAAGATTAACCTATATAAGAATGTAAAGAAAATTAAAGCCTTTAATTTTAAAAGCCTTAGAGACAATGGAAGCCTTTAGCACTAAGAATACATAGAGGAAATCAGTGCCTCTGTTTCCCTCCTCTCCTTGAGTCCTGGCCTGGAATTGGAAAGCTAAACTCCATGTGCTGCTTCAAAGCACCTCTAGTGGATGAGCAACCAATACTCCCAATACAATGGAGGCAGAAGCCAGGTAGATAATTGACCCCTGCACGTAGTAAGTGCGCTGTCCAGAGACAAAGAGGCACCACCTGCCAAAGAAATAAGTTACTACCCATTGACTTGGTAATGCTGACAAAAAGATACTCATACAAAATCTATTTAAGGGCTGGGTCCCAGAAGGGGGAGAGTTTTATTTTGGGGCTCTCCAGCGTGTGCCAGCATGCTGCTCTTTCTTTTTCTTCTCTATTTCCTACTGATTTTGTAATAAAGACTTATTAAAGCTGTACCAAGCTGCCTCTTTGAATTTTTCTGTTCAACAAACTTTAGCTGAATAAAGAAAAAGAGCCCACAGCACCATTTACAATCATAACAAGTCCTCACCCTGTCTCAAAATAAAAGAATAAAAATTAGGGCTGGGGGTATCTCTCAGGAGTAGAATGTCCCTATGTTCAACCCCAAGCACACACACACACACACACACACACACACACACACACACACACCAGTGAACCTGGCGTCTTCCCGTGTTAGCCTCCCAAGTACTGAGATTATGGGCTTGTGCACCATGTATGGCTCTTACGTGCTCTTCTAAAATGGCGGTAGAGGACTTCCGGGAAGATGGCGACCGAGAAAAGCGGGGATTAAGAGCCCCGCTAACAACAAATCTCCATTACCACAAAATCAGCGCCTTTCATAGCCAGAAAACACCATCACCAGTGAAACAAAAAATCACCAGGCTCCAGAGAGAAAGCGGATTGAGAACAGAGCCACAGAGGAGATACACCGGCCTCATGCCCGAGGACGCAGCAGATGCGGCAGCAGCGCCATACTGCCGGCGGCACCGGCGAATTCACGGGACTGCTACAGCAAGCCGAGGTGAGCCACTGCGGAATAGCCAGGCGGGATTTCTCTGCACAGAGAGCATCTAAAGCTCCCAGTGGTTTTTTTTTTTTTTTTTTTTTTTTTTTCAAAATGGCGACTGAGGGACACAGCACCTCTCAGTAGCTGAAGTAAATAAAGTTTAAATACTGAGAAAGCAGTGTCTAAATCAACAAAACAAATACATACCAGGAACCAAAACACATCCTGTACCTCGGCGGAACCCTGAACTTGAACAAGAAGAACAAAGATCGGACACGGGACCTGCTGCAGATACAATCTGACCGCGGACCAGAACGCTGAACCGCGGGCTGCTTTGGCAGCTGTCCAAGGAGCTGCCTGCCCGATATTTCCACGGCAAGATAATCCGGGAATAAAAACGGACTTAGGACCGCATCCTAAGCAGCGAGCAGCACCCTCCAGAACTCTGTCTGCCCACCAGCGACCGGATCACATCGGCACAGAGACTCACACGGATTCCTGCACCAAGACAGGTACCTGAGGGCGCCCTAGTAACTGGGGTCCTAGCGTGTGCGGAGTCGCAGTCTCAAACCCCCACCACGGGCTCAAGCCTCAGAGCACTCTCCTCGCGCTTCCTGCCTGTCCCCTACTAGTAATCAGCGCCTGTACACTGCCCTCCTAAATTGGAGCCTGCTTCTGTGGCTAACCCCTGCCACCTTGCCAGAGCCTACCCTCCAGGCTGCAAAAGCACTGGGAGACCCGGAAATCTCCTTGGGGCACCCCCAGCCTCTACGTCCCGCGGGACGCAGAGACCATTGCTGGACACCGCACACTGGAACCTTGAGCACCTACCCTGCACCCCTGGCCCACCGCGGGGTATTCCCAACCTCCTGGTAGCCAGATGCTTAGTTCTAAGTGAGAACACAGCTCAATACACCTTGGAAGAACATACCAGCAGCAATAGACAGCTGCACCCACTCTCACTAGGGTCCAGTATTAACAGGGCATCCAGCCTGCACTCTTGGAATAGGCAGAGCTCTGGCAGTAAGTGTGGCCACCCAGGAACCAGCATTCATTTGCCCAGGGCACATCTTGGGACCACACCTGGCTAGCCCAGCTGGAATTTCCAGAGACACAAGAAAATCCATCGGGCCACAAAATCTGCTCAGGACCTCAGGGGGAAGTGCCAATTACACTTTAGTCACTCTCCACCCCTGCTGTAGGGAAGCACAGGCTGGAGGCGAGGGTGGTGAGTGCAGATGTGCTGACCACAGGTTAGAATTTCGCAGAATCTGTGAACTGTACAGAATCAAATAACAGTGAAACCAGACACCCGGACACATAAACCTAAAGCAGCTAAAGGAGAAAAAGGTGTCCAAACACCCAGAGTGACTTAAGAAGATAAAAATAGAGTACAAAGAAAACTAAGAGACATTGGACGGTATCCTGAAAGCTACCAAGCAATCAGATACACACATATTATATGGACCTGACCCCATATGCGTAAATAAGTAGGACTGTTTGTTTTACTTTTAATGTGGATGTTATGTTTTCTTTTGCTTTTAAAGTGCTTTTGTTTTAGTATGGTTATTGCTGTTTTCTTTTTTTTTCTTTTTCTTTCTTCTTTTAATCCAAACTTCTCTTACTTTAACTTGTTGTTTTATATATATATACATTGGATAGTTTGCCTTATTTCTTTATTTCACACGGCTGCTAGTTCCTTTTATTTTATTCCTCTTCCTTTTTCCTCTTTCTTCCCTTTTCCTTCCTTTTCTTTCATTCTCCTCCTTTGATTGGTTTACCTTCCTTTTTCTTGGATTACATAATAGTCTTGGTATCTTGAGCGGATTCTTTTTTTTTTTTTTTTTTTTTTTTTTTATGTCTGCCTGCTCCTACCAGCATCCCTATTTACAAACCTTCCCACACTAACCTACATACATTTCTCCCCCAAAACTTTTCCCCATAATATACCTCATGGTTTAAAACTCAAAGTATTTTTTATATCCATAACTACTCTACTAACAACAAGAGTCCTAGTAGTTAACTCTCTCTCATTCATAGCAAGTTATTACTTTATCATACTTAAAGTCCTTCTCAACCTAACATATCCTCCACCTAATCTGACTCCTTTACCCATCACCCCAGCTCCTCCCACATCACCCACTTTCAACACTGGAAAGGCTCTGCTGACTGGCCGACACTCCTAAACTCCTAATATTAAGATTTGACTAAACACATTACTCACGAACGATGGGTAGAAATCAGAAAAACAGGACAGAGAACACTATAAATATGAGAACCAGGAGTTATGAAGAGACAGCAGAAATCACGAATACTGACCTACTAGAAATGCAAGAAGGGGAGTTCAGAATCTTGTTGTTCAATATGATGAAAGGTTTTAAAACAAGTATAGAGGAGGTTAAAGGTGAAATAGAAACACTAAAAAAGAATCAGAAAGAGGTCTGGAATGAAATGAAAGAGGCAATAAGTGAAATGAAGACAGCAATAGAAAGAAACTCTGGAAGATTAGATGAAATGGAAAACAGAATATCAATATTAGAAGACAGTACATCCCAAACCGAAAACACAGTCAGCGATATACAGAAATCTTTACAGCAACAAAACCTAAACATCCAGCAATTATGGGATAATATGAAGCGCCCTAATTTACGGATAATAGGCATTGAGGAAGGGATAGAGGTACAGACCAAGGGCATATGTAATATCTTCAAGGAAATAATCTCAGAGAATTTTCCAAATATGGAAAGAGACTTGAATCTTCAAGTACAGGAGGCATACAGAACTCCACTGAGACAGGACCAAAGAAAAACCACTCCACGCCACATAATAACCAAATTGACCAGCATAGAGGCCAAGGAAGGAATCTTAAAAGCAGTAAGAACAAAAGGACAGGTGACATATAGAGGCAAAACAATAAGAATCACCCCAGACTATACAACCCAGGTCAGGAATGCTAGGAGAGACTGGTATGACGTGATTCAGACCCTGGAAGAACATAACTTCCAGCCCAAATTAATCTACCCAGCAAAACTACTATTCAAGATCAATGGGGAAGTCAAAGTCTTACAGGATAAACAGAATCTCAAAAAATTCATGAATTCAAAGCCAACACTAGAGAAAATTCTTAAAGAAATAAATCATAAGGAAGAAAAAAGAAGCAGACTCCAGAATCAGAGAAGCGAGGAAGTTAATAAGTGGGCCATTTAAGTAAAGAAGAAAGATCACAACACCCAAGAGTAGACAGAACACAAAATGGCAGAAAACAAAAAGCATATTTCAATAATATCACTTAATGTCAAAGGACTTAACTCACCAATCAAAAGACATAGACTGGCAATGTGGATTAGGAAACATAATCCAAACATATGCTGTCTGCAAGAAACTCACCTCACAGCCAAAGACATTCACAGGTTGAAGGTGAAAGGATGGAAAAAGATATACCATGCCACCAGTGACCGAAAAAGAGCAGGGGTAGCAACCCTGATATCCAACAAAACAGACTTTAAAATAAAACACATCAAAAGAGACAAATCAGGGCACTTCCTTTTATTAAAAGGAACAATACACCAAGAAGATATAATGATAGTAAATATTTATGCCCCAAATGTGGGTGCAACCACATTCGTAAAACAAACCCTTCTGGACATAAGATCCCAAGTAGACCCAAATACAATAATTCTGGGAGACTTTAATACGCCTCTCACACCACTGGATCGATCTTCGAGGCAAAAGATGAGTAAAGATGCTCTAGAACTAAAGGAAACCATAAACCAAATGGACCTAATAGACGTTTTCAGAGTATTTCAACCAGGAACTACAGAATACACTTTCTTCTCAGCAGCCCATGGAACCTTCTCCAAAATAGATCACATCCTGGGACACAAAGAAAATACCAGCAAATTCAAAAAATGTAATATAATCCCATGCATCTTTTCAGACCACAATGGAATAAAAGTAGAAATCAACAACAGGAAACTCGAAAGAAAGTATTCAAATTCATGGAGAATGAATGATACACTACTAAATGACGAATGGGTAAGAGCAGAAATTAGGGAAGAAATAAAGAAATTTATGGAAACAAACGAAAACAGAGACACAACCCACCAAAACCTATGGGACACCATGAAGGCAGTACTAAGAGGAAAGTTTATCGCATTGAGTGCCCACATAAAAAGGATGGAGAACCACCAAGTAAAGAACCTAATGAAACAACTCAAGGATCTAGAAATTCTGCAACAATCCATTCCCAAAGCCAGCAGAAGACGAGAAATCATCAAAATTAGAGCAGAAATAAATGAAATAGAGAACAAAAAAACAATTCAAAGAATCAATAAAACAAAAAGTTGGTTCTTTGAAAAGATTAATAGAATTGATAAACCCCTGGCCAACCTAACCAAAAGAAAAAGAGAATCAACTCAAATTACCAAAATTAGAAATGAAAAAGGAGATATCACCACTGATAGTGAAGAAATTCAAAACATTATCAGAAACTACTTTAAAAATTTATACTCCAATAGATTTGAAAACCTGGATGAAATTGACAGATTTCTAAACACAGTTAACCTTCCTACACTCAACCAAGAGGACATAGCAAGCCTAAACCAACCAATAACAACCAAAGAAATAGAAACGGCAATAAAAATTCTTCCACCAAAGAAAAGCCCAGGCCCAGATGGGTTCCCAGCTGAATTCTACAAAACCTTCAGTGAACAACTAATACCAATACTTCATAACACGTTCCGGGAAATTGAAAGAGATGGAACTCTTCCAAATTCCTTCTATGAGGCCAGTATCACATTAATCCCCAAACCAAATAAAGATACCTCAAGAAAGGAAAACTACAGACCAATATCCTTAATGAACATAGATGCAAAAATTCTAAACAAAATACTAGCTATACGCATTCAAAACTATATCAAGAGAATAATTCATCACGACCAAGTCGGTTTCATCCCAGAAAAACAAGGCTGGTTCAACATACGCAAATCAATACATGTTATTCACCACATAAATAGAACCAAGAACAAAAACCACATCATCATAGCAATAGATGCTGAAAAAGCATTCGACAAAATCCAACACCCATTTATGTTAAAAACACTGCAAAAAATTGGGATAGAAGGAAAGTACTTCAACATCATCAAGGCAATATACTGCAAACCCAAAGCCAACATTATATTGAATGGGGAAAAACTGCAAGAATTTCCGCTACAGTCAGGAACAAGACAAGGATGCCCACTTTCACCTCTCCTTTTCAATATAGTCCTTGAGACTCTTGCTGCAGCAATCAGACAAGAGAAGGAAATCAAAGGAATCCACATAGGAAGAGAGGAAGTGAAATTATCCTTATTCGCAGATGACATGATCCTTTACCTGGAAGACCCAAAGAACTCAACCAAAAGACTTCTGGAGCTGATCGACAAATTCGGCAAAGTCGCAGGTTACAAAATCAACCTAAAGAAATCAGTGGCCTTTCTTTATGCCAACAACGAATCCACAATGAAGGAAACAAAAACAACAATTCCATTCACTATAACCTCAAAACCAATAAAATACCTAGGAATAAACCTAACCCAAGATGTAAAAGACCTCTACAACAAAAACTATAAAACATTAAAAAAAGAAATAGAAGAAGACCTTGGAAGATGGAAAGATCTCCCGTGCTCATGGATAGGCAGAATAAATATCATCAAAATGGCCATTCTGCCAAAACTGATCTATAGGTTCAATGCAATTCCCATTAAAATACCAGTGACATTCTTCAGAGACCTAGAAAAATCAATCATGAACTTCATATGGAGAAAGAAAAGACCTAGAATAGCCAAAGCAATTCTCAATAACAAGAAACACGCAGGAGGCATTACAATCCCAGACTTCAAACTATACTATAGAGCAATAGTAGTAAAAACAGCATGGTACTGGCACAAAAACAGATATACTGACCAGTGGATTAGAATAGAAGATACAGAAACAAACCCACACATCTTTAGTCAATTAATCTTTGACAAAGGGGCCAAACACATACGCTGGAGAAAAGACAGCCTTTTCAACAAGTGGTGCTGGGAGAACTGGCTAGCCATTTGTAAAAAGATGAAGCTAAACCCCTATATCTCACCTAACACAGGAATCAACTCAAGATGGATCAAAGACTTAGAAATTAGACCTGAGACGGTGAAGTTAGTAGAGGAGAACATAGGTTCAACACTACAACATATTGGCACAGGCAGTAACTTTCTCAACAAAACCTCCAAAGCTCAGGAAATTAAAGCAAGAATAAACAAGTGGGATAACATTAAACTAAAAAGTTTCTTCTCATCAAAGGAAACTATCAATAACCTAAAGAGGAAGCCTACAGAATGGGAAAGGATCTTTACCAGCCACCATTCTGATAGGGGGCTAATATCCAGAGTATACAAAGAGCTCAAAAGGCTCTACACCAACAAAACAAACAACCCAATCAAGAAATGGGCAAATGAACTAAATAGACACTTCACAAAAGAAGAGATACAAAGGGCTAATAGATACATGAAAAGATGTTCTTCATCACTGGCCATCAGGGAGATGCAAATCAAAACTACACTGAGATTCCATCTAACCCCAGTGAGAGTAGCAAGCATAAAGAAATCAAACAACAACAAATGCTGGCGAGGATGTGGGGAAAGAGGAACTCTTTTACACTGTTGGTGGGAGTGCAAACTAGTTCAGCCACTATGGAGATCTGTGTGGAGATTCCTAAGAAAGGTGGGAATAGATCCACCATATGATCCAGCTATACCACTCCTGGGTATCTTTCCAAAAGGGTTGAATTCAGAGAAATACAGCAACATATGCATACCTATGTTCATAGCAGCACAATTTGTAATAGCCAAAATATGGATCCAACCCAGATCACCATCAACAGATGAATGGATAGCAAAACTGTGGGAAATACACACAATGGAATTCTATTCAGCCATAAAGAAGAACAAAATTTTATCATTTGCAAGAAGATGGAAAGCCCTGGAAAGCATCATGTTAAGTGAGATCAGCCAAGCACAGAAGGAGAAGATACACATGTTTCCTCTAATATGCCCAAACTAGAAAACACAAAGGATACCAGTAGGACCCCAGATATTAGAGGGGAAATACTAGCTAAGTTTTAATGGAAAGATAGGAGAGGAGAAAGGCCGATCTTGATTAAGGAGCATCTTCACCTGAACATGTGTAAAATTATGAATAAGACATGGTTAACCTGGCCAACCATTGGTGGGGGGGGGGGAGAAAATGGGGGCGGGGGGAGAGGGCACCAAATATAGTGTAAATGTATACTATTTATGTTCAATAAAAAATTGTTAAAAAAATAAAAAAAAAAAAAAAAAAAAAAAAAAAAAAAAAAAAAAAAAAAAAAAAAAAAAAATAAAGCTCCCAGTGGCCGAGCTCAGCACACGCTGCAGGGATTCAGAGTGGAAATCAAAACCAAGAAGAAAAATGCCAGCCCCACAGCCGAGGGCTAGCAGGGGCGCCATATTGCCACCGGCGGCAGCAGCACCGAATTCAGCGAGGCCAGTACAGCTACATCTGTGTACTCAAGAACAGTGAGTAAAATTGCAGGCCACAGAGGAGAAATCCCAGTACTGTACTCCCTGGGACTTGACCCAGTGGGGGAGAGGCGGTGGCAGAGATATCACATGATAGGAGAACGTGCAACCTGGCACCCCCCGCGGTCTAAAGCAGCCTCTATCGACTCTCTGGGTCGGAGACTCTGTGATAAAACCCAGTAAAGGAGTAGTGGGGTCTGAGATACTACAGACTCGAGATCCAGAACACCTTAAGTGAAGTCATAGTGACCCAAGGGAAGAACCCAGAGAAGGCACAAACATCCGAAATCATGGGAAAGAGGAATAATACTGGAGCAATAAATGCCCACAACCCCACAACATCAGAACCTGATAAAACTGAAAACCAGAGATTTCTAGAAGATCAAATCAGGAAAATAACTGTAGAAATAATAGAGGTCCTTCGAAAAGAACTCAGAGCCAAAAAGAGATAAAGGATGCAATTAATGAAGTAGAGGCCTCAATTCAAAGCACAAACAACTGATTAGAACATATGGAGAACAGAATCTCGCTCTTAGAAGATGAGCAATCCAAAAATGAACGCATAGTTTCTAATCTAGAAAAAAATATCCGACAGCAGGAATCTGATATTGAAGAAATATGGGCCCATTTTAAGAGAGCTAACCTAAGAATAATTGGAATAGAGGAGGGAAAAGAAGATGAAACCAAAGGGATCAACAATCTCTTCAAGGAAGTAATAGCAGAAAATTTTCCAGACATAGAGCAAGAGGTTGATACACAGGTCCAGGAAACTTATAGAACTCCCTTTAGACAGGATCGGAGAAGAGGATCCCCACGCCACATAATTGTCAAAATGACCAATGTGGAAGCCAAGCAGAGAATCTTAAAGGCAACAAAAACAAAGGAACAAATGACATTCAGAGGCAAACCAATTAGAATCACTCCAGACTTCCCAAACCAAGTTATGAGAGCCAGAAGGGCTTGGAGTAACATATTCCCAATTCTGAAAGAAAACAACTTCCAGCCAAAAATTTTCTACCCAGCAAAACTTTCTATCAAATTAGATGGAGAAATAAGAAGCTTCCATGACAAACAGAAACTGAAGGAATTTATGTCTTCAAAACCAGCACTAGAGAAAATACTCAAAGAGATTAACTACAAAGAAGAAATAGGTAACACACACCAGAACCAGAGAAACAAGATTTTCCATCCAACAGTCAACTAAGATTGGTTATCTGTGGAGATTCATTATTTATGTTAGTCTTTTACCTATCTCTAAAGGGTATTGTTTGCCTTTATTGTTAATTTTTAGGATTTCTATTTGGAATATTAATATACCTTCAGATATAGCAATTGGAAATATTTTATCCCATTCTATTAGTAACTGTTAACTCTGTTTACATTGTCTTTGGATATACAATATGTTTTTTATTTTTTAGGGAGTTTGTATACTCTTCTGTTGCCTGTGCCATTGAAATCATAACCAAGAAATCACTGCCAATTTCAATGTTGTGAGGTTTAATGACCCAGATTTTCTCCTAAAATTTTATAGTCTTAAGATTTATATTTAGGTCTGTTATCTATTTTGAGTTAATATTTGTATATGGGATTAGGTAACGGTCCAATTTTATTCTTTTCCATGTAATTATTATTTTTTAACAATATTTAGTTAAAAGATTAATATTTCCACCACCAAATGTTCGTGGAAACCTTGTCAAAAATAACTTGACAATATAGGGAAGAATTTAGCTCTAGGCTTGTATTTAACTCCAATGGTTTATATATCTGCCTTTAGAATAGTACTACACTGTTTCAAGTATTGTAGCTTTATATGGTTTGAAATCAGAAAATATATATCTTCTAGCTTTGTTCTTTTTCAAGATCATTTTGGGTACCTAGAGTCCATATTCCATATTAGGATAGATTTTTTTCTGAAAAATAAATATATAAATATATGATAGTTTCACCTAAAAAATAGAAAAAAAATATTCTCTGGTAAGAAAGAAAGTAAAAAGAAATATTGAAATGTTATCTTTAAGTCACCAAAAGCTTGGTATCAGACAAATGAAACTGTTATGTGAGATTATCATTTTTAATTTTAGATAAATTGCCATAATACTAGATGTCAACTACTAAGCCAAGCATGGGAGGGAGGGATAGGGAGAGAATGGGGTGGGGATTGGGTGGGGGCTGACTGGGAAAAGTGTGCATGTATGTCTACAAAAGTATGTATCCTACTATGATGTATGAATACAGTGCACCAATAAAAAAAAAAAAGATGTATGACTAAAATGCACCAATAAAATACAAAAAAAGAAGTGAAAAAAAAATGGCGGTAGATTGCACTAAGTGATCCTCCCCCAAAGTTGTAGCAATACATTTTCCCTCTCAGGGAGACAGCTCCTGTAAATCAAATGTGCCAGGCTGGCCAGCACCACCCGGCGGGCCTGCTGAGCTCGGCTCCTCCAGCACTCCTGTAGGCCTTCGCTGCATCCAAACTTAGGAGCAGCGGGAGATGGACCCTGCAGCCCGCCACGTCAGCACCGCTCCATGTTACCCTTTGCATTTTTTACATAACTGCAGTGGGAAGACCTCGAGCTCTGCTGGGGAGGAGAATGAGGTGAGGTTGGTACCACTTAGGACCCAAGGGCTCAGCGAGGTCAAAGTTTTTTCCTGTGAGCGCTCTTCGTGAGGACCCTTTGGCTCCTGAGCCAGAACTGTGCTGGGTTGATTTTCCCGGCCTGTGACCAAAACTCATTGTGCAATGTAATGTTAAACAGCATTTGGACACAAGACTTGAACGGCCATTACGATGATAGCTCACGTGACACACTTGCTCACAAAGCACTGTTCTAAATATTTTTATACCTGCACACTTATTTGGCTTATTCACTTACTATTCTGTTTCCAACTAATGGGGGAAATGGAACCAATCTAGGGGCACAGCACCATCTGCTGGTTGGTGAAAGAAGTAGGATTTGAGCTCAGAATTTGGCTTGACAATTCATCACTACAGAGGTTCTCCTAAAGACTTCATCTTAGGATTTACTCCCATTTTATAGAGATGGGAACAGTCTCACCAGGTAAAGTAATTTACCAAAAATCACACACTACCAGGGCCTGAATGTGTGTGAGTGTGTGTGTGTATGTTAGGGATTGAACCTAGGGGTGTTCCACTTCTGAGAAACACCCATGCCCAACTTTATTTTGCTTTTATTTTGAAACAAGTTATTGCTAAGTTGCCAAGGCTGTTCTCAAACCTGCAATCCTCCTGTCTTAGGCTCCAGAATGCCAGGCACGCACCACTGCACCTGGATTGAATGTAGGTCTTCAAACCATAAGCCAGGAGAGATCAACCATTGATACTTTATTGAGGAATAATTGTGTAGATGCAGGCAGAGCTGAGTCTCAGACCCAGGAAAACGGACCAAGTGGGGGCCTTAACAGGAAGACGAGGATGGAGGGTTAGGTACCCCAGTGGCTTTGCACCAACCAATCAGAGAAACATGCAAATGAGCTCCAGGCCAGCTGGGTGATGCTGGTAGTCCTGAATGCAGGGGAGAAGGTGGTGCTGGAGAGACCCATAAAATGACAGCAAGACCAGGTCCCACCTGAGGGCACCAGGAGCCATTTCTTTTGGGTCCTAGGTAGGTACAATGTAACTAGGGTTAAGTAAGGTGACCCATGACTGGGAAAGGAAGAAGGGAGATGGAAAAAGGGACAAGGAATGGGGAAGAAGGAAGGAGAGGGAAGACACACAAATATATTCTTCACCAGGCATGGTGGTGCGCACCTGTAACCCCAATACTTGGGAGACTGAGACAGATGTTAGGTTCAAGGACAGCCTCAGCAATGTATCAAGACTCCTAGCAACTTATGGAGATCCTGTTTTAAAAAGAAAAAATAGGAAGGATTTGGGGTATAGCTTAGAGGTAGAATGCCCCTGGGCTCAATCATACCCAGTACCACAAAATATAAACGGAAGAAAGAAATATATTCTTATCATTCAACCATAAAGGTAGGTTTGGGGGCAGACATCACTTGTTGGGGTCGAAATTCATTTCCTCATCTGTGGGGCGGGGCTTCCAGGACAGAACTCCATGCCATCCATCTCTGAGCCTTGCTGGTCAGGCAGATGAATGAACAAGTCACCAGATCAGTACACATCCCTCTAAATCATCTCTTTCTGGCTTCGGGGCATCATCCAGGGAGAAAGCTATCAGGTGCACCGCTGGGCCCGGGAGAAGGGCTGAAGGGCACGGGCAGGCTCTGAATGTGCCCTTGAGCTCAGGATGAGGAATGTGCTTGCCCTCCTCTAGGAATGTGTAGCAGCATGGGGAGCCATTCTGCTCTAACAAGCTGCTGCTTTCCAGTACATTCTCCTGTTAGGTCAATGGAGAAATTGTACTTCTGCATTCAGGAGTGAAAAATGTTCTATATTTAAAAAGAATAAAGCAACAACAAAGCATCAAAAGGCAAAGGAGTGTTCCCCTTGGACTTTCCCCTGACACTTTACACCACGTGAGGTTTCAGGATAGATGGGCCAGGTAAAATACAGGACGCCAGGAAGCTTTAATTGCAGTTAAACAGAAAACAATCCCTCAAGTGCAGCGTGTCCCAAATGGTATCCCATAACATTATTCCTTGTTTGTCTGAAACTCATCTTAAATTGGGTGTCTGGCCGGGCGTGGTGGCGCACGCTTGTAATCCCCGAGCTTGGGAGGCGGAGACAGGAGGATGGCGCAGGTTTAAAGCCAGCCGCGCTGGCTTAAGAGGCCCTGTTTCCAAAAATTAAAAAAGTGCCAAGACATCCTGCTGCCTCGGCATCTATGTGTTGAAGACCCCACTCCACATAGAAAAAATCGGCAAAAAGCCCCGAGAAAGAGGTATCGTCTCTGGCAAAAAATGTCCCCCACTTTAGATATCCTTCATAACTATTATTCTCTTGGTATTCTTTTAACTCTCTACACGAATTGCTCTGATGATGTGAGATCAGAAATTGAGTCCGTGGAAATAAACGTCCTTGGCTTTGCTCAATAGTAAGGAAAAAACTGGCCAGAACTCAGATGCTGTGATAAGCATTCCAGCTGCAGCAATTACAAAGGGTCTCTGACCCTCACTATCACTAACTTAGGTTAAGCTATTAACTCAGGTAAGGTAGTTCAGTTTAAGGAAACTTTGTTTACCCTTAAGATCCTGCCTAGAGACAGAAGAGATAAAAACCTTGTGTGTGACCTTAAAGCAATTTAGTTGATAAACAACTTAGTTGCCCAAATACAATAGACTCAAGGAAAAAGATTGGTGACTTTTACGCCCAGTGTAAATATTCCTGAAGACAGAGAGGCTGACCGCAGGGTTAGAAATAAATATGACTAAATAAAGGACAGACGTTCTAAATATATATGTATGAAGGAAAGGAAATACCGTAAGAGTAAGAAAAGCATTTTTGCATGAAGAAGAGCTTATCATAAGAAAGTCCCAACTGGGAAAGGAAGGAATTAGAAAGTTAGAAGCAGGTTGCAGAGGGTTTGTGACAGAGAAATGGATTATTAAAGATGAGTAGGCTTTTAATAGGCTTATTGTCTAAAGAAGAGTGTTCAGCAGTTAAGGACAATTAAAACCAAGAACTTTGTGGTGTTGTTTGTGGTATTTTGTCTGCAAAACTGTGTTGTGAGTATGCTTAAGCTTTCAGATTAAGAAGATAAGATGCCAACACCTGGAAAAACTCTATCACATCCACCTGAATCACCACATCTCCCCACACTTGCTATATGAACTGAGCCCAAAAGATGGAAAGTTCCAGGAAAGTTAAAGAAGATTCCCCGAAAAACCGCCAAGCCTTGGCCATGCTTGTTTATTTTGGAAAGTGGCCCCCTGGGACTGCTTATCTGCAAAGACCTTGGAAAAGAATCAGGAGTCAGGAGTCAATCTCTCTCGAAGGCCAACAGCCAGCTGAAGGACTAGTTTTATTACCTTTGTTTACATGTCATTCATTATCATTTCACAGTGATTGCATTCACCCCCCTTTTCTCTTATTATTAACCTTACTGGTGAAGGGTATAAATTTCTTGGAGTTTTTGTAATAAAGTGTCATTGGCTCAAGAAGCCTTTGTCCACCTCAAATTCTTTCCCAAGCGCCGTACCTAAAAACTTAGGGAATTCATAGAGGGGAAAGAATTGCTGCAGATAAGTTTCTGCAGAAATCCACCTGCCTTTTGCCCCATCTTTCTGAGGCTCCCGGTCGCGAGTGGACTTGCCCCCACAGGACTGAGCCAGTCGGTAACAAAAAAGTATAAAATAGGTCTGGGAGTGTAGCCCAGAGGTAGAAGGGCTTCCAGGAACCCCAGTACCATCAAATGAATGAATGAATGAATGAATGAATGAATGAATATAAAATAAATTGGGTGTCTTGAAGTGTGTGTGTGTGTGTGAGACTGGGAATGGGCAACCAGCAACTTCTGAGGGGAGTTTTAGCTTGTGTGTCTTCCTGTCATGATTTGGGGAGGAAGGAAACCAAGTATACTAGCCTCTCTGAAGCAGTCAGAGCCATACCTATTGCCAAATCATGTACAAAGTCAAACTACTGGGACCAGGACCAGGGCTAGAAGTGGTCTGAATTGAGCCCGAGCCAAAGCCCAAGCAGAAACACTAGCCAGGACTGACTCCTCGTTAGGAGTGAAGTGCATTCTGGTTATTCTGGCTCCAGGATTGGCTCTGATATTGGGCCTGGGACAGTTCACACAGAAAGGAGGTGTTAGTGAGGGCAACAATGGACAGTCTCAGAGGATGGGACATTGGCAGATCGACCTCAGAGAGGCCAGGATGGTTTAGACCTCACAGTGAAGTTCCTTCTCTCTGCTCTGCCAGGGCAGCTACACAGCTGCTCGGAGCGACATGATCCCAGAGAACTAAGGAGGTTGACTCAAAACATCAGCATGATTGCTGCACAGCAGAAAATCAGCTCAGCGACACCGCAGCTCACCCCCTTCCTCCCACTCGCCTGCTCCCTCTGACAGATGTGCGCCAGCCAGTCACCTCTGTGTTTCTCAGGAAAGAAAGGCATTGCAAAGACCTCAAGGGCCTCTCTTACTCTCAAGGTGGCCCTCATTCTCCCTCCAACATGTATCCCCACTTTTCTTAAATAAAATCTCTGTCTTTGTCTCTGACTGATGTGCTAACTTCCATCTTTTCAAGATGGAAGCCAAAGGCCCTAAGGGTTCTGAGGCCTGTTTTCCACCCCAAACCTGGGAACTACTCAGGACTCTCCATGGAATTATTGTGTTTTCTTGAGTCATAAAAATTTGGTGACCTAACAAGGTGGCTTCAGGGACTTCGACACTGGTGAGTCTACTAAAATGATTTTTTTACTCCTGGTTTTTTTTTTTTTTTTTTTGGTGGTACTGGGGTTCCTGAAAACTCTTCTACCTCCGGCTACACGCCCAGACCTATTTTATATTTTTATTTGGAAACAGCTCTCTTAAGCCAGTGAGGCTGGCTTTGAACCTGTTTGATCCTCCTGTCTCCGTCTCCCAAGCACGGGGATTACAACAGTGCGCCAACACGCCTGGATATTCCTGTTTTAAAATGTTCTATTTGGGCCCCCAGCCCGACCCTGGGTGGGTGGGCAGGCGGTGGCGGGGCTCCCCTAGGTGACCCCCTTCTCCACCCAGAAGGACCCTGTAAAAAAGGAAAAGAAAAAGAAAAAAGGAAAATATCAGAGAGGGGTCAAGGAGGTGGCGGATGCCAGGATACTGGAGATGCAGACAAAATTTATCCAAATGAACTGGAATTATTGGAAAAATTTCCTGCTAAGGAGGACTGCTTCTTCTCTACATTGTTAAGAATCTTGGACATCACCTGTAAGGAGAGAGACTTTAGCGGAGACCAAGGAGAAAGGTGGTGCTGAAAGTGGTCTCCGCGTTGGCGGTGGAGAATTGTATTCAGAAGAAGCAGAAATAGAAGCCTACCAACTTTATTTATTTATTTATTTATTTATTTATTTTTTGGAGAAATTACACCAAAGGTTGAATGCTACCATTGTGCATGCTTAGGAAGATTGGACAACATTCAGAGTGAAAAGAGAGTTTGGGAAAGATTTGAAATGGTGGAGGCAGTGGTGATGGCAGTGGCCAGTACTCAGGGGAGGCAGAGATCTGATACATTACACCTGGAACTTTTGAAGTAATGACCCCAGAGGCAGAATGCTACCACCACCACGCACCCTTGAGAACGTGGGACAAATAGTTGGGCAAAGAGGGTGCTCGTATTAGAGCCTGCCGAGAGGTGAGGCCGGCGACAGACACAGCAAAGTTGAGATCGGAGCCTGCCGTGAGGCAAGGCTGGTGCTGGGACCTCTGAGACCGGGATCGGAGCCTGCCGAGGTGTTAGGCCAGTGCTGGGGCCAACGGCCGGCATCAGAGCCTTCCGTGAGGCAAGGCCGTTATTGAGGCCTCCGAGGCCGGGATCAGAGCCTGCCAAGGGGTCAGGCCAGTGTCGGGGCCAGCGTGGCTGGGATCGGAGCCTGCCGTGAGGAAAGGACGGTGCTGGGGCCTCCGAGGCCAGGATAGGAGCCTGCCGAGGGGTTAGGCCGGTGCTGGGGCCAGTGAGGCTGGGATCGGAGCCTGCTGTGAGGCAAGGCCGATGCTGGAGCCTCCAAGGCCGGGATCAGAGCCTGCTGAGGGGTTAGGCTGGTGCCAGGGCCACTGGCCGGCATCAGAGCCTTCCGTGAGACAAAGCCGCTATTGAGGCCTCTGAGACCGGGATCGGAGCCTGTCGAGGGGTTAGGCTGGTGCTGGGGCCAACGGCTGGCATCGGAGCCTTCCGTGAGGCAAGACCATTAGTGAGGCCTCCAAGGCCGGGATCGGAGCCTGCCAAGGGGTTAGGCCGGTGCTGGGGCCAGCGAGGCCGGGATCGGAGCCTACCATGAGGCAAGGCCGGTGCTGGGGCCTCCAGGGCTGGGATCGGAGCCTGCCAATGGGTTAGGCCGGTGCCAGGGCCAACGAGGCCAGGATCAGAGCCTGCCGTGAGGCAAGGCCGGTGCTGGGGCCTGGGAGGCCGGGATCGGAGCCTGCCGAGGGGTCAGGCCGGTGTCAGGGCCAGCATGGCCGGGATCGGAGACTGCCATGAGGCAAGGACAGTGCTGGGGCCTCCGAGGCCGGGATCAGAGCCTGCCAAGGGGTTAGGCCGGAGCTGGGGCCAACAGCCAGCATCAGAGCCTTCCGTGAGGCAAGGCCGCTTCTGAGGCCTCCGAGGCCTGGATCGGAGCCTGCCGAGGGGTTAGGCCGATGCCGGGGCCATCGGCTAACATCGGAGCCTGCCGTGAGGCAAGGCCGGTGCTGGGGCCTCCAAGGCCTGGATCGGAGCCAGCTGAGGGGTTAGGCCAGTGTCGGGGCCAGCGAGGCCAGAACCGGGGCCTCCCATGAGGCAAGGCCGCTGCTTGAACCAGCAAGGTCTGATCAGTCCACTGGGTAGCCAGGCCACAACTGGGGCCGTCAAGAGTGGGATCGGTATTTGCAACGCGGCATGCACAGAGAAATATCGCAGAAAATTAAAACCAGATGCTTCTCCTAATCAGCATTAAGTAGGAGGAAACGGGCAACAGGAAGTGGTCGAGTTATAGAAAGCGCCCTATAGTGAAACAATTAAGGTGACCAATCAGAGGGTATGGAATAGGGGAGGATGGAGCCTCTTTAAAAAGAAGGAGGTACATAAACATATGTATCAAAGTTAATCACCAAATAAGCATGGGATCGAGGGAGGGGGAGGGAATGGGATGGGGGCTGGATGAGGGCTAATTGGATGATGTGTGCTTGTATATCCTCTCAAGTCTTGTACTCCAATGTGATGTATGATTACAATGCACCAATAAAAATAAATTTTAAAAAACTCATAACCCACAAAAAATAAAAAATAAATAAATAAACAAATAAATAAATGTTCTATTTGTGTGTGTGTGTGTGTGTGTGTGTGTGTGTGTGTGTGTGTGTGTGTGTAAAAATCCCTCTCCTTCACTTTCTTTGACCAAAAGAACACAAGCTTGGTCTACTTTATGGCCATGGCTCTCTAACTTGTGAGTGTTAGGGCAAATTCCTCATACTGTGCAGATCCAAATGGCAAGGAAGTTGGAAGCTGATGCTGTCCTTAAAGGCCTGCCAAGTGTCTCTGAATTCAAGTGCCACACAGGAGCTTGAAGGGTTCCTCTCCACCCCATTTTTTCTCCCTTTTCCTCCATTCCAGGACCTCTTATAGGCTTCTTAGTTTTGTGTTGGAGTAAGTATTGCTTCTGAAACTGACCAATAACCAATAGCCATGGGACTTACAGAAAGATTTTTTTTTCTGTTTCTCTATCTCTCTCTTTGTTTCTCTGGACACACCCTTAGAAAATGAGTGCTTAGAAGTACTGAAGACAAGGCCCACACTTTTATGCTAACACACTCCATTCTTGGGTCAGAAGGAACCTGTTGCTAGTCCAGAAGAACCCACATGAAAGAACTGGTTTCCCAGCATTTTCAAAGCCCCCAGTAGTTCGCCAACTATGGGGTTTTCTGAGACACATTTTGTAGAAAACTGACTCTGATATAAAAGTCATTAAAATGCCAAATATTCAAACCTGATACACATCTTAGTGGCCAAACTGTTGACTTGCTAGGAGTTTGTTCTAAATGTGAGCTCTAAACTGTCTTTGTAGAGTTGTCTTGTCTTGTGCTCCAGTTAAGCCGGCCTGCCTATGAAGTTATTATTGATAGGGGAGACACTTTAAAGATTTTTTCTTAACTAAAGTATGTTTATTTATTTGCTCCTATATTTGTATTTAATATTTGAGGGAAATAAGTAAATCTGATTCTGTCTTTTAAATGGGTATAGTCAAAAGAAAAAATTTCTGTATGTCTGACCCCTTGCTTCAATGAAAAAAAAAAATCTACCTTGCTCACACTATTTAATTAAAAGAGGAAAGCTATCACCCAGAGGGGACAGAATGCATTCATTCTTTCTAGTTAAGAAAAAATGCCATATATATGTGTAAATATATGAATATTTATATATACATAAAACAACTAAACCTACATATATAACTAAACTTGTCTTACCTAGGAAATGTTCTCTAAAATACACACACACACACACACACACACACACACACACATCACCTTTGGTGTGATTATAAAAGTGAAGTTATAAATTTTAAGAGCACTTAAAAATTATTGGGGATAGAATTGCAGGGATTTTTTTGAAAGAAAAAAATTTTTTTGCCTTTTTCTGTAGTGGCTGATAAAGCACCCCTGAGTTAAGGACCCAGACCTGACTTGGAGAACCTTGTAGGAGCTAATAGAGCACCCTGAAACTGAATATTGGGGTCAAGGATGCCCAAGGCTCAGCAAGGCTCCCTCTGATCAGCCCTCTCACCAGCTGAACATAACAACAGAGCAGCCTCGGGTGACTCTGGACATGGAGGGTGATTTATTAATTTTCTTTTAGATATAAAGGCTTGATTTTCTGCTCTGCTTGTCTCTCCTAGACCCCTTTCTAAAGAAATATGTATTGTAACTGATGTGGATGGCACCCCAAGGTCAAACGATTTACAATGCCTGTAACTTGTAGATTTGGAGAGCTAATTTTTACTCAAGCCTTCTCTTTTTTAATTAATTAATTAATTAATTTTTATTGGTGCACTGCATTCATACATCATAATGGTATAAAGAAAATACTTTTGTAGACATACATGCACACATCGCCCAGTTAGCCCCTACCCGATCCCCACCCCGTTCCCTCCCCATCCCTCCTTCCCATGCTTGGCTTAGTGGTTGACATCTAGTATTATAGAAATTTATCCAATATTAACATTGATAATCTCACATAACAGTTTCATTTGTCTGATACTAAGCTTTTGATGACTTAAAGATAACATTTCAATATTTCTATATTTATATACTATAAACTTTTTTTTAGTATATAAATATTTCTATATTTATATACTATAAACTTTTAGAAGAAAATCTGGGTAATAAAACCTCCCAACATTGAAATTGGCAGTGATTTCTTGGATATGATTTCAGTGGCACAGGCAACAAAAGGGTAAACAAACTCCCTAAAAAAATAATGTATATCCAAAGACAATGTAAACAGAGTTAAAAGTTACTGATAGAATGGAATAACATATTTCCAAATGATATATCTGAAGGTATATTAATATTCCAACTAGAAATCCTAAAAATTAGCAACAATAAAGGCAAACAATACAATTTAGAGATAGGTAAAAGACTAACATAAATAATGAATCTCCACAGATAACTAATCTTAGTTGTCTGTTGGATGGAAAATCTTGTTTCTCTGGTTCTGGTGTGTGTTACCTATTTCTTCTTTGTAGTTAATCTCTTTGAGTATTTTCTCTAGTGCTGGTTTTGAAGACATAAATTCCTTGAGTTTCTATTTGTCATGGAAGGTTCTTATTTCCCCATCTAATTTGATAGAAAGTTTTGCTGGGTAGGAAATTTTTGGCTGGAAGTTGTTTTCTTTCAGAGTTTGGAATATGTTACTCCAAGCCCTTCTGGCTCTCATGACTTGGTTTGGGAATTCTGGAGTGATTCTAATTGGTTTGCCTCTGAATGTCATTTGTTCCTTTGTTTTTGTTGCCTTTAAGATTCTCTGCTTGGCTTCCACATTGGTCATTTTGACAATTATGTGGTGTGGGGATCCTCTTCTCCGATCCTGTCTAAAGGGAGTTCTATAAGTTTCCTGGACCTGTATATTGACCTCTTGCTCTATGTTTGGGAAAATTTCTGCTATTACTTCCTTGAAGAGATTGTTGATCCCTTTGGTTTCATCTTCTTTTCCCTCCTCTATTCCAATTATTCTTAGGTTAGCTCTCTTAAAATGGGTCCATATTTCTCCAATGTCAGATTCCTGCTGTCGGATTTTTTTTTCTAAATTAGAAACTGTGCATTCATTTTTTGAATGATCATCTTCTAAGAGCGAGATTCTATTCTCCATGTGGTCTAATCGGTTATTTGTACTTTGAATTGAGGCCTTTACTTCATTAATTGCATCATTTATCTCTTTTTGGCTCTCTCTGAGTTCTTTTTGAAGCACCTCTATTATTTCTACAGTTATTTTCCTGATTTGATCTTCTAAAAATCTCTGAATTTCTGTTTTATTGGGTTCTGATGTTGTGGGGTTGTGGGCATTCATTGCTCCATTCTTATTCCTCTTTACATGATCAGAAGGTTGTGCCTTCTCTGGGTTCTTCCCTTGGGTCACTACAACTTCCCTTAAGGTGCTCTGGATCTCGAGTCTGTGGTATCTCACTCACCACTACTCCTTTACTGGGTTGTATCGTGGAGTCTCAGACCCTGGGAGTCAATCGAGGCTGCTTTAGACCATGGGGGGTGTCATACTGGGCATTCTCCTATGGTGTGATATCTCTGCCACCGCCACTCCCCCACTGGGTCAAGTCCCTGGGAGTACAGTACTGGGATTTCTCCTCTAGGGGCCACTATTTGACTCATTGTTGTTGAGTGCACCGATGGAGCTGTAGTGGAGTTGGTGAATTCGCTGCTGCTGCCGCCGGTGGCAATATGGTGCCGCTGCTACACCCTCGGCCATGAGGCTGGCGTATTTCTTTTCTGTTTTTGAGCTCCGCTCTGAGTCCCTGCAGGGTGTGCTGAGCCCAGCCTCTGGGAGCTTTAGATGCTCCCTACGCCGAGAAATCTGCCGAATTCATCCCGGCTGATCCGCAGCGGCTCACCTCGGCTCGCTGTCCGCCACTCCTCTCTGGAGCCTGGTGGGCTGTTGAGTGCATTGGTCGTGCCGTCCAGTGAGCTTGCCGCCGACGGCAGTATGGCGCAGCTGTCGCGTCCTTGGGCGTGAGGCCGGCATATTTCCTCTCTGGTTCTGAGTTCTGTTCTGAGTCCCCCCTCCTCTCTGGAGCCTGGTGCTGCAAGGGAAAATGGCACCCACCACTTCGCGCCGTGGTTCCGGCTGCAGCACTGTGGTCTGGTTTCTTTCTGGTGTCTCGTTTTTCCTGCCCTCTTTTTCTCTGTTTCTTGTAATTGCATTTTTTGTTTCTCTGCTGATGGTGTTTTCTGGCTATGAAAGGCATTGATTTTGTGGTAATAGAGATTGGTTGTTAGCGGGCTCGTAAGCCCCGCTTTTCTCCGTCGCCATCTTCCCGGAAGTCGTACTCAAGCCTTTTTAGTTCTCCCAGTGTCCCACTCCTTTGTTGGGAAGAGATTTTTTTTAGCCTCCTTGGGAGCAATCTTAATTTAGCACCAAGAAATCCTCCCTCATTTTTAGGTGAATTAATAATAAGTCCAAGGGCCAACACAAGACAAAAATATATCTGAGGATATTTTATGTTGGGTAGATTATCAGGTTTGGGACATTGATGTTCCAATCAAGGCAATTAATGTTCAGCCTGTTTTCATTTTATTAAAAAACCCCAAAAGTTTACCCCCACAGGCAGCAGTATCCTATCAATCCAGAGGCACACCGAGTTCTTCAGCCTCTTATTAAGATTTCTTTTTTTGTGTGTGGTATTAGGGATTGAACCCAGAATTATTCTGCCTCTAAGTGTACTCCCAGCCCAATTTTTATTTTTTATTTGAAAATAGAGTCTTGCTAATTTACCAAGGCTGGCTTGGAACTTGCGATTCTCTTGCCTCAGCCTCCCAAGTACTGGGATTACAAGTGTTCACCAACACACCTGGCTTCTCCATTTTTTATATTTATTTATTTATTTAGTACTTGGGTTGAACTGGGAGCATTCTATCTCCAAACTGCACCCCTAGTTTGATTTTTAAATGTTTATTTTGAAACAGTTTCTCATCATTGACCTTACGTCCGAAGGGAAGTGAGCCCATCTGCTCCCATCATGACTGCCCTTGGCAAGGCCCCCTATGATCAGTCTTTTAACCAGCAGAGGGCCTCACTAAGCACCTGAGGCTGACTGTGAACCCAGATGCTCCTGTCTCAGCCTCCCAAGTACTGGGATTACAAGCATGTGCCCTCACGCTAAGCTTCTAAATTTTTTTAAACATGGTTCACTGCTTTTCCCTATGTAACACATCCATCCTCCCAGTGCTAAAACCAAGAGGAAAATATCATTTAGTTCAAGATCTAAGAGTAGTTAATGAGGCTGTAGTTCTGCTACATCCTATAGTTCCTAATCCATATATATTTTGACTCAGATAGCACATAGATCTAAATGGTTTGCTCTTCTTGATATTAAAGATTATTTTCTGCATCCCATTACATATGGATTTACAATATTTGTTTGCTTTTGAGGGATCTGATCTGACAACATGAAAGCTGCCCAGTAGACTTGGACAGTGGGGCTTCAGGGTTTTAAAGATAGTCTCCACCTGCTTGGGAATGCTTTAGCAAAGGTTACACAGGAGGTCTCACAAGCTCTGGGCATAACTGGCATCGGATCAGACTTGAGAGCCAGAGTGAATGTGGCCCCAAACCTGGGCTTTGATGTTGTTGTTGTTGGTACTGGGGGTATAAAAAAGGCCAAGACTCTTTCTTGATCATCAAAATAAGTTATTCTGTACATTACAGTGCAAAGAACAATAGAAGGAACGACACCTTCTCGGAGGTGATTTAAAGTCTTTCTCCAAAAGGCCCACATCACTCTGTGTGGAAGCACTAAAGCCTAGGGCTCAGGCCTCCATCAGCTCAGTATCTCCTCTTCTTGAGTTGGCAGTGGCCTCAGTGAGCTTCACTTCCTCTACCCATTCTGCTGCCTTCTCCTCATCTTCATGTTTTGGGAGATAGAAATCCAGATCTTTCTGCATGCATTCTTGCATGACCTGAAAATCATTGACAAAGTTTGAGCCCTTGCTTTCCTCTGTGCTATAGTGTAAACAGGAAAAGGATGCCTTGAATTGTTCCCCATAGGGGCCACTGGCCATTCCCCAAGGCACAGAGAGTTCCAGTTAGTGTCTCCATTTGGCAGTATTAACCCTGGAAAAGGAAGATGGGTCAGGAAATGGGAGCGATGTTCTCTAGGGCAGGTGTGGTGGCACAAACCTGTAATACTAGTACTTGAAACATGGCTAAACAGTCCAGTTGCCACAGAGCCTGGCAAGCACTCCCCTGTGGACTTACCTCTGGATCTGGATCCAGATCAGGGTCAAACACCTGGTACATAGGCAGCATTCCTTGGCCCAGCTGGACAGAAGTGGCCATTAGCATCCTTCTCCATGTGGTACTGATATATGTTGTAAGCCACCTTGCACCACAAAAATAAAATAAATGCCCTCCCATCACACATGGCCCTTCACTCCAGGACTGGCACTCTGCTGGTATCTAAAGTCCTGGGCTGAATTCCTCTTAATTCCAGTGTAGAAAACTTCACTGAACAACAATCTCCTGTTACTACCCCTCATTTATTTTTTCATTTTTTTTTATTTTTGTGGTTCTGATGATTTAATCCAGGGGCATTCTAACTCCTAGTTACACCCATAGTTTAATTTTAAATTGATATTGATATTTATTTTTTAATTTAATTTTTTGCAGTATTGGGGATGGAACCTAGCATCATTTTACCTCTGAGCTACATCCCCAACTCTATTTTTTATTCTTTATTTTAAAAGAGTGTCTCACTGAGTTGCAAAGGGCCTCACTAAGTAGTAGCTGAGGCTGTCCACAAACTGCCATCCTCCTGTCTCAGCCTCTCAAATCCTGAGATTACAGGCATGCACCAGCATGCCTGGCTCTCCTAATTTTTACTTTTATTTTGAAACAGCCTCTTACTAGGTTGATGAGAGTCTCATTACTTGCTGAGGCTGTCCTTGATCTGCGATCCTTCTGTTTCAGCCTTCGTTGTACTGAGATTTCAGGCATGCACCTCCACAATCAGCTGCTGCCCTGGCATTTGAAAAAAAAAACAACAACAGAGGAGTGTCAACCTGTACTGGCCCTCAGCAGGAAGCGCACCACCAACAACTTCATGCTCTTATGCATTCAGCTTCACCTGGGACTTTAGAAATCTCCCTTTGTTGTGGTACCAGAGATTGAACACAGGGCATTCTATCTCCAAGATAAACCTTCAGCCCAGTTTTTTTATTCTTCATTTTGAAACAGGGTCTCTCTAAGTTGTGGAGAGCCTAACTAAGGAGCTAAGACTGGCCCAAAACCTGGGATCCTCTTGTTTCAGCCTCCCAAGTATGAGAAAGCCTTTCGACAGCCTTCTGCAGTATGGCCTGACTCCAGTGACGCATGCAGTTTCTGGGCTTCATGGGGTTGAGGTCAGGTTCCAGCCAGGGCCCACGATTCCAGAGCCCAAGCCCTTTCCCCACTTCTCACTGCCTCTCCCTCTCCTCAAGGACCTCAGTGCTGGAAAAGAAATCCTGCAAGTGATACCCCAGGAAGCCTGCCAACAGTCCTGAGCAAACAGTTTCCCAAGGAAATACAGGTGCCTTGTGAATGAAGCAGCAGGGGCGCTCAGAGGGCCTAACCTGCATCCCTGCCACACTCTACAGCACAGCTGCTCTCCTGTGCCATGGGAGGGGTCACTACACGCGGAAAATTTGGGATGAATCAGAAGAAGGGTTGTAGTAAGCAGAAACAGTTCTGCTCAAAGGTTCAGTACAGCCTCCATCCTTTGGAGGAAAATGATACTCACCACATGCAGAGTGAGTCATACAGTGGACCTACAGTCCACACAGCTGAAGCAGTAACTGGGTTTTGGGGAGCAGACAATGTCCTGTGGAAAAGGCCCCAGCCAGCTGTTCTGAGGGGCTGTCATCCAGCCTCCTGAGAATGTTCCTGGGCCGAGACCCCTCTAGGACTCTTGGTCTCTAATCACGGCCAGGCAGAGGAAGGGCCATGGCAGTGGGGACACTACCATGGCCAGAGTCAGGGCCTGATCCCCTCAATCAGGCCTCCAGATGCCAGAGCCAGATGCACTTTATACTAGAGGCTTTTCCTGAGGAAAGGCTGGGTGAGCACAGAAAAGGGAGTCAGTAATGACCAGATCTGGGTGAGGACATCCAATGTCTAGTTCCATTTCAAACTTACATGGATGAGGAATGATTATTATCAGTCTAATGGAGTACAGATACAAGTAAAGCCCAGAGTGGTTACTCAAGATCAGGCAGACCAGGATCAAGATCAAGATCCAGCAGAGGGGTCCTAGTGTCCAGGAGGCTTCAGATGGCCTTGTGTCTCCATCTGCTTTCTGTTGGAGTCCACTGTGGCCAAAGTCGGGGTCCAGGGAACTGGAGATATGCTAATTAGGAAGAGTTAGTAATCCACAGTCTAAAGACATACCTAACCATCACACTAAACCTCAAAACAGCCACAGTTGTGATTTATCAACTGAAAACGACAAGGTCAACCATATATAAAACACTGCAGTGTGTTTCCTGTTGGTGTTTTCCGTCTCAGCCGCCTGCTTTTACTGAAGCCAACTTCTAATTGAACAGTATATGAAAGTTCTGATCTCCTTTCACTGGAGCTACTTGTGTAGATCCAAGTTACATCTTTGCAGCCAGCAGGACCAGCAACAGGTCCTTATGATCTGGGTCACATTTCTCCAGGTGACCTGCTTCCAGCCCCGATAGTTGTCCATGGTGTGGACACAGGTTCACAACAGGTTTGCTAGGTGGAGGGGGAGTCTTTTGTGCCAATAGCTCCTGGTAAGACAACTGGTTTGGGGTCCTCAAGGCCACACTAGAAAGCTATGCTGGGAGTGGGGTGCTCTCACTAGAGCCTCACAGAGGAACAGCAGGCAAGCTCTGTCTACTCTCCTCTGAGCCGCACAGGAGAATGACAGGCAGGCACTCTGCAGTCTCTGGGTGCGGCTGCAGAAAGTGGGGGTGGGGGCTGGCTGTGTCTTTGCTCCCAAAGTCTCCCCTCTGGAATAGTAGTCAGGTTCTCTTTACTCTTTGCCCAGCTGGGCAGGGGAGTGGGAGGTGGACTGTCTCTACTCTCCTGCAGACTGCACAGGGGAATAGTAGGCTGCTGTGTCTCCTACCCCCATTCTGCCCTGACTCTGTGCCCTCCTTGGCTAGGCAATGTTCATAGAGCAAGAACAGGGAAATGGGAAAGAAATTCTCACTGGCTCTCCAATTTGGGAGACAGTGAAGGCAGAAGTATCTGTGGGTATGGAGGAGGCCCAAACCCCTGATGCTCCCACCAAACCTGGAGTGCGTCTCAGCTCACCCCATTTGCAGCATCTGGTAAGTGGCCATTGTGAGGTCAAATATTCACTGGACACAGAGCCAGGTTCAATGTGGGTTGTGCCCCAGGTGACATATGACTCTCAACATCTTGGGGTTCAGGTATTTCAAAGCAGCTCATGAGGACTTGATGAGTACTCAACTTGGCTCAGCCAGAGGTATGCTAGACGGGTTTAGCTAATGGCCTCTAGTTTGAGTTTACAGTGAATATCTGGTAGATGATGTTTTATGCAAAGGGAAACGTGAGTGGGTACCTCATAGCTCCCCGCAGGGCCTGCTCCTTCAGCTCCTTGGAATTTGTGAGCAAATAGTGGGGGAGGACACCCAGAACCCAGATATCCATCTCAGAGTATTATGCTTGGTCCTGGCAGAACTCAGAGTGGAGAGCACCACAGGAGGACTGCAGCTGCTGCCCAGCGGTGATCTTTTGACTTCGCCCAAAGTCAATGAGTTGGATAATCTCACTCTAGCTGCTGTCTGTCAGAGTCCACTGTGGTCAAAGTCAGGGTCTAGGGAGCTGAGAAATAGAATAATTAGAAGAAGTCATCCCACAGTGGCAGAGTTATCTAACCATCACACTACGACCCAGAGAAGCATCCAATTGTGACTTATCATTGAAAGTGACATAATACAACCAAATATAAAAGAAAACATTGGAGTGCATGACCTGCTTGGTGTGATCTCAGCAGCCTGCTTTCCCTGGAGACACCTTCTAAGTATGTAATACTTAATATTCAGCTCAGATGAGTTTGGCTGATGGCTTCTGGTCTGGTCTATAGTGAACATATGATCAATGGTGTTTTGTGCATTGTGCAAAGGTGAGCGGGCACCCCATAACTCCCTGCGGAGCCTGCTCCTTCAGCAGGGAGGGAGTTTGAGAGCAAATATTGGAGGAGGAAGCCCAGGCCCCAGAAGTCCATTGGACAATTATGCTTGGTTAGGGTAGAACTCAGGGAGCAGTGTGGAGAGCACTGTAGCAGGACTGCAGCAGCTGCCCAGCAGTGATTTTGCTGCTCAGCCCACAGTGATGTGTTGAAGCATCTCACTCTGGCTGGTGTCTTTCAGAGTCCACTGTGGTTAAAGTCAGGTCCCAGGGAGATGAGAGATACGATAATTAGAAGTTAGTCATCCCACAGTGTACAGAGTTATCAAACCATCACACTAAACAATTATGATTTACCATTTGAAAATGACATAATTATATGTGTAATAAGATGCTTGAGTGCATTACCTGTTGGTGTGCATCTCAGTGGCTGCTTTCCCTGGAGTCACATTATAAGTATATAAGACAGGGCTCTTCTGTTTCCTTTATACTGGATCTACTTGGGCAGATCCAAAAAAATCTTTGGGGCCAGCAGGTAACAGCAACAGGTCCTTATGATCTGGGTCACAGTTCTCCAGGTAACCTGCTTCCAGCCCTGATTCTGTCCATGGTGGTGGCCACAGGTGCACATCAGGGTCGCCTGGTGGTTAGGAAATCTTTTTGTACCATTAGCTCCTGGGAAGGCGTGTCCTGCGGGGCCTAAAAGCCATGCTGGATGGCCAAGCTGGGAGTGGGGGTGATCTAACTGGGACCTCACAGAGAAATGATGGGCAGGCTCTGTCTATTCTCCTCTAAGCTGTGCAGGAGAATGGCAGGCAGGGTCTCTGTATTCTCCTCTGGGTGGGGCTGGATAAAGGAGACCTGGCTGTGTCTTTGCTCCCAAAATTCTCCACTTGGAAACGACAGGTCACCATGATTGGGTAGTCTGTGGAAATCTCTAGAGGCCCTACTAGGGCCCTGCATCCTGCATACTGTAGGCCTCTTTGTCCAATTGGCCCTGGAGGTTGTCTGATAATCTGTGTCTGTGCTGTGTCTGACAGAAGACTCCACTACCAACTTCACCAGGGTAAAACAGAGAGTATCAGAACCCCAAATTCTATCACTGGCTGTGTGAGTCCCCATGGCCACACTGGGCAGTCTCCTGCAGGGACAGCTAGTTTAGTTAAGGTGTTGTTGAGCACCCCTCTGAATCTCTGGAGGAAGAGGTAGCCTTTACCCTGCTGCTGCAGGCTCTACTTGCGTGTCCAGGGAGCTGCATCTCTGTGGAGCATGGAGTGAGGTGCGACCACTTATAATTTCCATGAGCCGCAGCTTTACTTCACATCAAGTCATTGGCTTTTTTTGTCGAGGGTCTCTGGAGTCTCTACCTAGTGCCATATTCCCAGTGCAGTTAGGCAAGATGGTGCCACCATAGCCCGTGTAGCCACAGGCATTCATCAGGAAAGCAGGCAGGGTGATGTCCTCTGTTCTGTCTTCTGGCGTTGTTTCCACTCCCTTTCAATGTTTTTGTTGCTTTCTTCCATTTTTTGCCGGTTTTTATTCTCCTCTCAAGACGCTGTGTTCATGGCAATAGAGTACCAATGTCAGCACAACTAAGATGTGCTGCTTTCCTCAGTTGCCATCTTCTCAGAAGCCCCTGATTTTTATTTTTAATATCACCTTTATTTTTAGAGCAGAGTGTTTAATCTATCTGTATTTAATATAATAACCACCAGAGTTGGACTCAAGTCTGCCATCTTGTTTCTACTTATCTTTTCTTCTCTTCTTGCTCCTTTCTTCCTTATTTCAACTGATCAGATATTTTTATTATCTCATTTTCCAATCCATACAATTTAACGTACATTTGATTATTGTTTTTAGTGGTCACTCTACAGCAATGATTCTCAAAATCCATTTCATCGTAATTCTAAGGCATTTGTCTTTTTCACTCATTTCTCTCATGAATGTAGAGATGTTTTCCAGAAGCTACTTTCTGCTTCAAGGATGTGCCTTGTTGCTTTATCTTCACATGGCCAAAGAAGACAAAAGGAAATGGATGCTGGGTCCTTCCATGGCAGAAGAGATGGTGGGGCAGCACACGTGGGCAGCTTAATTCTCCTGTACCAGCATTAATCCTGCTCATGGGGGCTCCAACCTCGTGTGGCTATCATGTCCCTAAGGTCCTACATCTTAATTCCATCACTGCAGGGTAAAGTTGGGATAACATGAATTTTATTTTATTTTTTCAATCATGAGGATTGAACTCAGAGGCATTCTAACTCTGAAGTACACCCCCAGAACTAATTTTTTATTCTTTTATTTGGAAACAGGATCTCATAGAGTTGCAAAGGGCCTCACCAAGTTACTGCAGCTGGCCATAAACCTGTGATTCTCCTGTCTCAGCCTCCCAAGTACTGGGATTAAAAGCATGTGCCACCAAACCTGGATTTTGAAACACATGCATTTTTGAGGGGTACGTGCATGCACACCATAACTATTCAGCTTAACTTAGGCTCAACCTTTCCATTTTCTTACTTTTTCTCTTTTTACATGTTATCTTCATGTCCAAATTGCTGCAAGAATGAGTTCGGGTTATACAGATAGAGAGTATACACACACACACACACACACACACACACACACACACACACACACACCATGCCCTGGCTCTTATATCTGAGATTGTACCCCCCTTAGCCTCCGTCACTCCTCTGAGCACTGGGTGTTAAGGGACCAGCCTCAGAGGATTATTTTAGGACTGTGTAGCACCTCCAAGGAATTGGATGACACAGGCCTGAGGACCTCAGTGTCTGCAGGAGGGGCTGTGCTTGTCTTATTGATGATTGTCTTGTCCACATGAGGAAGCCTTTGCCTCACCACATACTGAAGGCCCTGGGCCAAATAATTGTCCTCATTGTAGAGGAGACTTGAGGTTCCCTTGGCAAATGCAAAGCAGGACTCGATGAGGGGTGGCAGAGGACCCCAGGCCCACGCAGACGTCTTAGAAAGACCTGGGTGGGTTCCATCTTTCAACGGTACTTGACGCCACACTATGTGCCGACACTTGTAAGCACTGACCATGATACAGTGACCAGAGCCCACAGCAGCCCCTGCCCTCCTGGGCTCCTCCCACACTCTGAGCATCCCAGGGTCACAGTAGACATGCAAGCAGGGAGTGCCCGCACTACGGAAGGCAAGGTGCCTACCTGGCCTGCTGTCGGTGTGCAGCACATGAGAGAGGAGAGGAGACGCGCAGGAGGTACAGAGAACTGGGCAGGGCGTTGGTGTATGAGGTCAAGGCTCAAGGAGGACAGGGTGGCACAGACTCCAGCTCCTGCCCCACTTGCCAGACATGTCAAGGAGCAAATGCAATGCACACAGCACAAACCCATCTCTCTTCCGTGAGCTGAGATGCCAGTGGGGAGGAGGGAGAGTCAGGGTGCCAGGATGCCCCAAGTAGGGAGAACTGCTCACATATCGATCAGGGGCTCCTTCCTTGGAGGCTAATGTCAGCCCCTCCTTGGTGCCCAGTTCTGTCTGGGCCAGGGCTGCCATGTTGGGGTGGGTATAGAGAGGAGCTGGACTCTGGTGAGGTAGGGGCAGGAGGCCCAGAACCTCACCATGCAGGGTTAACATGGGAGGCTGGTGTGACAAGGAAGGTCTGGCCTCTCACACTGCTGCCACCTGGATCTCCCAGGGTTGTCTCACTATTGGCAATACGGCCTGCTGGGCACCCTGGGCCCATGTACCAACTGCTTAGCCAAGAAACTACTGAGCCACCCAAGCAACTCTTGGCTTTGCAAAGCAGTTCTGAGGCCATAAAGGAAACACTGCCAGGTGAGGAGCCGGGCTGGGGCTTGGGAGGCCAGGGGAGGGCTGGGGCTGGACACTGGCAGAGCCCCAGTCACCGAATTTGGGTGAAAACCCTGAGAAGCTCCGAGGTCCTGGCTGCTGCAGGTGGAGATCATCCTGGGGGCGTCTTGTGCGTGGTGTGCTCTGTTTTGGGCAACTGAAAAGGCTAAGCCCTAAAATCGGTCTGGGCTACTGGTGACTATTTCTTCTCTGTGCATCTGCAGGGCCACCTCCAGTCACGGGGGAAGATCCAGAGGAGGATTTTTCCACCTTGCAAATTATCAAGCAAAGCAATCAGGGTGGTGTTTCTCTCAATCCCACCCCCGCCCTACCCTTCCCCTCGGATTATTATGTTTTAGTGTTTTTAATAATATATGTTATAGTTATATCCATAATTCTGTTCTTTCCCCTGTAAGACATAGTGTTTTCTCTTTGTTGCCTAAATTAAAATTGTTCACTAGAAAACTCAATGACTCATTTTACCAATTGAATCACAGTGAAAATGTCATTTAAAAAGTTAGTCCAGCCGGGTGTGATGGCTGCTCCGCACGTGCAATCCCACTACTTGGGAGGCTGAGACATGAGCATTGCAAGTTCTCGGCCAGCCTCTGCAACGTAGGGAGGCCTCTGCAACGTAGCGAGGCCATCCACAAGTTAGAGAGAGTCTGTTTCCAAATAAAAAGTAAAATAGAGCTGGGGGTATAGTTCAGAGGTAGAATCTCCCTGGGATCAACCCCCAATGCCACACACGCTCAAAGAAAGAGTTGAACCAAATAAATCATTTTCAGTCAGTCAAAGAACCAAAATACAAGTGTTTTACTTGCCAAGACATTAAAGTTAATAAGAAAAGTTGGCTTTAAATTTAAAAAAATGCAGTATAATTATGTTTAAAATGTTAGTCGGTGCATCATAATGGCACACCATAGATACATAATGGTACCTTCCTATACACACCTAGCACTAAGTCTCTTTCCTTCCCTGGGCCTCCCTTTTCTTCCTCTGCCCTCTCCCTGGTCACCTTCCTCTCTCCTATTTTTCTCCCTCCTCCATTCCACATGGTCCTTTTTCTTCTGTGTTACTCTGAAGCTTCCACAAATGAGTGCAAATGGAGGAACCTTGATTTTCTGAGCCTGGCTTATCTCACTAAGCCTGATGTTCCCTCTTCCTTCCCATTCCCCTACAAAGGACATAACTTTTTTCACAAGGGCTTTACAACTATTCTTCATAGAATTGACTTTAAAGCAAACAACGTGTAAACCTTTTCAAAGTTCCATTCAGTGGCATTAGCAGCGTTCAAGAAGTTGTACAACCATCAGCACCGTCTGGTGTCAAGGTCGAGGGGCTTCTGTCCTTACTGATCTCTATGCTGGGGTACTATGGGGGGGCAGGGCTGATGAAACTCTGACTTTCAACATCTCATGGATCCTGCTGCAGGGCTGAGGTATAGTGGACACCCCTGGAGGAAGAAGGTGTTCAGAGGTCTATCAACAGGGGCTTGGGCACAGGTGGGGGAGATGGGGGTGGAGAGAGAGGGAGTCAGTCCTGAGGGAAGCTGCCCCACCACCACCACCCAGCCCTGCTCACATACCATCTCCCCATCCCCCAACCCAGAATAGGAATTGAAGGAAGCAACCTGCTCACTGATATGGCTACAACCTCAACAGCAAGGTTCAGATGGTGTTCAGGGGTCAGGCTTCCATTCCAGGAGTTTACAGTCAGTGGGCAAAGGAGACCCAGGTAAGGCAAAGAGCCAGGGAGCATTTCAGCACAGGAGCTGAAGTTTGCAGGATTGATGGGACAGCACACACCCCTGGCTCCTTTGGCAGATATTCATGGAACACCCACTGTGTACCAGCAAATGCAATGACACATCAGATATCCCTCCCTGTCCTCATAGAAGGAGCATGCTAGTGGGGAGAGGCAGACACAACAAGGAGCAGAGCCTACTTTCCTGGGGAGAGGGGTTCACATCAAGGATGCATGGCTTCTTCCCAGGGTGGATCTGTCAGGCCCTCCATGGTGACCAGGACTGCCTGAGCCAGGACTGTCACATGGGCATGAGGGCAGGATGGGATGTCTTCAGGACAGGCTGGGGAAAGAGGCTCTAGAGCATCCCCCAGTCCCACAGGATTGCCCTTGGAGGGAAGGATGGGAGAGAGGGCAGGCCTTCCAACAAGCTGCCCACCTGCCTTCCCCAGTGCCATCTCCTTCATCACCATCTTCTGCCTGGAGGGCATGGACCTGGCCCCAGCAGGGCCTTTGATTGAGCCCATTGTGTTGTATCTCCAATGTGAAGAGGCCCAGGGGTGGCGCTGGAATCATATGAGAGATGAAGGACCTGGACAAACAGAGCTGAGCCCTCAGAAGCTGAGATCGGGCAGAAAGGGTGAGCAACTCAGCAACCACTCGCTGGATGCAGACTGCAGGACTTCCTGGGGCTGGTGTATGTGCGTATCTTTCTCAGACGCGCTGGCAGAATGTATTTTGTGCCTGGAAGGAGCATGGGCAGTTCCTGATCTCTTCCCTCTTGCAGCCTCAGGGCCACCTGCAGTACTGTGGCAGCTCCAGCTCCTGTTCCACCACCAGCTCCAAAGCTGGAGCTTCTGGAGTCTTAGAGCTGAAGGAGGCACTGAGCATGCCCTCTGCAAGCAGTAGCCTGGTCGGAGCAGCAGGAGCTGACTAATTACAATTCCAGTGAGCTACAGCCTCTTACTTTGTTTCAAGTCATTGGCTTTTTTGCTGGGGCCTCTCTGGAGGCACAGTGCTAGCAGTCCTGGTGGGCTGAGGCAAGATGGTGCTACCTTGGTTCCCATTGCAGCAGTCCTTGGATGTTGGTGGGGTACTTTTCTGCTCTCTGACCTGTCTTCTAGCTCTCTATTCTTGGTTCAAGTTGATGCTACTTTCTTTCGTCAATATACTGTTTTCACAGTGCTAGAGATTATCAACAGCAGTGATATGTGCTGCTTCCCTTGGTTACCATCTTCCCGCAAGTGACAGTTTACCATTTATAGCATCATACTTTTTCATCACTGTAGGCATTGTTTGCCATTATTGAAACATACTTTACCTATGGCAAATATTTTATCAGTGGTGCCCCTGCATTCCACATTCCATCCCCAGTAAAACACACACACCCCTAAGCTCACAGCTGGATATGGTGGTGCATGTTTGTTATCCTAGTACTTGGGAGGCTGATAAAGAAGGATCACAGGTTCACAGTCAGCCTCAGCAATTTAGTGAGGCTGTCAGCAACTTAGTGAGACCCTGTTGCCAAATAATCATATAAAAAGAATTGGGAAAGCTGGGTGTGGTGCCCTCACATTTGGGAGGCTGAGACAAGAGGACTGTGGTTCACGGATAGCCTCAACTACGTAGACAGCCCCTTTGCAACTCAGTGAGACCCTGTTTCAAAATAAAGAATCAAAATAGGGCTGCGGGTGTAGCTTGGAGGTAGAATGCCCCTGGGTTTCATCCCTAGTATCACACACAAAAAAAAAGATAAAAGAAAAAGAAAAAGAAAAACACTGGGGATGTAGCTCAGTAGAAGCCTCTGGGTTCAATCTCCAGCATGACAAACAACAACCACCTTAGTTCACAATTAAAAGGTAAAAGTAGAAACTACCTTAGAGAACAGAATATGTAACATTAATAAAAACAACAAAAGTAGATAAAAATTTCACATAAAATATATAACTTAGTTTTTATTATTTTACTGTATTTTATTTTATTAATTTTTATTTTTTATAAGTGGAACATATTGAGAATGGTGTACATTTACATTGTGCTCCATGTCCTACCCCCTCCATTTCCCTCCTGCCTAATAGAGAGTGTCCAGGTTAATCATGTTGTATTTATGCTATTACACATATTCGTATGTAGCTCCTCCAATGAACAACCTCAGCTTTCTTCCTCTCCTATCCTTCTCTTCAAGCTTTGCTGAGATTTCCCCTCCATCATCTGAAGTCCCTCTGGTATTACCACTAGCTTGGTATACCTCTGGTATACCCTAGCTTGGCATATTAGAGAAAGCACATGTCCCTTCTCTTTCTGTGCTTGACTAATCTCACTTAACATAATGTTCTCTAGTTCCTTCCATCTTCTTGCAAATGCTATTATTTTATTTTTCTTTATAGCTGAATAGAATTCCATTGTGTGTATTTAAATCTTCAAAAAAATAAACATACAAAGGCAAGGTACACGGGGAAATTGACAATCACAATGTATGAACAACGTCTGAACATGTTCTCCTCAATAATTTTGGATTAAAGCAAAGAATTATTGAAGAAAGGTAACTAGAAGTATAGACCTTTTCCAATATTTTATTATTTAATTGTCATTTGTCAGGTCACAGAGAATCTCACTATGTCCCCAAAAGCAGATCTGTATATGATGCATTGAAAGTAAGTAATAAGCCAAGAGATTAACAAAAATAAACAAAGCACTTTGCATTAATAAGTTGTACAACAAACTAGGTGAAACCTAACAGCTTGGAACAACAAACACTCAGTGTCTCGTGGCCTCCGAGTCAGCATTCAGGATGTGTTTGAGCTGAACGCCTCCCACCCAAGGTCTCATAAAACTGCAATCAAGACTGAGCTAGGGCAGTTGGCTTTGCTGAGGTTGGAGGCTTCTTCACTAAGCCAGTTCACAAAGTTAACTGCAGAAAAGCTCAGGTCCTCACTGCGTGAGCCCTTCATAAAGCTGCTTCAGTGTCTTCACATCATGTCTTCCTCCAGAGTGAGCAGTCCAAAAGAGAGGCCACAGTGCCTTTTGTGACAATGTTCAGAAGAGACAGTCTTATTCTTTTTGGTACTTGGGATTGAAGACAGGGGCATTCTATCTTCAAGCTATTATCCACCCCTGTCCTTTCATTTTTGAAACAGGGCTCCATTAAGTTGCTGAGGCTGTCCTTGAACCTGCGATCCTCCTTCTCAGCCTCCCAAGTACAGGGATTAGAAGCCTGCACCCGTGTGATTAGCTACTATATGCTCCTTGTTGGAAGCAATGATCACTTCCTGGTCCACATTCATGCACCTATTCTCTCCTTTATGAAAGATGTGTTTCAAATAAATTTTGGATACATTTTATAACTATCACAAATATACCAGCTTTACACTTGACACTTAACACAACCAAGAAAGTGAAAATGTGCACAGGCTATACACATATACATGGAAACACACACCCCATGTTGATGCTAAGGAAAAAGCAGAACATCATAGTTTTCCAAGAATCATCTCTCCTTCCCCCAAAGACTTCAGCCAAGAAAAACTTCCACCTTAAGGAGCAAAAAACTATGTGACTACACTACCTCAACTCTCTTGAACACTCATTTTTTTTTTTTTTTAGTTTCAGCAGGCCAAAGACTAATATTTGCCTATAACATTTATTTATTTATTTATTTATTTATTTATTTATTTATTTATTTATTTACTTATTTATTGTTGTAGTACTGGGCTTGGAACCCTGGGGGTCTACCTCCAGGTTACACGCCCAGATCTATTTTATACTTTATTTGGAAACAGGGTCTCACTAAGTTGCTGAGAGCCTCACTAAGTAGCTGAGGTTGTCTTGGAACCTGCGCGATCCTCCTGTCTCAGCCTCCCAAGCACTGGGATTACAAGTGTGCACCACCACGTCTGGGTCATGATCAATAATTTTTAACAGTACCAATAATAGAAATTCCTCCAGTTCAATGTTCTAAACTGGCATAACCCTAACATTTACAAAGTATATGATAAATTAATATCACATATTTTATGCATAAATCATAAGTACTGGCATACCAAATAAAAATATGTGAAACATAAAAATTGCTTGAATGCCCATGTGTTTCAACCATAGGAAGTATATGTAGTTATGATTAATCATATAAAAACTATACAGGGAACATTTGCATACTGAATGATGCAAAAACATTTAATAGTATCTCACAGCCACATTTTACTTACTTTCTCTATTTCTTACACACATACACACACACACACGCACACACACACACACACACACACACTCAATCACTTCCTCTTTCTCCCTCTCCCTTTAACATACAGATATACATAAAATAAACCAGATATAAGAAACTCTTAAAGAATAATGAATAGTCAGTAGGCATTTGCTTTCAAGTCAGAAAGTAATTTTACTATCAATATCACACAAGAATCCTATTATCATCCAACAATGATCTAAAAGTTCCAGATAAAACACAAAAGTAAATTTCAGAATGGACAAAAATATGAGGAAAAAATCAATACATATAGAAATTGCCAAGGCAAAAATTATCTGTAGCATTATACTTTGAATACTACCTAACACGTATTTGTTAGAAGTAGATTAGTGAAATAAACATATCCAACAGCTATACTTTATATTTGCAGCTATTTTTCAGGAAAAGAACCCATTCAAAATCAAAACAGAAAGCTGGGTGTGGTGGCCTAGGTCAGTAAACCCACATTTTGAGAGACTGAAACAGGAGAATTGCAGGTTTAAAGCTAGTATCAGCAACTTAGTGAAGCTCTCGATCACCAAGTGAGGCCTTGTTTCAAAACAAGGGATGCACTCCTGTGTGTGTGTGATGACCCTGTGCAGTGCAGGTCCTCATCGAAGGCACCACACCCAGCCCTGCTGCACATGCAGTCCCTGGGAGGCTCAGCTGTGGGGGGTCTCGAGCCTCCTGCACCTTTCCTCCTTTTCCTCCAGGAAGAGCACTGCAAGTAACTAGACAGGTGGGCATGATCTCGGTGGCATCAGGTTTGAGTACAGAGCATCTTGACCTCTCCCAAAAGAACCCCGCTTCCCTGGCTCGCTTTCTGGACCAGAGAACTGAGAGAGCTTGGCTTGCAAGTCTAGAGAGGTGGCTGCTCCCACTCTGGGTCCCTCCTCCAGGCTCCTGGCTCCCTCTCCAGTCCTCCACCCCTGCCCAGCCCCGCCCCACCGTGCAGTGCCCTAGCAGCCTCTGGAGGGTGGAGGAGTGATGGAGGCGTGGGGCAGGCAGCAGACTACTGAGTAGAGGGTGTGCGACCTGCCAAGTTGCACAGCAGGCTGCAGGAGACCCACCACTGCCCCCGCAGCACATACAGGGCTGCCCCCCGAAGGATTGCAGCCAGGGAAAAAGTTGCCTACATTAAAACCTTAATCAAGTTGCATCAGGAGACACAAAAATATATTTGATAACCTCTACAGTTTAGTGATAGAATAGGTTTCAAATGAATATGTAAATATGTAAAATTCTTCTAAAATTTGAAATTAAACCTCTTTTTGTGATATTGGGAATTGAAACCAGAGGCATTCTACCTTTGAGCTACACCCCCAGTCCAATTTTATTTCTTATTTGGAAACAGGGTCTTGCTAGGTTGATGAGTGCCTCACTACTTGCTGAGGCTGTGCTTGAACATGCGACCCTCCTGTCTCAGGCTCCCAACTACAGGCATTACGGGCAGGTGCCACCATGCCAGGCCTTGAAATTAAATCGTTAACCTTGGCACTGGACTGTAATATAAACTCAATCTTTGAAATACTTGACATGGTGACCTTTCACATGAACCCATTGCAATGGCCACTGCTCTTCTATTTGTTCATAATTTCAACCACTTCCTCATATGGCTCAGATCTGATCTTATATTCTACATCATTCAAAAAGGTTATGCAAATAAAAGCACAACTAATATTCAAAAAAAATTTCCTTAATTCTAAGGATAAAGTCTAGCTATAAGACAGCATAGATTCTAAAACTATTTGAAAATTCACTAACAGTTTAAGTAACTTTAAAAATAAATATTAAATTATGATCAATTGATTCTGAATGAAGTCTCTGGAAGGGATTCTATTTGTTCTACTCTACATGATTAAAGTAAGGGAAAAATATGGAACAGAAATCCATCTTTAAATTCCTGCAGGTTTAATTTGCTTACTGTTTTCAGCGTCTTTGGTCTTTCTCCTTCCTCTCTTGCTGGCTCTTCCTCCGTGTCACGTTCTGCACTGCCTCTTCTTTTGCTGTAACTTCTGCCTTTGCTTCTGCTGACAAAGGTGCATACTTAGTTAAAGAACTGCTTTGGACAATTAGAAGGAGTGATTGTCTATCAAAATTAATAGTGACCATAAAAGTCAGCAAAAGAATCCCATTCACAACAGCTTCAAAAAAGGCACAATACTTAGTAATAAACCTATCTGAGGAGCTCTACAATGAAAATGAACAAACACTGAAATAGGAAATTGAAGAAGAAACTATGAAATAAAAAGACCTCCCCTGGTCATAAATGTAGAGTGTTAATCTTGTTAAAATGGCCATACAGCTAAAAGTGACCTGTAGATTCAAAATAGCTATACTATCTTCACAGAACTAGAAAAAGCTAAAAGCATTGTGGAATGACAAAAGAATATCCAAAGCAATCCTGAGATAAAAGAAGAGTCATGAAGATTTCACAATGCCTAATTTCAAAACATATTACAGAACCATCGGAACAAAACTGGCATGGCACAGGCATATATAAACAAACATGTAGCCAGGTGTGGTGGGCAAGCTTGTAATCCCAGTAGTAGGGAGGCTGAGACAGGAGGCTCAAAGGTTGGCAGCCAGCCTCAGCTGCTTAGTGAGGCCCTCTGCAACTTAGTAAGACCCTGTTTCAAAATAAAGAATAAAAGATCATGCTGGGGGGGTGTAGCTCAGAGGCAGAGTGCCCTGGTTTCAATCCCCAGCACAGAAAACAAACAAACAAACAAACCCATGTAGATCAATGGAGTAAACTAGAGGACCCATGAATAAGCCCAGATATCTATCTGATTATGGACAAACACACCAAAAATATATATTGGATAAGACATCCTCTCTAGGAAATGATACTGGAGCCAGGCGTGGTGGCGCACGCTTGTAATCCCAGCACTTGGGAGGCTGAGACAGGAGGATCGCACGGGTTCGAAGCCAGCCTCAGCTCCTTAGTGAGGCTCTCAGCAACTTAGTGAAACCCTGTTTCCAAATAAAATATAAAAACTAGGTCTGGCAGTATAGCCTGGAGGTAGAAAAGCTGCCGGGCTCCACCCCCAGTAAAACACATACACACACACACACACACACACACACACACACACACACACACACACTGATACTGAAAAATCTGGATTTCTGCATATAAATGAATGAAACTAGATCCCTATCTCTCACTATGAAGAAAAGTCATCTCAAAATGGAACAAAGACCTAATGTAAGATCTGTGACTCTGAAAGTACAAGAGAAGAACTTAGGAGAAATACCCTGAGACAAAGATACAGGCAACCATGTCCTGAAAAGGACTCCAAACCTCAAGAAATTAAAGCAAGAATGGAAAAGTCGGATGATATCACATTTAAAAGTTTCTGCACAACAAAGAGAACAGTCAACAGAGTGAAGAGATAACCTACAGATGGGAGAGAGTCTTTGCAAGCTATTCACCTGAAGGAGGAAAACTAGATAGAATATCTAAAGAACACAAAAACCTTAACGTCAAAATAACATATTCTAGCAAAAAGAAAATGGGCCAATGATGTGAATAGCCACTTGCCAAATAAAGTAAAAGTGGCCAATAAACATAAAAACTGTTCAGCATCTTTAGCCATCAGAAAAAGACAAATCAAAATCACACAGATAGTCCACCTCACCCCAGTGAGAACAGCAAATGACGGAAGCTGGGCTTGGTGGGACATACCTGCCATTCCAGTGCTTAAGAGGCTGAGACAGGATTGCAGGTTCAAGGTTGGCCTCAAGAACTTAGCAATACCTTGTTTCCAAATTTTCTTAGAGTTGTGGGTCCCTCGCGAAAGCTCCGGCGCCCACTTGGGGAAGGACCAGGCTCCCCATCATCAGGGGTCTTTGGCACCTGCTGCAGACCAGGAGGCCAATATCCTGGAAGAGCGCAGGAGGGAAAATCCTGAGCCAGGAGTGTGAAAGGGCCTTGGGCCCGGGAAGCTCTGGGCAGAGTGTCTTTCACCAGCGCCCCCACCGCTGGCTCCACCTCGGCCGCCATCGCCCCCATCGCGCTGGCCCCTCGGCCCCTCCCGCCCCCGTCCCCGCTGGGCCCCGCTCCTTGTCCTCGGTGGGCTCAGGGCCGCGTCCAGCACCAGCTCCTTCCCCTGCAGCCCCGACCTCCTGCCAAGCGGTCCCTCTCCAGCTCCACTCCAGGCTCCCGCTCCTAAACTGCCCCTCCAGCCTTCTGCCTCCCAGCTCCGCCTACAGGCCCCTACTCCAGGCGTCCTAACCAGGCTCCAGGCTCTGCTCCTGGCTCCGAGACCCTGCTCCTGCTCCCACCTTCTCCCTCTCCAGCTTGGTCTCCCGCCCCCTGCTAACTCCTCCTCTCCCTGTTCATCCTCCAGCTCCCAGCTAACTCCTCCTCTCCCTGTCCATCCTCCTGCCCCAGGCTCTCTCTCTCTTAGTCCTCCCCAAACTAGCTCCCTCTCCCTTTCTGTCCTCGTGCTCTAGGCTGATGCCCCCTCTCCCTCTTGATCCTCCCGCCACAGGCTCCCGCTCCTTTGCCATCCTTCAGCCCTCTGCTCCCTCTCTCTTTAGTCCTCCCACCCTCCCTAACTCCTCCTCTCCCTCTCCCTCCGCAGCCCAGGGCTCTTCCAGCAGAGGAGAGAGGTGGCACAGAGCCCCTGCTGAGCCTGTGAAGTTGCAGAGGCTGCGGGAGCCCCTCTGCCACCGCCCTGCCTTTGAGGCCACAGTTCCTCCTCCCCTCCTCAGAGCCCCTCCCTTGCCGGAGCCATCCCCATAAGGGCCACCACCTGCTGAGCCAGCCGGCAAAAGTACAGGTTCTGAAGAGAGGTGTGAGGATGCAGAATTTTTAATTCTGACGTGGGGGATCCGCCAGCCTACTGTCTCTAATGGTCGACCCCTGTTCCTGGGTCAATATTTCCTATGGGTTGACAACTATACCTAGGTCAGTATTCTCTATTGCGCCGACACTCCTGGCCAATGCAACTTCTGGGTCATCTCATCCTTATTTCTCCAACGTTGGGTTTATTTTTCCAGAGGTACACAGCTACAGGTCAATCAACGTTCTAGTGGCATCACCATGGAATACAATACAGACCAATCCAAAGCACATACATTACAGATAGGTTAATCAGTACCCTTGTGCCAGCACCACCTGATCTCCCCAAACATTGTTGACTCTGGGCGAAGGACAGCTGAGTCAGAGACACTAATCTAGGGGAAAGCCTTAATGGCTCCCTCACTCCCTCCTCCCGCCCAGCTGTCCCTCTGCCACCCCCACCCCGGGAGCTGATTTGAGGGCTCTGCGGGCTATTGGTGGCAGGTCAGGCAAGTCCTGGGAAGGGGCAGCCAGGGCCGCACAGGGAATTGGACATTAGAATGCTAAGGGAGTCTAGGCAGCCTTTCAAAGGGAAAGATGGGACACAGGAGGGAAGGACTCCTGAAAAGGCGGAATCTTAGTGGAGTGAGGGAAGGGCCTCCCAGAGGAGGTGGGAGGGGGAGAAAGACCTGAAGAGGGAAACATTTCCTTGGACAATCTACGGACATACACAGCAAGGCCAGTTGCAGGACCTTGCAGGGTAAGTTGGGGTGGAAGCTGGGGAAGGTCTGCAGTGCTGTGTGCCTGTACAGTGCACCAGTAGAAAGATGACAGAAACGCGGTCACATACAATTAGGTGCTGATTATAGTATTAAGGTGAGAGCATTATATCAGTACCTAATTACTTTTCTGAAAAAAGAATTTGACATTTTTATTTTTGTTATAATTGTAAATCACAATATTTGATATAACATTAATGTGTAAATTTTTTGAGGTACTGAGAATTAACTCAGGGCCATTCTACCTCTTAAGCTCCACCCTCAGCCCTATTTTTTTATTGTTTATTTTGAAACAGGGTCTCTAAGTTACAGAGGGCCTCACGACCTAGTTGAGGCTGGCTGCAAACCTATCCTCCTGTCTAAGCATCCCAAGTACTCGGATTATAAGCATGCACCACCACCCTGGCTAATGTGCGATTTTAGAACAACTGTAAACTATGCTACAGAATACAAAGAGTTATGAACAAAATTATTTTTATTTTTAATAAATAATATTAAAACATTTCTATGTACTTATTTATTCTATCTATATTACTAGATTATTTTTAATTAAATATCAGTGAAAAAATTAAAGATCATGTTTTAATAAATCTCTTTTATGACCTTACTGAAATTGAATAATTGTAATACTAACTATTGGACCTAAACACTTGTAGTAAATGAAACTAAAAGAAAATTACAAAGATCAAGACTGTGAACCAAAGTCCTCTTGTCATTCTCTAAGGAAAGAGGGTCTGTGTCTCTTTTGGGAGAATGT